>NC_056726.1:1509174593-1509424593 GCF_019279795.1 Protopterus annectens
ATGAACCACTTACAGGCTACCTGTATCTGTTAGAGACATAGGTGCCAAACCAGGGGTGAATTTCCATTTCCCCATCCAGTTGTCCATGTTATGTCTTACTTATTCTTTTGGATTGGAATGGCCTGGTCGTAGGACCCATTTCACCCTTGACCTTGACACAATGACAGGCACAAATATAGATAATCATCAGAAATGATACAAAATGATAATAAGTAAGTAAAATGTATCATAGAGTCACTTCCTGAAGATACCTCCACACCAAGTAAGTAAAATGTATCATAGAGTCACTTCCTGAAGATACGTCCACACCAAGTAAGTAAAATGTATCATAGAGTCACTTCCTGAAGATACCTCCACACCAAGTAAGTAAAATGTATCATAGAGTCACTTCCTGAAGATACCTCCACACCAAGTAAGTAAAATGTATCATAGAGTCACTTCCTGAAGATACCGCCACACCAAGTAAGTAAAATGTATCACAGAGTCACTTCCTGAAGATACCGCCACACCAAGTAAGTAAAATGTATCATAGAGTCACTTCCTGAAGATACCTCCACACCAAGTAAGTAAAATGTATCATAGAGTCACTTCCTGAAGATACCTCCACACCAAGTAAGTAAAATGTATCATAGAGTCACTTCCTGAAGATACCTCCACACCAAGTAAGTAAAATGTATCATAGAGTCACTTCCTGAAGATACCTCCACACCAAGTAAGTAAAATGTATCATAGAGTCACTTCCTGAAGATACCGCCACACCAAATAAGTAAAATGTATCATAGAGTCACTTCCTGAAGATACCTCCACACCACAGATCCAAGGTAATGCAGACAGTTTACAAGACATGCCCACACAAAAGGAAAGCATAGCCAATATCTTTATGTGTATTATTTCAAAGTTTTCTTAGGTTATCTTATTGGGCGAACATTTTGTTGGCATTAGAAGAACATCAGTGACTCTCCCTGTTATAGTATGAAAAATTAAAGCATTTAAAGTTTCGCAACATTCAGATTAACAAGCTGAAATATACCCACAGAAGTGGATAAAAGTGAAGACATAAAAAGGATAAGGATCCTCAAGTCCAGCGACACTGCCTGGCGTTACTATCAAAATAAACAAAGAAACACAGAGCCTAACTAAGTACCAAGAACTGCGCAACCGTGCAAAAAAAAATGCATTAGGCTGGACAAAAAATTATACTGCACAACATTACAAACTAAATACCAACACAACCCCCAAAATTTTGGAAAAATGTAAAACCCACCCAAAAGTCTACCCCAAAACCAACCACCCCTGACACTAAAGTTCCCATCCAAACACAATTCATCTCCCACTTTGTGAACTCAAGTCTATCCTTAGTATCACAGGACAGCTCCTTCCTCACTATCCTCCCCAACACAAATAACACTAATACAAGCTTTACCCTAAAAACAATTTCCACCGCTTCAATCAAAAGCATGCTCTCCAAACTAAAAACCTCATCAACAGCAGCCGACCTACTCCCCAGCTACTTCTTGAAACTCACAACAGATGCTATTACTATCCCAATCTCCACTCTCATAAACAGATCAATTGTTGAAAACTATGTGCCCAAACTCTGGAAAATATCCTATGTTACACCCATATATAAAGGCGGGACCTCCACTGAACTTAATAACTACAGACCCATTGCTTTACTCTCCCCCCTGGCCAAAATCCTAGAAAAATGCATCCATACCCAGGTGCTAAAATATCTCCTAGACAGCAACATCCTGTCACCTACTCAGCATGGTTTCAGACCTGTCCATAGTACCACTACAGCCCTCCTCGGCTTCACAGACACAGTAAACTGTTTCAAAAATGAAGGCCTGCAGGTGTCAACTCTTTTTTTGGATATGTCCAAAGCATTTGACACAGTCTCACACCACATTCTGCTAAACAAACTAAACCAATATCACCTATCAAATTCCACTCTTACATGGCTCCAAAGCTGCTTAACTGACAGGTACCAAGCTGTGAAATAGGAAAATTCTCTCTCTCCTCAGCTGTCCATAAATATAGGAGTCCCACAGGGTTCTATCTTAGGACCACTACTATTCACAGTCTTCACAAATGATCTCCATATCTCCACACAGCATGCATCTATCATTCAGTATGCAGATGATGCTACTTTAATCTGTGCTGCACAAAACATTCCCACCCTCCTGCAAACAACTCAACTAGCATTCCCTGACATTAAAACTACCTTACCTAAGCCCAACTTATCCTCAATCCAAAGAAAACTCAGCTCATGATTATAACCAGTTCTAACAAAAACACTGATAACAGTCAATTCACAATCTACTCCACAAATGCTACTCCAATCGCTCCAGTGGCACAGGCTAAGCTATTGGGAATAGCCATAGACTCCCATCTAAAATTTGATAGTCATCTCAACTTAACTATTGAAAAAGTACATACCAAACTGGGATCACTCTACCGTATCAAACCATTTCTTACCAACAACACAAGATCAGCCATTGCTCACTCCCAACTTCTATCCACCCTACTCTATGCATCTCCCATTCGGACTAAGCTCAACAAAGCTAAACTAAGCAAAATGGAAGCCTGGTATAACAGAATTGCACTCTTTGCTGCAAATTGCTCATATAGAACTCATCACTGTACTGCTTTGAGACAGCTCCACTGGCTTGACCTGCCCAACCTCCTAACCTTCAATCAGCTCTGCCTAGGTCATTCTATCTATTACCTCCCCAATAAGTGTCCTGCCCTCAAAAACCTAGTACTACATCACTCAGCCAAAAGGCCTCTTAGATCATCGAGCAAACTACTACTAGAAGTCACCAACAGCTACAATAGCTTTGGAGACACACTGTATAGTAGTTCAGTTCAGTGGCTAAAAAATGGAACTCTCTCCCCACTAGCTTACAAAACACATCGTCCAAAGCCCCCTTTAAAGACCTCATCAGGCAACATCTCAAGCAATGTTGCCAGTGTCATGATTGTTCCCCAGGCTAGTGAAAGTGGATAAGCTACACATACTAAACCTAGAGTACTTGATAATAGTTTGTAAGTCTTACTTACAAACACTGGTTAATCTACAATGTATGTACTGTACCTGTGTACTATGTATGTATACTACCTATGTTCCAAATTTCAGCTGTACACCACAAATCTATTAATTACCTTTATTTTTAAATTTATATTTTCTTATTTGTTCTCTCGCTACTATAACTGTTGATGTGCTGCATTCCACTGTAAAAACATGTCTGTTGTAATTTGTGTGTATACTGATCATGTCTAAATAACTAAATGTATCTGTAATTTTTCTATGTGGAGCTTTTCTCCCCGGGCCTCTGCTGGAAAAGGGCCTTTTCAGCTCAGTCAGACACCCAGGTTAACAAATGTAAAATAAAAATAAATAAATCAATAATACAGCATGTGTCTGATGCTGCTATGTGGAATTTTAAATACATTGCATACATGTTCATATCTGGTAGCTGTCACACTACGTTCAATATTCTAACAGTTTAGCAGTAAGATAATAAATCTTTAGTTTGACTGATGGAATAAGTGTATTTTTGCCTCAATGTTCACAATTCAACAAGCAAGAGTTGAACTTGTTGGTATCCTTTAAAAATGTCAGTAGCATCTGTCTGAATTATCTGTGTCACTTTCCAGATGCTTACTTGGCAGATGGTTCCAGTCTGCATAAATTTATCTGGAAAAACTCGGTCTCCAATAACTTGGACCAACTGGGGTCTCTGAAATGTTAACTTGTCATCATTATGAGATCTTAGTTAATTATGAAGATGTTTTTATGTTAGTTGATTTTTGAGAGCAGGGCAATAACTGTTATATATTATCTTGGGAGTAAAACTTGGGAGAGGTAATGCAGATATGATTGCATTTGAAGACCAAATATATTTAGTCAGGGATTGTACACTGATGTTCAAGCCTGGGTAGCAGATTAGTGAATGTAGATGTAGTCTTAATTTTAGTTTACATGCTGTGTGAGGTTTGTAAATAGAGGGAGATATGATGAGGACAAATTCTTGGTGGAGGTATATGTATATTTTTTGCAAGGGCACTTCTAGCTTCTAGGTTAATGACTGAATGTGCTGCTGGTAATTATGAATTGACTTTTTCTGTGATATTCTCATTGTGCAATTCATTTTTTTGAGTAGCATGTAGACTAAATATTGGATATTTATAGCTATGTGTTTGCTTGCTTGTTGAGCTGTCTAGATCTGTGATGAGTAAGGGGATGCTTTCAGTTAGTTTTTGATGTGTCCTGAACAGCACTGTGACAGTTTTCATAAGTTAATGTTAAGACTTTTTCTCTAGCCAATGACATACTTGGATGAAACTCTTTTGTAATGCACATTGTACAGAGGTAAGAGTCTTACCTGCATTATGAAGAGTTATGAAAAATTATAGCCCAATGTAAATGTTTACATTTGAGCAAAATTTTGAGTTTAGTATCTCATTAACGAAAATCAAAAGAAGAAACTGACTGACAAGACACCGATTCTTGAGTTTTGCTTAAATTAGAGTTCTCTTCTTCAGCAACTTCAGTACCTGATTGCATTTTAAAGGGTCTTGCAAGTAGTTTTGTAAGAATTGATTTCTGATGCACTCCTGAATGTGTCATCCTGTGTATGAGATGTTAAATGGAGGCCACATCTGCCTGAGTTGGTGTTAGCTCAGGTGAATGTGAAAGATTCCACAGCACCTATTGAAAACAGTAAGGGTATTTTATTAAATATATTACTAACATAATTTACATTATATAGAACATTCACTTCCTTAGTGTATATTATCCATTATGTACAATTATCTACAAGTATTTACATATTTTACAAGTTTCTACAAATTTTCAATCCTTTAAACGCTTATTTAAGATCCAACGCTTATTTAAGATCCAACTCTTTTTCTCACAACCAAAGCCTTATCTTTTTAATATTTATGTATTTATTTATTTTTATTTAACATTTGTTTACCTGGAAAGTCCAACTTGGAACAAAGCCAATTTTCAGAGGAAGCCCAGGGAGAAATGCTCCAGATGTATATCTTTGTAACGTGGGAGGAAACCAGAACACCCAGAGGAAACCCACATGAATGCAGGGAAGACATGCAACTTCTGGACAAAAGGCACCCCAGCCAAGAATTGAACTGGAGAACTTCTTGCTGTGAGGCAACAAAGCAGCCACTGCACCACTGTGCCATCCTCAGCCAATATCCATTTTCCATGATCCTTTATCTTATTCATTCTTAAGTTCCTTGTAGCTCAGATTATACAAAACAGTTTCCTATCAATTTCTTTTGCAAATTCCTTATGCTTGTTACAGTAATAACCGAATTCTATCATATCCATATTGTTTTTTTCCTACTTTCATAATACATCCCAAGTAACTCTCTTCATGTAACTTATCCCTTAATTTCTTTACCCTTTGACACTGCAAAAAATGTTCTGTTGTTTCAGCCTTACCACAATAAAGATAAATTATTTCTTCTAATTTTATATGGCATATTAGCGTTTACTGGCAATTTACTTATAGATAATCTCCATAAAAAATCTCTGCAGTCAACATAAGTTTTACAACATTCTATTCCAGTTTGTAATGCCTTTATCTTTTTATCCTCTGTTTTCCACGGATAAGTACAATAATACTCAATATTATATTCATATCCTACATTTTCCTGTTTTATTGCACTTTTCTTATTTTTAATTTCCACAATATAATCTTCTGTTGACACATTATTATTTCTCCATGCATTTATTTTCTTATTCTTTTATATTTGTTCAGCAAATTCTATATTGCTCTATATTTTTCTGTCATATTTATGCCTATTAATAAACCGTTTCCTTCTTTAACCAAATTTATTACCCTGTATAAATGCAATGGTGCTACATATACCTGGATTTATCAGCCCTGATCCTCCGTCTTCATCTTTAACATAATATACTTCTTTTCACCTGGTTCAGCCTGGAACCCCATATTAAGGAGAAGACAATTGTCAAAATGTCATTTCTTTTTCTTCTTTTATTGGACTCACATATACCCTTCTAAATATGTTATTTGTCCTACTAACACAGCGTTTATTAAATACACCTTTTTCTTATAAGACAACCTATACATCTTCCAAAATAGACCGTTCTGCTATTGTCTCTTCCCATTGTTTATTCTGTGCCATAGCATCACCAAAGTTTATACCTAACAATGTTATTTCTTTTCTATTAAAATGAATGTCCTCTTCTCTATCTTACCTTCTTCTGCCAGTCCTCGTCTTTTATCTCTATACTTATTCCTATTATTTTTAACTGTCCATTAATTTCCTAATTGCTTCATCCATCCTTTGTTTATTCTTTCCTACTATTATTATATCATCTGCATAAGTAAGAATTATTGGTATCTTTATAGCTTTAATAATCTCATTTTCAAATTCTTCCAATTATTACTAGCTACTGCATTCATAACTAATGCAAAGAAAATATTGCTAATAGGACAGCCTTGCCATATCCCATTTTTTTATATCTATGTCTTGACCTAACCATCCACTAACACTTTTAGGATCATTGGATCATAGGAAGTTACTAGACTAATAGCCCTAGGGTCCTTAAAAGCCTAGCCAAGTTCTACCCTTATTTCAATGGTCAGCACGAATTGCCCCTGTCCAAGAGGGACACATGTGGAACCCCCAGGGTAAATTTATGGTTACCCATCCAATCATCCTGATTGCATTTGAAGAGTTCCAATGTGGTCCTCTGCTTGACATGAAGTGGGAGTCTGTTCCAAAGGTGTGGTAACCTCTAAGAGACAAATCTGTCCCTCCAGCAGGTTCTATTAATGTCACGTACCAGGTTAAGGTCTTCAGAGTGAGTAACCCGTGAACCATTTGACTTACAGATATGCAGCATTTTCAATATAGCAGGGTCAGAGATTGCCTTGTATGCAAGGTAGAGGTCGCCTCTGAGTAGTCTGTATGAAACAGAACAAAATGACAGTGATTACAGATGATCCACATAGGATGGATGGTGAAGACCTTGAATTTTCCTAGTGAGGAATCTTTGTGGTCTCTCTAATTGCTGCAAGCTCTTGGAAAGGTACATAGCAAAAGGGGTGTTGTATACAATTATTGGCCTGATGAAGGAAGAGTACAAAGAGGTTATAACTTCTTTTCTTTCTGGAGACAGTGCTCTTACTTATGAATTGAGCATATAGAATATCCTTTTTACCACTGTGGAGACATGGTGATCAAAGATTAGGTTGCTGTTAACCTGTGTGCCCAGGTTTCTCACCACTAAGTGCAGACTTAAGGTGTTACTATTGATGTGGTAGTTAGCAGGAAAATCACTCTCACCAAAATGGATGATAATACAATTTTTTGAGTTGAGTTTAAGGCCATGACTTTGGCACCAATCATTTGTGTAACACCCTTTTGTAGGATGCTTATATTGTTTGGAGATTCTAGGACCACTCCCACTTTGCAGTCATCAGCAAACTTGGCTGACAATGTTTACTTTATTGTTTTTCTATGCTGTTTTAAAAATCTTAAAATGTCTCTCACATAACTGATATTCTTTCATTATATATTATCCCATAATATGTAATGCTGTATCTTATCAAAAGCTTTATTTAGGTCACCTGCCATAATTTTTGTTTCTGCCTTTCTATAACAAATATCATGCACAATTTATCATATTATCATTAATGATTCTTGAATTCCTTTCTATTTCCTTCCAAATATAGTGTCTTCTAACATGTTATTAACTTTCTGGTCCAGTCTTATTTTCCTAAATAGTTTACAATCTGTTATTAAGCACTTCTGGTACTCCAAATTGTTATCATCTTTATTCCCTTTCTTTCATATACATGTCATCACTCCAGTACATATTTCCGCTTGTCTAAATCCTTCTTCCGTCCATTTACTCAACACTTTCAGAAATACTTCTTTTTAGCAATCCTTCACATCTTTATACATAGATATTCTATCCCATCTAAACCTGTTGCAGATTAGACATTTACCATTCTTAACACATTATTGTAACAGTCTTTTCTATTTTTGTATTATCTTGTTCTATCAGTTTTTTAACCTTCCCCTGGATTTACTAATCTGCAGTGCAGGACTAAACTTGTCCTGCACGTAAGCGTCAGTTTAAGAGGAGGACAGCAGCGCGCCATGCATATTAATGAAGATGTGGTGCCTGAGCTCCCAATCCTACACTGAGCGTGGATGTGTCTGTGAGCAGAGCTCTCAGAATAAACATGCCCCTGCAAAGTAGAACAGAAGAAAGTGTAAATAAAGGAGCGAGACCGCTCATAGGTGTCCGCATAGCCCCACCAACAGTCCCCATGTGTTCAACAGCAACAGTACAGTGAAATAAAATGAAGAAACCCTTGTATTTATTTTTTTCAAAACCCCGAGTACAGCTAACCATAGGTGCGTGGGTTTGCCCATCGCTTAGCTACAGTTAAAGCAGCTAAAAAGGCTGAAGAGGATAACAAGGAATATATATGAAAATGAAGCAGCACAGCAATAGTCTAGTGATTAGAACATCTGCCAACAAACAGGCATTCTCGGTTCGAGTCCCACTGTAGCACATATCATTTTTCATGTCAAATCCATATATGAACATATTTCTACATCCTTTTGCCGTATAACCTACATAATAACATTTAAATGTGAACTGGAGTACTGCATGAAATGCAAGTGTGAAGTGTCAATGTTATAATGAATAAGGCACTAGTAAGCAGGTTTTATGCACAAATAAGCAGTAGTAAGCGTGTTTAAATGTGTTTACACGGGGGTAAGCATTGCCTACACAGATTAAGCAAAGTAGAAGCTAACTGAGTGCAAGAAACTGTAACTGGAGGTTAGCAGTGCTTACCATCGCGCAAACCCGCAAAAACTTGCCTACAACTGCTTTAAAGTGTCTTAATCACTCTGGATCTAATGGCCCATGGTCTGCCCAGCAACAAATGAAACTGCCACTGCAAGGCTCAAACTCAGGACCCTGTACACTATAGTCACAGTAGTTTACCACTAAGCCATCATAGCAATAGATACGCATGAGGTATCAGCAAACTAATTCTCACCACAGGAAAATCAAACCAAAATGTGAACTGAATCTATGTACAGTGTGAAGTGGTATAACCTGCTACATAACATAAATATGTGAACTGGAGTACTGCAGTAAGGCCAGATGTGAGGTGTTATTGCAATAAATCGTTGAAGTTCCCAGGACCCCATAAAGCGTGTGTACACATGAATCAAGGATACAAGACACACATGGGTCCCACCACAGCACAGTCCAGTTTACATGGCAAAGTATGGTATAACGATATGTGTTGTTGCATAACCCACGACACAACACCTACAAGCACATGGTCATAACACCCCACTGTAGGCATGTAAGCCGATCTAATTGGCATCACAAGGTAGTATTGTTGTCCTCACCCCCACCCAGGGGTGTGAGTGTCCAACGTAAACACCAAATGCAGTGTATATGCACAGCTATTGTCGTAGACAACATGGCCAGCTGTGGACCTTCCCTGCAGCCGTCCTGCACATCCCTGGGTGATTCCCCCTACTAACTCCCCCCTTTGTGCCCCATGCACACCACATACCTGTAAGCCCCTGTTCCATTTCTATTAGTGTTTACGGTTACACGTAGGTGACACCCTCTTCCCCCACTATATTGCCAATATCTGGAACCCCAACCCACATGTAGTATCGCAGCTGTCCCACAGGACACATGTAACTAACACATGAAGGAACACCACAAGCACACCTGGAGCAGCACAGGCTCACCACCTTGCGACCCCCCCCACCTCACACTCTATACAACTACAAATCACTAGTAATACTGACACCTCTTGTCCTGCCTCACATACAAATCCTAACATCAGACAAACCTTCCCTATTGCTCCCCATCCAATTATACCTGCAGGCTACTATACAGTTACAATGTCACCCCCACTACCTAGCTACCTACTCTATAGGTAGTATTCCCCTCTACTATACCACACAGGTATGGAATAACTACACCTACCTCGAATACCTGCATGTAACCTATCCAGACCTGTGAAACAGGAATCCAACCTCACCTTAAACTGACCTTTGTCAACAGTCATACCTGACATGTAAACCTGACCTAAGCATGGATAATACCAACATATTAATGTAAACTAAGCATGGAGAATGGGGGACGTAGCTATGTTATGTCTGTTACCCTCCATGAATGTGAACAGTATTAATTGGAATATGTAGCTGGGGTCAATGTGGAGCTCTACACCCCAGGCCACCGGTGACAATGAACAAGCATACTGTCCAATTGTCCCGGTTGAAAAATGTGAACAAAATGCACAATGTTGCGCATGTGTATGCAGGAGCAAGTGGGTGTAAGCCTGTTTGGCCATCGGTATGTGATTACCACACTGGTGAAGCAATGTAGAGGCTAACTCAGTACAAGATGCTGCAACCAGAGGTCAGTAATGCTGTGCTTCCCGCAAACCAGCGCATACCCGCCTACAAATGTTCTACAGTGCCTTTGACACTCTGTAAGCAACAGCGGTTGTTGTGGCCATTAACAAAATAATCAGCACTGCCAGGTTGCAAACCCCAAACCCTGCTGCACACTATAGTCGACATGAGTTCCACTAAGTCATGGCGGATACACATTCAGCTGCTGTGATCACAAACACATCATCCAGCACAGTCATCCAACAGTATAAGAAATGTATATAAGTGTGTAGATTAATATCAGAACACGTGTCCATTGCTCAACCACAGTATTATGAGCAGTCTATGTGCAGCACAGAACTGTGCCTGTCCAATCATACTGTGA
Source organism: Protopterus annectens (assembly GCF_019279795.1). Taxonomy (NCBI): domain Eukaryota; kingdom Metazoa; phylum Chordata; order Ceratodontiformes; family Protopteridae; genus Protopterus; species Protopterus annectens. The sequence goes on from NC_056726.1 coordinate 1,509,185,425, forward strand.
GAACAGCAGTCCTGCATAATACCGAAGGGAATAATGATTTACAGTGCACATAGTGGGGGTGTATGAGCATGCTTCATGAACAGTATGTCACACCTGGAGCGTTGGTTCCATGGAACCGGGAGATGAGGCTGGCCAGGTGTGTGAGCAAACCGCTGCTACACAATACCCTGGCAGGATGCTACCAGTGGGAGAAACACTGTAGACCAGCTAGGTCTACTCTTGACACAACAACAAGTCTGTCCTAGGCGGGATGAACCTGCAGTTGTGGGTCACATCGTTGTCACCAGCAGTAACGGAGGAGGATCAAGGGAAGGCTGGTATGTACATGGAATAAATGGATGAAGAGCCTGCAGACGCTTGGATGGGTACAGTATACTGCAGGTGTACCGAGACGTGCAGAGAAGGAAATGTGTGGAGGTGTGGTATGGCAGGGCTAGCAACTGGGGAATTGATGAATGCTGTGTATGTGGAGATCAGGGGCCAGGGAAAGGGAACATGGGTATGTCATTATGGTAGATAGACATATGCAAACGAAGCAGAACAGCAATAGTGTAGTGGCCAGACCATCCACCTAACGCGCACGCATTCCCGGGTTGAGTCCCACTGCAGCACATCCTATTTGTCATGTGAAATCGATATGTTAACATCATTGTGCTGTATAACCTACTAAATAACATTTATATTTGCACAGGAGTACTGCCTGGAATGCACATGTGAAGTGACATAATGACGGAGGCACTAGTAAGCATGTGTAAGAGCATAACAGCAGTAGTACACCTGCATACGCATGTGTAAGTGCATAACAGCAGTAGTACACCTGCATACGCAGGTGTAAGTGTGTGCACATGGATTTGCATGGGGGTAAGCATTGCCTACATGAATTGAGCTTAGTAGATGCTAGCAGAGTGTAAATGAAATACAACCAAAGGTTAGCATTGCTTAGGCTCTGCGCAAACCTGCACACACCCGCTTACAACCACTCAAATGTCCCTAACTCACTCTGTATCCGACAGCCAGTGTTCTGCCCTGAAACAAAATATACAGCCTCTGCAAGGCCCACACCCGGGACCCTGCCCATCATACACTACGTGATTTACCAGTAAACTATGGCAGATGTGCATAACCACTCATTTCAAATACATATCATCCAACTCAATCAGTAAACAGCACAGGAAATGTAGTAATAACACACCACACAACCTCTTATTGCATGTATCCCGAACATAGTGCGCCATAATGTGGGCACATATGATATATCACTGCTTTGTTATCACATATGATGACACTATTTACGGTGTACAGCACATATGCACCACTTCATGCACAACATATGTACAAAGGTTGACAGAGGTGTGGCTGACAGCACATACACAGGGTCAATATAGACATGTTGCTGTGATACCCTCATTAATCTACCATTGTAACGGGATTAGTTGCAACATATGTCCAATGAGGGATATGTAGTCAGTAACTGTCACAGCCTTCACCATCAACAGACTGCAGTCCTCACACTACCTTCTGCATTCCACAGATAGATGCATTGTGGCTAACATATGAAACCAAAGGCACAACACTGCCCAGTCAGCAGATGACCCTGCAGATATGGATTCCTGATATACATTGAACTGACATGGCAGGTATTGTGACATGTATGACAGGCATATCCAGACAAATACTGTTAATCCAACATTACTCCATATGTAGTCTGTAGTTATGTCAGGCACATCCTCCTCCTGTTTGTTGCCCTCTTCCCACAGTGTGTGTTGTAAGAGGTAAATCCCCAACCCATCTGAAATGCTGTTTAGTAAATGACAGTTCTAGCGCCTGCTCACAGTGACAGACAAGGGCCAACACCACCAGGATGTTCCCAGGTATTGGAGTGCATTTCCATGCAATTGGCTATGGAAATGTTATCAAACCTGCTCTACATGCAATCGGCTAGGAAAGGGCTGCAATTCATGCAGAGGCAATCAGCTGATCATGAGCATCACTTATAATACACATGATGCTGTCTAAGCAATGCAAGTGTGGGCCTCCACATCCACCAGAGAGGGAGCGGGGGAGGCAGACAGAGGAAAATACATGCCAGGGAGGGGTTGGAGAGTAAAACTGATGCATGTGTTTGTCACACACCTACCAGGACAGGGTATTGAACCCCCGACAGCTGTGTAGCACTATCACAGTTCGATGCTGTTATTGGATGTGCCACGTGGGAGATCTGGTAGGGAGCACTCAGAACATATATGAGATCGTGAGTGACATCTGCAATAGGGTTACGGTAGATATACAGTAGGTGACGTACACGTGCTTGTCTGCATGAACAGGTGCCAGCGTCAGCACAGGCACACTCACACAGGAATGCACACACATTAACACACTTGACAGGGCCAGGAGTGCAACTCGTTACTAGTGGGATTGCCACAACACATCAATGCGCAGGGAACACATGCACCACACGGGTCATACAGAGGTCGTATGGGCAGTGAGTATGAGGGGGTGTCAGACATCAGGTGGCATGCTTCACTGTGCCCTGGGGGGAGTAGCACATGTGGATGTGGATATACACACCATACAATACACACACGGACACACAGAGTGCCAATTCAGACACGCACATGTGCATGTCTACATGGGTGTGTGGTGGCCAACAGTGCCAGCAGGCTATACAAGGGTAGGTGATGGGCATACCTTGGCATCAGGCCACATGACAATGGTCTGCATCGTGGCACAGGCCTGTAGCTTCTGCATTTGCCCACACAGGTGGGTGTTGCATCCATCATCCAGTCACCTGTGTGACTATTGTGTGTGGCCAATGCTGTGCATCACCTGCCATGTATGTGTTCCCTAGTCCATGACATGGATGGTGTCTAAGATGTGCACACCTTCCACATCCATGTACAGTGACATGTGGAACTGTACCTGGGGTGTCTGGCCCATGCTGTGAACACAGCTTATCATCAGATGTGCCAGTCTTGCCCACCTGTGGCAGGGACTGGTACTAGTCACCAGATTTACCCTGCACCTACATTAATAGCATGCTAACAGCATTTCCTGATGTCAGTGTCATCTGTCCATACAGGGCATGTTGTCAGGTATGGTATGTCTGTTGTGAGTCACATGTGAAGGCACAGTGGGGTTGCTAACTGTGATTGGCTGGCCTTGATGTCACATGTATGGGTATGGCTTTGCACTCCAGCCTCTCAGCTATTTACATCTGTTATCCCTGTATGGTTGACATTGTGATATATAGTAGGGCCACCATAAATGAAATTAGCAAAACCCCTCCACATTGCCCAATGGTGTCACACACTCACAACTACCTCTACACAAGATACAAGTTACAACCACACACACACACATCTGTCATGTCTGGGAGTAGAACCCCTACCTAACTAGTTTACTACACTATAGCACTACCCAGTTATAATAAGCGCCACGGACATTACTGAAGTGCATTTTCCCCAAAGGTGTATTTCATAATTCATGACATCAGCAGGACTACCAAAGTAGGGTAATTGTAATGTACTGCGAGTGAGTAGCCTATAATGCATTGCTCCATACACAGACACTAAAACACACACAAAACAACCGGAACTGGCATGGATGGAGATGGAACACTACCACCATTCTAAATCTCATTAAAGCAGTACGCAGTTACAGCGATTACTGGGCTATCACTTTCCCAGAGGTGTATTAATAGGTGAGTGACATCAGCAGCCTTGCCAAAGTAGAGTACTTGTATTGTATGGAGTGTGAGTAGCCTAAAAAGCATGGCTCTCTACTCAGTTAGACACACACACACACAGTTGCCAGGTCTGGGGTTCAAATACCTACCTTACTAGTATATCACACTACAGCAGTACGCAGTTAGAGAATGCGCTACGGCGAATGCTGGGCTATCACTTTCCCAGAGGTGTATTACTAGGCGAGTGACATCAGCAGCCTTGCCAAAGTAGAGTACTTGCATTGTATGGAGTGTGAGTAGCCTAAAAAGCATTGTTCTCTACTAAGTCAGACACACACACACACAAACACACACAGTTGCCAGGTCTGGGGTCCGAACACCTACCTAATTAGTTTATCACACTACAGTAGTACGCAGTTACAGAATGTGCTATGGCAATTACTGGGCTATCACTTTCCCAGAGGTGTACTTCTAGGTGAGTGACATTAGCAGCCTTGCCAAAGTTGAATATATGTATTGTACGGAGCGTGAGTAGCCTAACAAGCATTTCCCTCTACACATTCAGAGACAGGCAGGCACGCACACAAACACACACTCACACAATTAACAGGTCTGGTTTTAGTACCACTACCTAACTACTCTGTCACTTCAGCAGTATGCAGTTATGGGACACGCCATGCATATTACTGAGCTATAGCTCTCCCAAAGGTGTAATTCACATTGGATGACCTCAGCAGGCTTGCCATACTACTGCTATGGGGAGGTCAGAGTGTGCATGGGCCGTACCCCATTCATGTAGGGGTTGACATGCGGGCACACATGGGGTCATATGTCACAGATGCGTGTATACAGCTACTAGGTGGCTACTTCCTTGTACAGTCTTGTTGCACAGCTGGCACGTGCACCACATTGTCTGTCATGTTGACAGGTACTGGTGGCTAGTATCCGCAGTGGGTTACATCTGCACCTCATGTGTTGGGGGCCCTTTGGCTGTGTGCTGGTTTGGACAGGCCTGCATGGCTCCTTGTCATGGTCACCCTCTTCCACGCATCTATGCCCGTGTACCTGTGGCTTATTATAGTGTGTTGTCCTTAAATATTTGTCTGTATTCCTATCCACTGTGTGTGCAAGGCAGGAGTTGTGCATTCTGACATGTGTCCATACATTGAGAACTGCAACATCCAGATATGTCTGTTCCACTGGTGTTTGCAGACATGACCTTTATGTGTTTAAGTGCATGAGCATGCCTAGTATGACCTCTCAGTATGTTATTGACTGATATTGCCTTCATTCCTGTAAGTGTGTGAGCATGCCCAGTATGGCCATCTGTGTTGCATGTGTGAATCACATCCAGGTAGTTTGTACTGTGATGCTGATCTTTGTGTTGTACACCAATAGGTAGCATGCTGTGTCTGCAGGGTATCCATCGGTTATTTCCCATTGACTGTTTCTGCTTAGCGGGGGGGATTACCTGACTGTTTCTACTGTTCTACACAGGAGAGGGGGGGCACACCTGACTGTTACTCTAAGTGTACATTGGATGGGGGGCACACCTGACACTTGTACACATTTGCTAGGACTGTACTGGTATGTCAGGTACTCCATTTCAGTCTGTAGTCTTACCTATCCTGCTGTCTGGAGGCTTACAACAGATCCTAGCTTTGCTTACCTACATATTAGTTTCTGACTTCCTAGCCTTCACAACTTACATCTGACTGCCTGGCCTGCTGCGGTCTGTCTGTGTAGGCCTGGGGGAGGAGTTACCCATAGGGCACATTCAGTGGCCATAGTACAGCTTTTGTTTGTGTTAGTCTTCATCTGTCCTGCTGTCCTGCTGGCTGAGACTGTTGTTGGGTATGTGATCCTTCCTGACTGGCATGTGTGGCTCTTATGGCCACCCATGTTACTCAGGCCATTTACTGCAGTGGGTTTTGTCACCCTGTGTAGTACTGGCTACTATGGTGGCTCCAGTATGTGTTATAGATCTCATGATGCCACTATGGGTATCCACTGTCTGCTGCCTTGACATCCAGCCACCCAATCCCCTTGCATGTTCACATCCATACCATGGCTACAGGTGAAAACACATTCTACTCCATTTGGCAATTGGTAGGTTGATTGACTTACTTTGAGGATGTGCTGGACTTGAGGTTGGTGCTGGAAGACTGCCTATGTTGGATGCACATAGTAAACTGTCTATACATGGTTGTGCACAGGTAGTGTCATGTTTGGCATCCCTTTTACTGTCTGTGCGAGTTAGAGAGAGGTGTCATTCTCTGGGCCCCTACTGTGTCAGTGCATGTGCTATGCGTTGCCTCTTTGCCAAGGCCAGGGCATACTGGGCACGCCCCCTTCTGCCTACTGTGGCAGGCTCAGGTTGTTCCTCCTCCAAGTCACTCTGTGCCTGTACAGGCCTTGGCATCAGTGGGGGGGGGGCTATGTGGTCCTGCCCCATGCTGTTCCTGCTGCAGCTGTTTCCGCAGGATCATATTGTGTAGCATAGCACATATCATAGCAATTTGGGTACATGTAGCTGGTGAATACTGCTGATGTGTCCAGATACTGGAACCGTGACCTGAGCATCCGAAACACATGCTCTACTATATGTCTGACCTGTGCATGTGCCTCATTATGGCATTGTTGTTCATGTGTGTGCGCATTTCTGAAGGGTGTCATTAGCCACGGCTCCAGTGGGTACCCAGCATCCCTCACCAGGTGACCGTAGGGGATGTCCACATCAGCAAATCTGTGGTACAGCTGTGTCAGTTGCCATATGTGTGAATTGTCATAGCTTCCAGGGCAGCCAGCACACACATTCAGTATAATGCCCTGGGCATCACATACGACCTGGCAGTTGATGGAGGGGATGCCCCTGCGGTTGATGTAGGCCCTACCCTGCTCACCGGGTGGTGCTTTGATGCATATGTGCATGCAGTCTATAGAACCCACTACCCCAGGGTAATTAGCTATTTGGTGGAAGAGACGCATATTGTGGGTCAACACCTCACGTGTGTTGAGGAAATATACGTGCTCATTGGCATGTGTTGACTATGGCATCCAGGAACTGGTGGAATACTCTGGATGCTGATATCTGTGAGGTGCCCATATTATACCCAGTTGTGGTTTGGGAGGTAGCTGTAGCTAGTATACCTAGGCCTACACATACCTTGGTATCCACTAGGATGGGTTCCACTCGGCCAGTGTGGTGTATCAGGTGTGGCTTGCACAGCTCAACGATTTGCTGTAGGAGGTCTCTGCCCACCCTATAGTGCTCCACTATCTCCAGCTCATGTAGCCCCTGGTAAGTTACCCTGGGTCTGTACTCTCTTCTCTGTCTCCTCACTGTGGGTTGTTGGGCAGCAATGACATCCTCACCACCCTCAGCCTCTTGCACATGTTGTTCTAAGTTGCCTGCTGCAGCCCTTCTCATTTTGTTGGATTGTTATTAAAATTTCCCTGCTTGTATACACCGGTGGTGTAGAGTGTGGAAAAACCGGGGGGGCGGTGTTTGCTTGGTTTATAGTGGTGTTCTGGGCTGTGCTGGTCTGCTGCCTGTGAAATTAGCTGATTCTGATACATTTCACCTGCCAGCTAAGCTAGTTCCATTGCCTCCCTGTTTAAGCCTGTGTGCCCACCACGCAGACAGAGTGCTCATATGTGCACAGAGCTGCTATTTCCTAGTTTAACTTCCTATTTCTTCCTGTGAAACCCGGTGCATGGCACGCACATCCGCTTACACTTTGTAAGGAGTGCTAGGCAGTTTGGACACACCTCTAGCTTAGCTGTGCTAAGTTAGGAGCACTCCTGATCCACAGGGCTCCAATCCACTTACAGTATGCCTGACACACATCCCCATGATGTCACCTATATCCTAGTCTTGCACCCAGCTATTTATACTCTTACACTCTTGGGACCTGCCTCACATCCTGGGAATATATGGGATTCACTAACCTTTCCCTCATTTGCATAGGATTGTCTGCTAATGCATAGTTACATGTCCCACACTGAGCCTCCCCCCTTAGCAACCATTACTCACTGGCCAGGTTGTCTTCTGTCTGCCATTGACTTGCATGGCAGAATACTGATTTTTGTTAGAATGCTTATTTTAGGTTTATTTTTTGATTCTCCGCCAATCCCATTTGTGCACCACTGCCCTATGCTTAAACAGGCGAGATCGCCGAAAAAAAATAAAAGTTGTTTATTTTATTTTTTAAACAGTTTGCAATGCCAATGGCCTTCTACTTGGTCATTGGCATACTTCCTCAATGATATGCAGCCTTTATTTGCAGCTGTCTTAGCTGTGTTTTGTAGATTGCAGAAATGTATTCAATTACTAACTGAGTACATTTCTGCACACTGCACTCATCCTGCACGGACAGCTGCCAGCTTCCTGGATTGCATATTACCCTCATTTGCATGCTTTTCACCTGCAAATGAGGGTAATTTGTATACAGGAGCTCAGTCCATGCAGGATTAGTCTAAAAGCTCATGTGCGCATCCTAGGAGCTTGTTCCTGGATCGCACGTCGGCCATATTGCCGAAAATAGCTCTTAAACTATTCCTGCATGCTATAACGGGCTTCGTAAATCCGGGGCTTATCTATCAGGCTTATCTATCTATCTATCTATCTATCTATCTATCTATCTATCTATATATATATATATATTTATATATATGTTTGTGTGTGTGTGTGTGTGTGTGTGTGTGTGTGTGTGTGTGTGTGTGTGTGTGTGTGTATATGGGCCCACTTCTTAATTTCAAAATTACAAAATCCCGAAGTTCAATATATCAAGCTTACAATCCCGAGATCTCTACACCACATGTTGATGTACAACTAAACCTACATGCAAACAATTGTTTGCTTACTTACCTTCTGGCGAATGTCCATTTTCGATCAATACACTTTCGCAAAAGTGTGTTCGGTGGTTTAAGTTTTGGTGAAACGTGTGCTCGATGGACAGTCCTAGATATATATATATATATATATATATATATATATATATATATATATATATATATATATATATGGGTTCACGTCTTAATTTCAAAATTACAAAATCCCAAAGTTTAATATATCGAATTCACAATCCCGTGATCTTGTAATCTTGAAATTAAGAAAAAAAAAATTAAAAAAAAAAAAAGAAAAACACATAAAAAAACAGTAATGCAGATCGCACAGGAACATAACCTTTCTCTACACTGTAGAATGATCTAGGAGTTAGTATATTTAAGTTGCAGGTGGTATGGGGGGTGCAGTGGGGCTTGTTTTTGATGTGTTTTTCTTTTTTTTTTTTTTTCTTAATTTCGAGCTTACAAGATCTCAGGATTGTAAATTTGATATACTGAACTTCAGGATTTTGTAATTCAGATATATATAGGACTGTCCATAGAACACGTTTCACCAAAATGTAAACCACCGAACACACTTTCGAGAAAGTACATTTATCAAAAATGCACGTTCGCCAGAAGGTAAGTAAGCAAGCAGTTGTTTGCATGTAGGTTTAGTTGTACATCAACATGTGGTGTAGATTGTACAACTAAATAAACTGTTGCTTAGATCATGGTACAGTGGGGATAAGGGAATATTCCCTTTTCCCCACTGTAGTGCGATCTTGGACTGAGAATATTGAAGTAGAGAGGGTGTGGGGGGCACTGCTTTACAACATTCATCATTTGTTGTTGACTCCTTAATTTCTCATCTTTTTTATGTATTATTTCTTATCTATTATTTTTTTTCTCTCCCTCTTTCTCCTTCCTACGTCTTCCTTTCCTACAGTCAAGGTATTATCACTCTATCCTGTTAACAATTTTCTACATCTATTTTGCCACGTTGTTCTTTCCATCCTCCTTAATACTTACTACTTATTTGAAATGCCTCATTTACTGAAATCTCTTATTTGTACTGTAATAGAGATCTGTTTAACATTTTATTGCTTAATCTGCTATTGTGTTTATTGTGTTTTACTTTAATCCTGTCAATGTTTTACTTGCATAATTTGTACTGTGAATGTTTTACTTGCATAACTTTTACTGTCAAATTTTTCTCTCCATGCCTCTGCTGAAAAAAAAGAGTACAAGCTCAGTTGGACTATCATAGTCAACAAATGTGAAATAAATGGATAAATAAATTAATTAACACTCTTATTACCATATGTTCCTGTTTTATTAACCCATTCAAATATGGTGGCATGCCTTTTTTCTTCCTTTGCAAGAAGTATCTTTGTTTATATAAATGTTCTTTAATATTTTCTTGATATAAATCATATTAGTTATTTCTCTCTATTGAAAAATTCTTTCTTATTATTTATTGTCTTTTCCATCACATCCTTACTTTTTATATTTTTCCCCCTTCTCTTTTTACTTTTTGCCATTCCACATAACATTTTTTTGTATTTGCTTTTGAAACTTATCCACCATTCTGTCCATATTCCAGACTATTTCACCCCTATATATTTTCTGTTTGTAGTCTCTCACCTTCTGAAAATATTCTTATTTCTTCTAATATGATTATATCCATATCTAATTTAGCACATAATTCTAATGCACCTTTTCTGTGCCTCATATTTTTAATACTATGTGTTTACATTTACTGCTAATATTTTCAATGACACATTTTTATATTATTTACACTCTCTTTATCTTTCTTATTCTCTATATGCTTACACCTAGAAATGTTCTTTTCCTATCTTTTACTCTTTTTCCAATTGGATTTTTCCCTTCCTTTCATTGCTCGCTAATTCATTTCTTCTTCTTCATTTAGATTTTAAATCCCTTCATTTCCTTGGTTATCACTTTTCTCCTTAGTTCTAGAACTTTCTTTTGTCTCACTCTCATCTATTGTTTGATTTTCTTCCTCTTTTTCTTGTTCTGTTTCTTTTACTTCGTCTGACTCTCTCTTGATCAGGAATCAGTTCCTGTCTTCCCCCTTCTTATACTTCTCTAAAATTTGCTTACAATCCGTCTATAAATGTCCAGACTTTTCACATTTAAAACATTTGAAATCACATTTTTCACATCATGCTCCTAACATTTTTATCACATTAATTAATTAAATTATCATTTTTACACAAAGATATGTTTTAGTCGTCCCTAATATTTTTACAAACCCTCTATTGCCTTCAACAGTTATCAAAGTCAGTATATGAACAATATTGTAATTTTCCATTTCTGATATCACATTACATTCCCATCCCCAGTCCATAAACCTCTGCTGTCATATATTTTTGCAATGCCCATCACGTCTTTATTCGAAACACATAAATTCCACAGATTAAAAGTTCCTTTTTATTCATATTGTCTCCAAAGCCTTTCTATAGATTGCCCTGATTCAAAAATAATGTAACAATAACAGTCTTTATTGCCATGTATAAAAGCTTTTGCCTCTTTTGGTGATATCCCCGAGGGAACCACTATATTATCCCAAGTGTAACACCTGTTCAGGCTTCTGCAGTCTTTGCTATGGATGTGTACTGTTGTCTATTCCTTTGTGACACTTTCTTCTCTTCTTTTCTCCTTCCTTCTCTTTCTTTGTCTGCATAGAATTAAAAGTCAGAAAACAGTTAAACACTTTTGCATTTTCTTCTTCTTCTTCTTCTTCTTCTTCGGCTGCTCCCGTTAGGGGTCGCCACAGCAGATCAACTCCTTCCATTTCCTCCTGTCCTCTGCATCTTGCTCTGTCACACCAACCACCTGCATGTCCTCTCTCACCACATCCATAAACCTTATCTTAGGCCTCCCTCTTTTCCTGTTACCTGGCAGCTTCATCCTTAGCATCCTTTTCCCAATATACTCTGCATCCCTCCTCAGCACATGTCCAAACCAACGTAATCTTGCCTCTCTGCCTTTGTCTCCAAACCTTCCAACCTGGGCTGAGCCTCTAATATACTTATTCCTAATCCTGTCCATCCTCGTCACACCCAGTGCAAATCTTAACATCTTCAACTCTGTCACGTCAAGCTCTGACTCCTGCGTTTTGTCAATGCCACTGTCTCCAACCATATAACATAGCTGGTCTCACTACCCTCTTGTAGACCTTCTCTTTCACTCTTGCTGGTACTCATTTTTTAAACCTAGTAATTATTTTCCTCCAAGACAATAGAAAGAAACATCTAGCTCTAGACATCCTGTCTTCTGGCTGCATTAACTAACATTTTTATAGCACATTGTAAAGCACTTAATTTTAACTTATTTTCTTAAAGTGTTGTAAGTTAACTCTGCATGTTCCAGCCTCTACTATCAAAACATACATTTGCACAGGTATATAGTGTATACACATTTCTGTTCTTTTCCAGTAGTGTATACTGTGGTTACATTCCTGAAGCTCAGTACATAACATGAAGTTCAACACACACTTCTGCACCAGTAGTTTAATATCTACATGACATGTAGTTATCTTACATTTGCAAGACAAGCATATGAAACATATTACTATTCACAAATTACATATGATTATTTACAAAATTTCAGATAACTAGGCTGGCAGTGTCACATAAGCATGTAATGTTGAGGATTTTTTTAATTGAGACATTTTCAGAGATTCAATAAACTCTGTGTAGGCTTTGCACAAAGCCAACACAGAGTTTACATGTTACTATGATGAGCAGCAACAGCGCTAATCCCATATTGATGCTGTTTATCTCACTTACATGATTACAAACATGGTTTCCTTGCCAGCAATAACGTTACTGACCAGGAAGCCATGCAGAGCAACATGAGCACAGAAAGACGATGCACTCAAGTTTGCTTAAGAGCATCATGCTTGGTGAGATTATGCTGATGGCCACAATGAGTACTATGTGCAAAATACTGAAATACCAGCAATAATAACACAATGAAGAAAAACGCACTCAGTGCAATGTGCACTAAAAAATATCTGAAGAATGAAAAAAATGGGGGGGGGTAGAAAAGGGCAAATACATGAAAATGTAGACTGGGCAGGGAAAGTGTGCTGATGAATATGAGCACAGACATGAATGATATGGATGGATAAAGAGGAATAGAGCATGGTAAATATGTCAATGTCCCCAAAAATAGGATTTGTTAATGTACATACACTTCCACCACAAGTCAGTAGCATAAAATTAAGCACATACATATATAGCACAGTGTGGACTGCTGTTTACACTTCAAGAGCAAATATGTTATGATATAAACACACATTAGAGTATATATGAGAAGTCACACAAGGTTACATAAGATCATAGCATCATAGGAAGTTACTGGGCTATTGACCCAAAAGTCATTTCAAGCCTACCTGTTTCGTCCCAATGTAATGCCATACATACTCCAGTCAGTACGCAAGACTCCCATGTCCAGGAAAGTCGTGGGTGCTATCCCCGGTAAGAATTTACAGTGCCCATACACTCATCCAGGTTCCTTTTGAATAGTGTCATGTCAATGGAGGTGAATGTTTGTGATATAAACATCACTGTCATGCTCACTGAAGAGGACATTTAGCAAGGACAGTATATAAGCTAGTGGCATGTGCATATTCTGAAGATCTACAAAATGATTTGCTTGAATATGACTGACATGTCACCATAACTCTCAACCAGGAATATACAGCAACAGATTCCTGGACAGATGTAGACAGAAACAAACACAATCATGGGCACTTTTACAATATTATGACCACTAATCTGCGGCATTGACAGAATATGTGAGTGTAACTTATTATACATGTTCTTTAGCAACAGACTGCTACAACTGTAATGATCATCAGTACTCTAAAAGTGGGATTTACCACCCCTTCCCCAAAAATGACCAATTTGTGGAGGGTTTAAGAGGGACAGTGTTATGGCCAATTGATAGGATTGGATTGCACATAAGCCACAGCCACCACCTGCAAGAATCAAACCCATGCCATCAATGTCATCACTGAGCTGTGTATTTACTGGGTGCAACACAGAAAGATGTATCACACAAGTATCTAGTAAAACACCTTGAAGGGAAGTCTGCACTGCGAAATACTAACAGGTATGCATCCCAAAGAATAGTTGTGCATGGCTTACCAGATATGTGGGAACTCACTGTGCCAAATGTCATACACTCAACTAAAGCATCCCTGGCTGACATAGGTAATAGTCATACGGATAACAACACTTATAAACAACACACTATTATGAGTGGATTCCCTACATACAGCTGGGTATTACATGCATCTGTCACATGAAATAATAATGGATAAATTGTCTGTAGTATCTACAATTGGTGTGTGAAATAAGATGCGATACATCATAATTAATGGTTCAGCAGTATGTGAAAATGATGACAATGCATCTACTATGCCCATGTGTAGAGAAAGTACAGCGGTGCAAAGTCAAGGGTCAATGATAGGGGAAGCTGTCACTGTACTATTGTACACATAACAAACAATAAATGAAGAACTCTTTATAAGCACATGTCAAACCTCCATACATGTGCCACACAATCACTGTCCTCCTGACATTGCATTTCCAAATGTTATACTGCCATGAAATCCTGACATACATCCATATGTGTTCATGCAAACTATGACGTGGTAATACTGACATGATGTAGTCACATCTATGATGCACATATGATGATGTACATCTATGATGCAGTACAGTCACACCATGGTTCTACATAGGCTACAATTGAACTTTAAAGGTTCATAGGTTCATAGGAGAGTACTAGGCTAATGGTCCAAGACCCCATACAAACCTAGCCAGATTTAACCCAAGCTTAACAATTTTCAATAGATAGGTGAATGAGATTCACAGCGGCATGAGCCTATGCTATGGTATGTAATACCAATTGCCTCTGTCCATGAGGGACATGGGTTCCATGCCAGGAATAAATTTAGGATTGCACATTCATTGATCTAGGTTGCACTTGAAGACGATCAGCAAAGAGCCATGATTTATATGAATGAGAAGCTTGTTCTAGAGACAGTGTAGTCTCTGATTGAGGTATCTATGTCTCCAACATGAATTATTTATGTCAGAGGCTAGGTTACTATACTTGGAATGAGTAACCTCCATGCAGTTTGATTTAAGAATGTGTAACATTTCCAGCTGGCCTGGATCGGATGCTGCCCTGAAGGCCAGACACAGATTGCCCCTTAATAGTCTGTAGGAGACAGAATACCATGATAGGGCTTTCAATATTTCTATGTAGGACTTGTTTTTCATAACCTGTATCTTCCTGATGAGAAAACTCTGGATTCACTCCAATTTTTGAAGATGTCTGATGAGGTACATGCGAAAGGTTGCATTGTACTCAATTACTGGTGTGATGAGGGCCGAGTACAGTGAAATTAAAACAGCCATTGATCTGAATGCCTTGCCCTTACTTATGAGCTATACCACATAGAAGGACTGTCTCAAAACTGTGGACGCAGGGTGGTCGAAGTTCTGATTACTATCAACCTGAGTACCCAGATCACGTACCACTGAGTCTACTCTTGGGGGTGCTGTCTATATTGTAATTAGGTGGGAAGGGGCTGCATTCTAAAAGTAAATAATTATAATTTTTCTCTGCATGGCTCTGTCAATCATTTGTGTGCATTAATTCTTTCTGCAGTATATCAGTATTATTTGTGGATTCAGTGATTTCCGACAATTTGCAGTCAGCTGCTAACTTGATCAGACAAAGACTGTCTATGTTTGTACTGATATATGAGAAATAAACATGAAAGGGCCTAGTACAGAAACCTGTGGTATGTCCCTAATGATTGGCCACTTGCTAGAGGTGAATTCACCCACTTTGACAGTATGTGTCCTGTTGGTGAACCATTTGACTACCCACCTAGTGACATAGGGGTTTATGCCCAGTTGAGAGAGTTTTTCTATAATACTTGAATGGGTAATTGTGTCAAATGCCTTGGGTAGCTCAGGTTAGGTAGGATAGACAGTCTTTCCCTCATCCATGGCTTTGGTGACCTTCTTGAAGAAGTCAACCAGATTTATCAGACATGATCGACCCTTAACAAATCTGAAATGAGTTGGTTCCAGAGTTGGAAGATTGACCGTGTCCTTGTTGATAAGGTCCATGATGGTTATTTCCATGGACTTACTAATGAGGCTATAATTATCTGGGTAGGTTGATGGCCCCTTGTGCACAGGGATGATTGTTGCTGACCACCATTCTACCAGAACATAGATGGTCTGGTGGCTGTGGTTAAATAGGGATCCAAGTGGCTCTGTCAGGACAGGTTTGAAGTTATTTAAAAGGCAACCTGGGATGTTATCACAGTCCATTGATGTCATGTTTTTAGCCTTAGAAAGGGTAGGAATGACCTGCCTGCCCTCTTGAGATAATAGACTGAGGAATGGTGGCAGGTATAATTTAGGTGATGACCAGTGGGGGCAGGAAGTTGATGTTTGATCCCAATCTGATAGCTAGCAGGTAGTCTATTTCATCTACCCGTGTATAGTTGGTGCAAGCCACAACCACCTCTGTGCATAGCTGGGTATCCCCTTACAAATTTCAGGTGCAGTTACCACATGTTTTGTGACACCACCTCCAAATACAATGTTAGGTATGAATCACATGCAAAACAGTGTTGTACAGCTCAATCTATTTCATCTCATTACATCAAGTGAACACCATCTGCCTGTACGTTTATCAGTGGAAATGTGTCAGTGAGGGCCCAAACACTATATATGGACACATTGCAATTCAGGTGGAGGCAGTTCATGCAGAACACCAAATGACACAAATGCTGACAGTCCTACAATGCTGCTGTGGATCACCTGAATAATCCTTGTGAATAGCAACACAATTGTGCATACAATGAATTCCCCAAGGTTGCAAGTGAATCTGAATATGTCATAGTTTTCTGTATATAACAGCATTACTACATGTGGATGGGTCTAGCTGTATGTGCCCATGTAATCAGCATAATATAATATTGCTGTAGGTCAGATAACATCTCCAGATGGTTAGTATACACATGCACACCTGTGCCATGTTATGTATACACATGCACAACTGTGCCACACTGCAGCTGTCACTATGACGGTTGAATGAGAACTGTGTAGAATGTTGATATAATCCACTCCAAGAACAAATACTTTAGTATGTCAACAATAGACATATCAGCATCCCATGTCAATAGTCCTTAGGAGCCATATTACTACAGCTGTTATGGAAGGGAAATGTAAATAAATGGCAGCAGTGGCCATCAATATAGTAGATCAAATCACAGATTGGAATACACTGTTGTAGAGATACAATATATCCACTCCTCAACATAGCACATGTGGATGCCAACAACACTGATATGTGCAATGCTCAGAGGGCCATAAGGCATTATTATGCTAATGGTCAGGATCACATCACATCCTAACCATTATTATACCATTTAAATCCAAATCACTCTATGTGATAGAAAATAGTAAGGGTGTGTGCATTTGTGTGCATTTGGTTGATTGCATTACATCCTGTCTCTGTCCATATGTGGCATGTGCACCACCCCATGACAGAATTAGCAATCACACATCCAGTGCTCTGGAGAAGGCTTGCATGGGATAATTTAGGGGCTCTGCTTCATGATGTGTGTGTATGCATCTCTGAGATAATATCCTCAGTTTTCTCCAGAAATGATCTTATCTGCACAGAAGGAACAGGAGGTGTTGGATTCATGGGGCTATTTAAAATAGTCTCTGGAGTGGGAGTCAAATGAAATGAGTTTCTAGACATCATACAATCAGAGTAATATACTACCAACCACACCCATACATCAGTTGATTGAGGTCAGATTCCAACACAACACCTGTTTAGGTATACAAGCTCTATGCCATGCAACATGAGATTAACATCACCCCAAATGTCTTACTTTAACATTGTCAGAGTACACTTTATAGAGGATGATATAGGTTCATAGGTTCATAGGTTCATACTAGGCTATCTGCCCTAGGGCATTTATAAGCCTAGCCAGAATGTGTTTGGCTTTCGCCACCCATTTTAAATTTATTTTGCTATGCCCTTTTTCGAGGTTAGTATACTGTGCCTCTGTCTAACAGTGACACAGAAGTGATACCCAGGGTAAACCTACGATCTCCCATCCACTCATCAAGATTCCTCTTGAAGAGAGTCAATGAGGGACTCTGCCTAACCTGGACTGGGATTTTATTCCAGAGTGAAGGGAGCCTCTGGGTTATGAATCTGTCCCTCCAGCATGTCCTATTTATTTCAGTGCTGAGGTTCAAGTCTCTCGAGCACGTAGCTCAATGGGATTTGGATTTTCTGAGGTGCAGCATGTCCATTAATTTCGGGTTGGACATGGCTTTATACGTCAGGCACAGATCGCCTCTGAACAGGCGGTATGCCACTGAGTAGAGCTGGAGTTTCTTTAACCGGGCAGCATATGGCATCTGTTTGAGCCCTTTGATCCTCTTGGTGAGGTACTTTTGGGGTCTTTCCAGTTGCTGCAGGTGTCTGGTAAGGTACATCCCAAAAGGGGCATTGTACTCAATTATGGGCCTGATGAGGGATGAGTAAAGAGGCACGATGACCTCCCCTGATCTAGATGTGAATCCCTTCATGATTAGGTGGGCTATATAAAATGTTTTTCTAACCACTTTGGCCACGTGGTTGTCAGATGAGAGATTGTTATCAACTTAGGTCCCCAGGTCCCTAATTACTTCTTCTGTACTTAATGGATTACCACCTATGTGGTAATTTGTGGGCACTTTGTTTTTGCCAAAGGGGATGACTATACACTTTTTGGCATTTAGCTTGAGGCCATGGCTCTGGCACCAGTTGTCTGTTTCTATGAGGCCCTTTTGGAGGATGCTTGTGTCGGCTGGAGAGTCGATTATGGCACCCAGTTTGCAGTCATCTGCGAACTTGGTCAGCCACAGTATTTCCATGTTGGCCTGTACCTCCGAGAAATATATACTGAACAAGAGAGGTCCCAGGACTGAGCCTTGTGGGACACCACTTGTAACTGGTTTGGAGTCTGACATCGCTCCAGCAATTCTAACCATATGGGTTCTGTCCTTGAGCCAGTTTGCAATCCATCTAGTGACATAGGGGTTTATATTTAAGCTGGTGAGCTTATCTATAATGCCCGAGTGAGGTATTGTATCAAAGGCTTTTGCGAGGTCTAGGTAGGCTGTGTGGACCACCTTCCCCTCGTTAATGGCCTTGGTGACTGTTTCAAAGAAATCAACCAGGTTTAAGAGGCAGGATCTGCCCTTAACAAAGCCGAACTGGGTAGGATTCAGTGTCTGTAGGTCCCCAATATCTTTATTTATGAGGTCCATGATGATCCTTTCCATAGCTTTGCAGACCAAGCTAGTCAGGCTTATGGGGCGATAGTTTCCAGGATCCATTGAGGCACCACCTTTATGGAGAGGGACCACTGTTGCTGTACGCCACTCTTTGGGCACATATCCTGTAGTAAGGCTGAGATTAAACAGTAGTTTTATGTTTGGGTTTAGCTCTTCTTGGAGTTCATGTAGGATGCAGCCCAGGACACCGTCTGGTCCCATTGATGCTGTGTTTTTTGCTTTGGAGAGGGCAGATTTTACCTGAGCATCTGAGATGTCAGGGGGCAGCACTCTGCTGGGATAGATATTTGCCCTTTTGGTGGGGGGGGGGAGAAGTTTGCGCTGAACCTGTCAGCTAGGATGTTGGCAATGTCTGTGGGTTCAATGTATTTTTTGTCATTTTGAACAAATTCTGAGCATATCTGGGAATTACCACCCAGGTTCCTAACATAACTAAAGAAAGCCTTGTGATTATCCTTAGTGTCCTGTGCAATTATTCTCTCAAAGCTGGCCTTAGACAATTTTATGAGTGCCCATAGTTTTTTGCTAATACTGATCAGCGATGCCTTCCCTTTTTGGGATTTTGCTCTATCATTTAGTAGCTTCCTCCTTCTATTGTATAGTTTGTTTATGGCTGGGGTCCACCAGACAGGACATCTGCCTTTGGAGGATTGGGTCTTGGTTTTATTTGGGATTGCATGATCCATGCATTCCTGAAGGAGTTCATAGAA
The DNA here is from genome assembly GCF_019279795.1 of Protopterus annectens. Taxonomy (NCBI): domain Eukaryota; kingdom Metazoa; phylum Chordata; order Ceratodontiformes; family Protopteridae; genus Protopterus; species Protopterus annectens. The sequence goes on from NC_056726.1 coordinate 1,509,205,080, forward strand.
TGCGTTTATAAAGGATTCTGCGGTCTGGGCCGTATTTTCCACAGGCCTGGGGGCTTTGAAGGATTCCACGTCAGTTTTGAGGAGTGTGAAATTTGCTTTAGAGAAGTTTTTCACTGTGGTTTTCTGGGCAGGGGGTGGGGTCGGGATGTGAATATCCAGTGAGATTAGTTTATGGTCTGATCTTACCAGTGAGGGATACACTTCTGGTCTGGAGCATAGAATCCCCATGTTGGTGATGATCAGGTCCAGTATGTTTCCCCTCTTGTGGGAGTGGTAACAAGTTGTTCCATAGCATTTGAGTTTATAAATTATAGGAACCTTTGGGCTAGGGTGTTGGAGCTAGAGTAATGCTCCCAGTCAATGTTTGGGTAGTTGAAGTCGCCCAATATAATGGTGTTTGGAGAGACCTTCATATTTTCCAGTGTTCTCAGAAAGGCCGAGTGGGGTTCCTGGGTTTGGGAGGGTGGTCTGTAGCAGGCTGTAAACTGGAAGGCAGTTTTACCCACTGTTAGTTGCACATGGATAGTCTCTGATGCTTCGTGCTTTGCCACCAACCTGGAGGTGTGGGTATCTTTGATGAATATCGATACTCCCCTCCTTTTGTGGTTCGGTCCAAGTTTTGGGGCCGAAAAGCATGGTATGAGGTATAACCTGGTAGTGCTGGGGTGCTCTCAGGAGCCCTGAACCAGGTTTCTGTTACTGCACAGATATCGATGTTCTCCATGCTAAGGAGAGTTTCGAGTGCGTGCATCTTGAGGTTTAGACTTCTGGCGTTGAGTAGCATTACTCTTAGTTTCTTATCCCTTGTGATACCTATGGAGGTGGGTTTGTCTTTTGAGCCTTGCCTAAAAAAGGCACTATGGGGGTAGCAAGAGCCTTTGCCAATATCCGAAAGCCCAGGGGTGACAGGTGCAAGCCATCCCTAACGAAGCATCGTGGCTTGTCGAGCATATCATCCCAAGCTGACAGGCATTGGATCCCCTTTGAATGACACCAGTACTTAAGCCAATTCTTGAAATTGATCATCTTGTCTTCATATTATGGCATCATTCTTGGTGAGGGTAAGATGCTACACAAGGTCAGGGTCATACCAACCTGGGCTACATGCTCAGAGAGCTCCTTTATGTCTCTTTTCATGTAGTCCAGGGAGGTTCGTCTCAGATCATTCACACCAGCATGGACAATGACTGAGTCATATTTGTACTTGCCTTGGAGTGACCTGAGTGCTTGTGTTATCTGGCGGATCCTAGTGCCCGACAGGCTGCTCACCGTGACCCTCTCCTTGTTCAGCCTGGTGAGCGGGACGTCAGTGTGCCTGACGATAGAGTCACCTATTACAAGTGTATCAGGTATGTTGTTTAGTCTTAAGGGCTGTGACTGTTCGGCACACTGGCTTTTTGAGATATGTGTTGCACGTGTTTTGTTTTGGGGTAGTGGTTGCTTGGGTGTCTGCTTTGGAGGTCTCTGCTGCTTAGGCAGATCTTTATTTAGAGCCTCCGAGTATGTTTTTGTGTGATTATGTGCTTGGTTTGCTGTCGTGGTAGGTCTATGTGACACTGGAATTGTAGTGAGTGTGGTTTCCTTCTCCTCCTGACTGGTTATGCCAGTACTGAGTTGAGAGAGCTTAGCCTCCAGTTTGGCTATATGGTTGCATCTCTCACGTGTGTTGGAATTTGTTGGGAGGAGGAGAAGGTTGTCTGTGTACATGAGGCAGTTGTAACATTGCCTCAAGATTCCCAGATTCACCAGCTGGACCGGAGAGGAGATTGGCAACTGACCTTTGGACATGCTAGAATAATATTGGGAATTCCTTAATAATTGAAAACAAGGGCCAGTGGGGAGTGAGGGTGTAGTGCTTTTAATTTTTAGTGCTGACTTATGCTTTAGCGAGCAAGTGCCAGGTAACTTAAGTGCAATGTGTTACAGGTAACTTAAATGCAAAAATGACAAACAGTAACTTTCTTTTATGTAAAACAAGGAAATAAGTACAGTAAGCAATGCAGATATCACTAGTGATCCACAGAAGCGCTGAGAAGCTGCGTATTAGGTGAAATTAGCATTCCAGGGAAATAACAAGCAAACAAACAACAAGCATATAAACAAAGCTAGATTCAGCAGGCCTGGATCTAGTCTATGCTACAGCAAACAAGGTGTACCAATTTCAGTAAGATACAGTTCAAATATTCAGGCACTATAAACCTTTAACCAGAAATTCCCAGCTCAGAAGGGCAGAGTCCAGCCTCTTCTCCCACAAGCAGACCACAAACCTTCTTAATGTAAAATAACTGGCCTGAAGCCCAAGTGCTTAAACCAGAACTAATACACTTTAGGAATAACAGACACTGGGCTCTCAGTCAGCAGTTCCCAACTTAGAAGGATGAAAGCTACCTGTCCTGCCACCACAGTGCATGCCACAAACCTTCCTAATGTAAAACAACTGGTCTGAAGCCCAAGTGCTTAATCCAAAAGACTTAGAATGATAGCTACACTTTAATCAAGTTACTACCAAGCAGTAATAAATACTGTGTTGTCTGCTGAGAAGATGATGCTTGGGAGGAGTGTCAGATACAGATGTGGACTTGCATCCTGATGTAAAATCACCTACAGATGACTAACTGAATGAGCACACACTCAAGTTAACTGCTGTGAGATTAGAACCTCTATATATGTATTTTTACTTGCTCAATGACATGCTTAATGCTTGCTATGATACAGTCATCTGACTTCAACAGCGTCAGAGTACAATTTATAGAGGATGTCATCATCAGTGCATGTTAAGAAGAAGATGTTGGGATGATTTTGTGACATAGACATGGACTCACATCCCAGTGTAAAATTGTCTCCAGACTGATAGTTGAATGAATACAGCCACACACATTGACTACTGTGAGATTAAACCCCTACGTATGTAGTTACACATGGTACAGAACACAGTACTTAACACAAGCATCACAGTACAAATCTGACTTTAAAGTGTCATATACTGATAAGTAGATGTTGGGAGGGCTGTTTGAAATTGCTGCGAAGTCATGTACCAGTGTAAAAATATTTTTGAATGATACTTGAGTGAGGACAGCAGAACCTGGAGTCAAGCTCTTCTGACTATGCACACACTCACAGTTGAATGTTGGGAAATTCAATCCCCTACATAACTAGTGACAGAAGCTAAAGGAAACAGTACTTAGTAGCACTACAGCACAAGTCTAACTCTGTTAGTGTCAGAGTGCTGTTTATAGAGGATTGCATCATCAGTGTATGGTGACAAGATGATGTTGGGAGGGCTGTCTGAAAAGTCATGTACCAGTGTAAATGCATTTTCTGATGATACTTGAGTGAAGGCAGAAAGACCAGGAATCCAGCTCTTCTGACTATGCATATACACACACAAGTTAACTGTTTTGAGATTCGATCCCCCTATCTAACTAGATAACACAAGCTGGAGAACACAGACATCTTACTTTGTTAATGTCACAGTGCTCTGTATAAAGGATGACATCATCATAGTGTTGCAGGTAACATACTGTCATGTGACTTGTTTGCAAAGCGAGGACTTGTGATATGATTATGTGATTGCAATTTGAAAAAATACATTTGAATACATCCTGGTAACTTAACTGAAAGAAGCTGTCATCAATGCATATTGCAGAACTGAGCCATACATGTACCTGCTTCAAAGAAAGTTGTTTAGATGACACACTCACACACACACACAGACACACAGGAACACACACACACACATACTTTGGAAACGCCAGTATTGCAAGGATGGAGGTATGTGTCTTCTTATTCAGATAAAGTGATACCCACATTAATAGAATTTAATGACAATATTAATGTGATATGATCATGGATAACCAATCCAATGTCAGTATAAACCCATACCAAATGTAACAATGCACTTATGCTCTATATTTCTGTAGTCCGCTTGACAATGGCCCAGGTGCTGATATATCATTTGCAAGTGCATTGCTACAGGGCATACATGAAAATCTAAATGTATGCATTCATTCAAGCACATGTCACTGCCCTGCTCTTGTGTTTATAAATGCCTTTCCATGTAATAACAGCCCAGTAGTCAGAGTAAGACATGCTAAGCACTACTTCACAAAGTGCATTGTCGAGAAACTGACTTGTGCAGATGGTGGCAAACATTTACCACTTGCATGATTAGCATTTCATGAGTTCAGCTTGGACTTGTAAAGTATCTTGCAAGATATGTTATGGGAGAAATTGCTGGCAGATACTATGATGGTAATGCTGTGGTCTATCTTTGAAATGTTGGGGCCAACATTTTATTACATAAATAACTGTTGCCATTGCCTTCCCCATTTATGTGAAGTTAAACATCAAGCAAACGTGGTTCTCTGCTTCAGAAAAATATTGAAAATTTTAAAGTAGTACACCCTCCATCATGCAAACAGGATAAGCAGTGATAGGCAGCTGTCAGTACTCTGGACAGTACTGAGTGTGCAAAATAGTATGGCAGCACAGCTCTTCTCTGTTGCACAGTGTGTAAGAGCTGCAAGCTCCTGCTCAGAACACAGAGGAGCCAAGGTTTAAATCCAGATGAAGCTGTGTTTTTTTAATAAATTGTGTCAGGGTGTCATTAGCTAAGTAAATGTGATTAGGATTTCAAATGTGACTATCAATGACTGCACAAAGGTATGTGTCTTCCTCAAATTTTATAAGTAATACCTGCCTCAATAAAGTTGTAAAACTACAAGCTGTTTTTCAGGTCTCACCACAAATCACAATTAATTGTGTGTACAGCTTTCTAGAAATGACATCGGGTGGCACATCTTTTGACATGATTATTATGCTACCTATTTGTGTAGAGCTGGTTATCCTGAAAAGTGTGTGCAGTATGCTTCTTCACAGTTTCCACATCATATTAGATGAACATTTAATCTGTCAGCCAATTAAGATGCTACAGTATATTCTGATGAGACAGAGGAAGTGATGATAGACACACGTCTGTATAGGATGCAGGAGGTACTGTCCTGCCATATTCATAGACATGCTAATGGTGTGTTGGTATAACATTTCTTCTCATTTAGAATATTTCCTGCTCTGTAGCATGAACTGCATGAGATAAGGATAGGGGAGATACAGACTGACAATAATTACTACATCCATATACATGTGTTTGAAGAAGATGTGGGACATCTGAAATATAATGGTACCATGTGGGAAATGATTTTTGGCAGATATATGAATTGTGGCCCACCTTACAGTTTACTTGATCAGCAGACATATCCTACTCATGTAGGAGAAGGGGTAGACAGATGGATAGGCAACAGATACAATGTATCATACTTATGTAGGAGAAGGGGTAGATAGATGGACAGGTAACAGATACAATGTGTCATACGTAGGAGAAGGGGTAGATAGATGGACAGGTAACAGATACAATGTATCATACATATGTAGGAGAAGGGGTAGATAGATGGATGAACAACAGAGGCACAGGAAAGAGTCCTCTGGAAACTGTTATTTAGAGCATCCCCTACTGCTGGGTTATAAGCCTTGACAGGATGCAAAAGTATATTTATGTATCTGATATCTGAAACATGACAAAAAGGGATTCCTTTTGCAGATTTTGAAACCTTGTACACTACAGGAGCACTGCTAACCTACTGAATCAAGGTAGCATGTTGGTGTTATCCATCAGCAGAGCCTGAACAGTACACATAAACCATGACATTTACATCCATCAGCCTAATATGTAAATACAGGTAAAGAGAGGTGGGAGTGAAGGGGTGAATACAAGGAGAGATGGACATACATGGAACAATGTCTGGTGGCATCTAACATTCATGAACTTGTTTTTGGTCTGTTCTCATTATTAACCTGTTATGCTCTGTAGCATGCAACAACTAACATAGGGGTACAGAAGGGATAGGAAAGGGACAACAGGCATATGGCAAACAGAACAAGGCTGTATAAATATCTCATAGTTGTGGGGATGTATGTCACGTCAAACATTTTTTTTTGCCCAGTATTCTATAAAGCTCCATCAGAAATCATAACTGGGGCAAATGTTAATATGTGGGTGATTAAATATATCATACACATATAACATCACATTAAGAAACAATGTGTGAGGTATCTGAAATGAAAACCTTGAAGCTATGGACAAAAAAAAATCAGTAGAGTAATTTATGTCAACACTCCACATGGCAAATTACACTTTTTTATCCAGAAGTGTACATACTAATTGGTTCAAAGTAATGTATACCTCTCAACCTCTTAACACAAGAAATCTGGACAAAGCCTAAAATAATAGGGGAACAAAGGCCCCCAAAACTTGGGACATATTTTAAATATTGTTCTTATAAACTTAGAAAGCTACTAGAATAACAGGATTTGTGTTAGCATGCAATTTTCTGAAGGATATGAAGTGTGAAACTCAAATATATGTAATTATTTAATCATTTTACTGACTTCAATTCTCCATGATTTGCCAGAAAACCACAGATTGTATGAGGAACAGACCAAATATTTGAGACAAAAATTTGGACATTCTGAGAAAATCTGTACAGTTGAGAGGTATGAAGTAACTCCTTTACTCTGCCTCAACTCTGTATTCCTATAGGGCAGCATGTCTAAGCACCATTGCATGGAGATAACTGTACCAGTGCGGATGATAGCAACAACTCACCAGATTTTCCCATAGGATGTATAGAGCTATTTAATGCTGTTAGACATTGGTGCACAATGACAAACTCTTTGCAAATCCAGAGGACAATAGTGAAGGCTTTTTTATGGACCATTTGACCAGTTTTGCCCATGTGTGTGGTGTGATTCTATTTTTTGAACAGATTACAGATGTAAAAATGAGGTAGATACACAAGTAGTGAAATGGGGGTGCAAGCAGCGAGAACAACAAAGGGGAAACAATAAAGTAATTTGCAAGAGGTAATTAGGAAAGAACCATAGATATCCACTTCTTCAACACAGTAATATGTGCATGTAGACAAACTTTGATGAATTTGGATTGTCACCATAACACAGGTGGGTGACAACAATGCAATAATGTTGTATAGGCAATTGGACTAAATAAAGTGTATCAAGATAGCACAAAAGTGGAGAGCAATGTGCAGAAAATTATTTTTGTGGGACAGATGCCCGTATGTTTGGATTTCAAGAAGAGAGGAATATCAGGGAAGGGACATAGGAATGTGAGGGTCAGGTAGGTAGAGTAGGTGAGGAAGCAGGTGCAGATAAACAGGACAAACAAGAAATACATCAGGATGGTGGACATAAATGGCTGGGAGACATCATGAGTAGGGGGACATCAGAGACACATACCTGTGAAGAATGGGAAAAGTAGGAATCTAGTTCTCACCTCCAGAGCTGTGATCACAGTCTGCTTCCTCAGGACCCTGGAACTCTTGTGGTGAAGACTATGGATATAGCCATGTATGAGCTGGGGATCACTGGAGGAAGGATCGCTGTGTGATTTCCTATTGGCAGACTAGTCTAAAACTGTTTAATTTCACCTGTATATAAGCCCCAGATTTGCACAGTTTTTGGCTCAATTAACAGAAGCTGCTCTGTGTTTGACATCCTTTACAAGTGGTCCAGACTGTTTCTGCTTGAATCCAAGCCACCCAAAGCTAAGAAAAAGAAATTAAGCTTATTTTGAGTTTGATCTGCATTTTTCATATGTATGTTATTGTCTTACTGTATTCATTTGTGCCTTGTTGACTGTTTTTAATGTTTGTGCCTGCTTATTACCTGAACTTCTTTTGCACTGAAATATTGCTTGGTTAGCACAGACTAGATTCGGACTTGTGAATCTAGCCTGTTTTTCATACACCTGAACTGAAATCCAGCCATCTTACATTAAGAATGGCTCCCCTGCACCCTTGTGGCAGAAAAGTGTGGATATAGCCTAGTCTGAGCTGGTGATTGCTGGAGGAAGGATCACAGTATGATTTCCCATTGGCAAACTAGTTTAAAACTGTTTAAGTTCTCCTGTATATAACCCTTGCATTTGCTTGCAGCTGTGCACCATGCAAGGGGGTTCATGGTGCCTGGTATAGATGCAAACACCTATAAACTATCCTTCCCCCTGGACACCAGTCAGTGAAACCCTCCTAGGTTCCCTGCTGCTCTGTGGGCAACACAGCTGCACACTTCTGCATTGCAGCCAACTCAGCTGACCACTGAGCAGATTTGCGCCACTTTTCATACCTGATCTACTATATAATAAATCCCCTTGTTAATCCCAGCTCAATACCTGATCTAATTTGCCCTTTCACAAATTGCTGTTTAAGGATTACCTACTAATAATGACAGTTAAACAACTTTTCTCCAGCCAGCCTGATGAACATGAGAATCCTGAGGCACTATTGCAATTACCTCATGTATACTGACAACTAATTGCTCTTAAAGCAAACAAATACTGTACGTGAGAGATGTAGCTATACCATGAAACTAGAATCAGTCCTTTCACATAACAATAAACAAGACATCAGATAGATTGTCAGCACGCACACCTCTCTACTCAGACAAGATAAGGTCAAGACACAGAAATCCACATACATGGAGGTATTCACTAAGAGCTTACCAAAAGAAAAGAGACCTGCCAAGTGCAAACAACCTACACATACTTTTACATGAACAGAATCCACCACTACACATAACAACACACATATCAGTGTATCAACAATTAAGCCCCTAAGGCAAAACACCTCAAAACCTAATGTTCTAGTCATAGGCTACTGAATTTTGAGACACATATATGTCCCCCTCATCAGGTTGGATATGGAGAAGATCACATTCAGCTGTCTTTCAGGCGTCAGGATCCATCAAATCATGTACACACTCAAATCACTCAGCAAGTACCATTATGACTCTTTCATAGTCCATGTTGAAGTGAATGACTTGAGACATACCTCTCTGGACTATATGAAGAGAGACATGACTGAACTCTCAGATTATGTGTCCCAGACAGGTATGTCCATAGCCCTAAGTAGCATTATACCTTCACCTAGGAAGATATCACAATACAGACAAAAAATGATTGATTTCAATAACTGACTTAACTTCTGGTGTCAATCCAGGGGGGTCCAGTATCTGACAGCCTGGTCAACAGACCACACTGCTTTGCTAGAGATGGCCTTCACCAGCCTCTGCAAGACTTTCAGATACTGACAAAGATGCTTGATTTCCCCATAGTGCCTTTTTAGGCAATGCCAAAACAACAACACTTCTGATGAAAATAAATCCACTAGAAACAAGCTCAAGGTCATGCTGCTTAATGCTAAGAGCTTAAACAGTAAACTGCACTCACTGGAAGCACTCCACACCTTGGAAGACGCTGACATCTGTGCATTCACTGAGACTTGGTTCAAGGCTGCAGAGAGCACGCTGACCATGCAAGGCTACAATACCTTTTGTACATTCAGACCTCAAAATTAGTGTAATAGAACCAAAGGTCATACAAGTGCTTTCCAAGGCCAAAAACATGGCTGCTGTGAGACCAGATAACATCCCAGACTGCTTACTAAACAATCTTAAAAAAGACTTAGTGGAATCTCTTGTCACTGTCTTTAACCAATGCTGAAATGATAAATGACATGTCTTTTAAGCCATGACTTTGCGGGGATCAATGGGATAATGTGGAAAATATTTTTGGGGGGTTTACACACTGTTAAAAGTAATTTGTACAATGTGGGATTCAAACCTATATAAAAGAGAATGCATACGTTTCCATGCTGGTGATTATATATAATTGTTACAGAAGAATTGTTTGCTAATCATGCTCACCACAGATATAAAGTTTAAACAATGATTGGTGCTATACTTCAATTATATCTGTATTTGTATGCATTACAAGATCCTGGCTTATGCATTCTCAGCTGTGATGCAGGACTAATTTATGACAATACATTGGAAATGGATAGACTTGCATGGCTTTACTAATATAGTTTGGAGTTATGATACACACCTCAAAATACATTCTGTTTTACAGTTATACTTGTCTTATTGGAGGGGTGTAGTTGATTGCCAGTAATCTACTGTGCCATCAGAAATATGCAACTACATTTGTCTTACATAATCATCAGTTGCAAATATAATACACATGATAACTACAAAAGTATGCATACGCTGAATCAACCTGCTATACATAGCTATCGGTATGTAGTATTACATTTATAATCACAATTTTATGAAAGCTTACAGTGGGACACTCATATTAAGATATAGAGTCTGCTGGATTTGAACCCTGGCTTGGGACTATCAACTCACTGCACTTACACTTTGTACCACAGGCAAAGCTAAAAAGCAGGCTATTTTCCACACTCAGTGCTGTCCAGAGTACTGACAGCTGCATCTCACCACTGAGTTTGTTTGTGTGAAGGAAGGCTTACTTGTTTGCACACGGGCAATACACAAATGTAAAAGGCAATAGCTAACATATACTCCTTGCATAAATACTCATTATGAACTTTCCTCAATAAAATAAAATAATTACTGTTTGATTCCAACCCCACTTAACCTATGTTCTGTCTTTTTAGCTCTGTGTAATTACACTTTGTGCCACAGAAACAGGAGGAATTTATATACTCATTACCATCCATGTTCCTCACTGCCTTAAAATGCTGCTAAGCATATTTGTGCTTCATAAGGCAACTGGCATTACATTTTTTAATGTATTTGTGCTAAGCCATGCACCACACAACTGGTAAAGCTGAAAAACAGAAACAATTTAAAAAAAGAAAAAAGTGAAACAAAGATTAACCAATTAGACAGCTCTGGATTTGAACCATCAGCCTGTTGCACTCATACAACATAGTTATTTTATTTATTTATTTTATTTCCAGTTTGATTACCGAGGAAGTCCACTGGGCCAAAATGACCCATTTTCAGTGAAGGCCCTGGGAGAAAAGCTCCAAGATACATTATACAGGTGAGAATACAAAAATACAAAAATGTAGAACTTACATTATATAATATGGTTACAAATAAGTACATTCAATGGCACGCATATTCAACAAAATTAATCATGGGTGGTCTTATGGGTTATACAGTTTCATTTGAGCAAACACTCTTATGTATTTGGTGTGAAAACAGTTTACATACAGACATTTAAAGAAATGTGGATGCACTTTACATGCACACTTTTAAAGTACGAAGCTATTTATAATATTTACAAAGTTGAGTCGTGTGATAAGCAGTTATAAGAGATCAAGAGAGCTTAGATACGCTCATAGGAAATTAGCTATGGGAGATCACAGACAGCTTAGGAAGCTGAGAGAGAATCCCCAGGGGACAATATACTTGGAATGATTCGGTGGGGTGAAGGCAGGTACATTTCCATTTTGTGGACAGGTGTTTGAAAAGCTGGGTTTTGAAGTTTTCTGAGTTTGGTATGTTTCTTATAGAGGAAGGAAGATAATTCCATTTTTTGCCTAGTGAGACAGAGAGGAGAAGTTGGCCAGCTGGACGTTTGGGTTTGTGGATAGCAACTAGGTTTTGATGTTCAGATCTGAGAGTTCTGTTGGGGGTGTAAGGGAGAAGGATATTTGTTAGAGATGGACATTTTGTTGGGTAAAATTCAAGTCTGTGTGCAGTGGTGAGTTGGAGTAAGTCTATGTAGTTTGGGAGTTCAAGCCAATTTAGGGATCGTAGCGTAAGGCAATGATGGGTAGAAGTTTTGGATTTGGTGGCAAATTTAGAGATTTTATTGTAGCAGTTTTCTAGTTTGGAGGTGATAGAGGAGGACAGGTTAGTTAAGAGAGGGGCTCCATATAATAAGGAAGGAAGTAGATAACCAGTGGTCAGGGTATGCCTAGTAGAGTTGGAGAGAAAGCGATTGTTCCTGTACAGCACACCTAGCTTTTGGTGGGTTTTCTTAATATTTTGTTAAATATGGATATCAAATTTGAGCTGTTCGTCAATAGTAATGCCAAGTAGTTTAGCAGAAGGAACCACTTCTATAGGTGAATTGGTTTGACTAAGGACTTTGAAAGCATTTTTGTTGTAGGAGTATGTCTTTGTGGGGGGGATAGTAGAATCTTTGATTTATTAGCATTGTGAGAGAGGTGGTTTTGGCGCATCCAGTTTTCAGTTATTGAAAAAGCAGTTTGGGTTTCAGTCAGCAGTTCAGGGAGGTTTGAGGCAGAGCAGACTAAGACTGACTCATCTGCATATTGATTTATTTTGGCATCAGGAATAGCAGTATCAAAGTTATTGATGAAGCTATTAAATAGCATAGGCCCAAGGATGGATCCCTGTGGTACACCCGTTGGGGTAGGTAAGAAGGAAGAGGTGGAGTTCTTCCATTTAACTGCCCAAGGATGGACCCCTTTGGTACACCCGTTGGGGTAGGTAAGAAGGAAGAGGTGGATTTCTTCCATTTAACTGCCCAAGGATGGACCCCTGTGGTACACCAGATGGTGTTGATAAGAAGGAAGAGGTGGAGTTCTTCCATTTAACTGCCCAAGGATGGATCCCTGTAGTACACCAGTTGGGGTAGGTAAGAAGGAAGAGGTGGAGTTCTTCCATTTAACTGCCCAAGGAAGGATCCTTGTGGTACACCATTTGGGGTAGTTAATATGGAAGAGGTGGAGTTCTTCCATTTAACTGCCCAAGGATGGACACCTGTGGTACACCCGTTGGGGTAGGTAAGATTGAAGAGGTGGATTTCTTCCATTTAACTGTCCAAGGATGGACCCCTGTGGTACACCAGATGGTGTTGGTAAGAAGGAAGAGGTGGAGTTCTTCCATTTAACTTCCCAAGGATGGATCCCTGTAGTACACCAGTTGGGGTAGGTAAGATGGAAGAGGTGGGGTTCTTCCATTTAACTGCCCAAGAATGGACCCCTGAGATACACCAGTTGGGGTAGGTAAGAAGTAAGAGGTGGAGTTCTTCCATTTAACTGCCCAAGGATGGACCCCTGAGATACACCAGTTGGGTTAGGTAAGAAGAAAGAGGTGGAGTTCTTCCATTTAACTGCTCAAGGATGGACCCATGAGGTACACCAATTGGGGTAGGTAAGAAGGAAGAGGTAGAGTTCTTCCATTTAACTGCCCAAGGATGGACCCCTGAGGTACACCAGTCAGGGAAGATAAGAAGGAAGAGGTGGAGTTCTTCCATTTAACTGCCCAAGGTTGGACCCCTGTGGTACACCAGTTGTGGATGGTAAGAAGGAAGAGGTGGAGTTCTTCCATTTAACTGCCCAAGGATGGACCCCTTTGGTACACCAGTTGGGGTAGGTAAGAAGGAAGAGTTGGAGTTCTTCCATTTAACTGCCCAAGGATGGACCTCTGAGGTACACCAGTTGGGGTAGGTAAGAAGAAAGAGGTGGAGTTCTTCCATTTAACTGCCTGAAATCTGTCTGATAGATAGCTGGAGAACCAGGAAAAAGCATTATGTGAGAGATTAAGGTTTGAGAGATGACAGAGAAGGTGTTTGTGGGAAACAGTATTGAATGCTTTAGACAGATCTAGCAAAACAGTAGAAACCAAGTGTCCTGAATCCCGGGCTTGATTGACTGTTTCTAGGAAAGAGAGTAGAGTGGTTATAGTTCTATGGCCTTGGTGGAAGCCATGTTGGGTAGGTGTAAAAAGATTGTTTTCTGTCAGAAAAGGCATAAGTTGGAGGTGGATGCACTTTTCTAGAATTTTGGAGATTGGTGAGAGCAGAGCAATAGCGTGGAAATTTTGAGATGCTGGTGTTTTTGCCTACTTTATGAAGAGGAAGAATATAAGCTGAGTGCCAGAGTTTGGGAACGTATGATTCCTTTATACATATGTTAATTATGATGCTGATTGGGAGAGCTATACCATCAGCAGCACATTTTAGGAAGGAGGAGGGAATATTGCCAGGAGCATTAGAGCATAGTTTAAGTTTGGACAGAAGTCTTTTTATAAAGTTAGTAGAGACAGGTTTGAGCTCGAACATAAGGGGAGGGTTATTAGAGGAGTTAGACGGAGTAGAGTGAGGGGTAGGTGGGTTATTGTTGGGAAAAGTCTTGGTCAGGTCAGAAATAGTTTCTATGAAAAATTAGTTAAATTCAGAGCCTAGTTCAAGGTCAGATTTGCTTGGGTCAGGACAGGGGTTGTTCTTGGATCGATCCTAGAATGATAAGTGAGTTTATTGATTTCCAGAATTCAGAGCCTAATTCAAGGTCAGATTTGCTTGGGTCAGGACAGGGGTTATTCTTGGATCGATCCTAGAATGATAAGTGAGTTTATTGATTTCCAGAATTGCTTGGGGTTTTTATTGTTGTTGGATTGGAGCTTGATATAGTAGGATTTTTTGTCCTTGGCGATTAGTTGTTTTGTATCTTTAGATAGCCAAGGAACTGTATTAGTTTTTATCCTTTTGTATCTTTGAGGGGCATGGGAGTTTAGAGTGTCTAGGAAAACAGAGTTGAAGTGGTCTATAGCATTGCCAAAAAGAAGGGTGTTTAGAATTTGCCAGTTCATTTGTTTGAGAATGTTTGCGAAAGTTATGGGGTTGAAGCTACTGAGCTTGCGAGTGAGAATGTATTGATGCTGATGTGGGGAAGAGTTGTTTGAGCAATGAATTAAAGCTGGGAGGTGGTCGCTAATGGTGTCAGGAATTGTGCCAGAGTCGGTTATTTTATTTCGATCAGAAACTAGGATCCAGTTATAGTGGATCGAGGGGGATTTATTTTGTTAGGTCGGGTAATAGAGAGGAGTATTTTAGCGAATTTATAGAGGTTGATGGATAGGGAGGGAGAGGGGCTATTGACTTTATTCCAGTCAATATTTACATCTCCTAGAATGTAAGTTTCGTAGTTAATTTTGGTAGAAGCCCATAGGAGAATATTTTTGAGGGTAGAGATATTGTTACCAGGTGAGATATATAGGGCTATGATGCAGATATTCTTGTTTATTCATTTTTAGTAGTCCAGCAGTCAGTTCAGTGTTCTTGAATTGAGGAATTGGAATTTGGAGGGGAATTAAGTTAAGAAGGTTGGAGTAGACTAAGGCTGACCTGCCACCTTTTTTATTTAGTCGGTCATTTCTGAGAGTATGAAATCCTGGGGGCAGGATCTCAGAGTAGAAGATGTAGGGTTTGAGCCAAGTTTCAGAGATGGCTAAGATGTCTGGTTGGTTATGGCTTAGCTAGGATTAAAATTGGTGAACTTTGTTGTTAAGACTCTGGGCGTTGATAGTGAAGATTTTTAGGGTGTTGTGGGGGGGAGGAATGGGATAAGGTGCAGGTGTTGCTAATAAAGGGGCTTGGACCAGGGTTGGGA
The DNA here is from genome assembly GCF_019279795.1 of Protopterus annectens. Lineage (NCBI taxonomy): Eukaryota > Metazoa > Chordata > Ceratodontiformes > Protopteridae > Protopterus > Protopterus annectens. Next base: position 1,509,220,325 of record NC_056726.1, read on the forward strand.
TGGATATCTCCAGCTAGGACTAGGTTGTTAAAGGAAATATCCTTTAGCCATTTGGGTTTCCAAGATATCAGTTTAGGTAGATCTAAGAATAGTTTAGGTGTCAGTATCTGTGGAGGAGAAGATTTTAGAGTGGAATAGGTGTAGAGGGGTAGGCTGAATAAATGAGGAGGAGATAGAGTGGTAATGTGAGTAAGATTGAGGGTGTGGGTGGGTTTGTGTGGTGGTTAATTTTGTAAGTAATATTGGAAAGCATTGGAGGAGTATGAGCTGGCATAGTATAGGGGAATTAGGAAGACGAGGAGGCAGGGGGCGTGGAGGGTTTGGTGACTTAAGAAAGGGAGAATGGTATGTGTGGAATTGGAGAAGATAGTATGGCTATGAGGAAGAGAGGGTTTAGAAAGAGATAGAGTTTTTCTAGAAGTATAGGACAGAGGAGGGTGCTTTAATTGTTAGGGAGGCAGACAGAGTGATGAGTTCAAGTAGGAAGGCTGTAAGTGGGAGGAATGATTATGGAAGAGCTCCTATTGGTTAATTGGGCTAGGAGGGTGGGGAAAGTGAGAAATAAAGCTAGGCGTGCTGGGGGTGGGTGAGAATTGGGGGCAGGGAGGGGAGCAGAGTGAGAGTACTGAATGGAGCGAGGCCAGCTATACCTCTAGGGTTTTGGTGAAAACAATCAGGCAACCTCTTGGTATCTGCTAGCTCAGGATATGGGTTCAGAATATAATCTGCAGGGCTATGTGCGGGAGTGGGAGGGCGGAGTAAAAATACACTATTCCGGTTTTAGGGTTAGGTTATTAATTGTAGTTTAGAATGCTAGGGTCAACTAATTTACTTACAAGTAAGAACTAAATAGAGGGAGCAAGATTTCTATGGGGGACAGATTTAAGGTGCCTTTAGACCCAGGTCATCAGACTACAGTATATAGGCAATTACAATACAGTTTAAGGTATTAACCTTATCTAACTGTGGTTTGGGTTACAGGAATTGTTTGTGGGAACAGTTTTAGGAAAGCTGACTTCAGGTAGGAGAGTCTTTGCTAGGTGTTTAGAGGGTGTCTACCTATCTAATTGTGGTTTGGGCTCCAGGAATTGTTTGTGGGAACAGTTTCAGGAAAGCTGACTTCAGGTAGGAGAGTCTTTGTTAGGTATTTAGAGGGGGTCTACCTAGGAGAAAAACATACAGTAGGAGTGAGAAACCTTTCTAGCATGTACAGCTAGACACCAAGCAGTTACACATATAACATGCACTTCATCCAGAGTGTATACAGTAAGCAGTAGCTCCGTATAGCTACATACAGAAAACTGATTTGTTCTCACAGTAGGGGTCTGAGACCAGACTAAAACAAAGCTAGACCTTGCTTTTAGCTCAATATAAGTCTATAGAACAGGTTACAATGCTGTGTGACATGTACATTAATTACTCTGTTTTCAAAGCTGGCTATCATTCCACATGCAGCAGGTAGAAGCTAACGTTTCCACAGTAGGGTCCTGAAATCAGTATGAATACAGAGCTAGATCTTGGTTTTGGTAAAAACAATGCCAATTCAACAGGATACAATGCTGGGTTACATTTATACTAGATACTATGTGCTTATAGCTGGGTTATATTTCACATGCAGCAGTTTAAACCAGACATAAGTCCATACAGCCTATACTCAATAGGGAGACTGTATCTAGTGAATAAACTGATAATGCAAGCTAGCGAGGTAACAGCTGACTGTTACGTATCACTCTAAAATCAACCTTATGTTTGCTCAAGATATAACAGTGTAGGTAGGGCAATCTATGTGTACATCTAATAGAGAAAGCTCAAATTATCAGCATACTGTTGCATTTAAGGGGCACATAGCTAAATAAGGAGAAATAAGCAGTATGCAATTTGACAGTCTCATATACTCATGCTGTACATACTGAGCATTCCCTAATGTGAAAACCACATTGAGTGTGATTTAAAGCACCTTAGTTTACTAATAAAGAACAACTAGCATTGTCCATAATGCACCAAAGTCCATTAACACAGTAAGCTATACTTAGCTGAAAATGCTCTAATACAGAGATACATAGCTAGAAATACACAGTTTATTATAAAAGTACATACCAGATGGGAATACAAGGTTGCCGACTGGGTCTGGGAGCAGAGGGAGTTTGAAAATGGCGGTTTCTGTAGGTCTATTAGAAACCTCTCATATGTAGTGAACAGGGAGGAGTTAAGGGGCTAGCACAGTTTGCCAAGGGTTTGTCTAGCTATGGGATGTAAGCAGTCCTTAAAACAATGCATGAAATACCAACAGAAAATGTAGACCTCTAGGGTTTTGGTGAAAACAATCAGTCAACCTCTTGGTATCTGCTAGCTCAGGATATGGGCTCAGAAAATAATCTGCAGGGCTATGTGTGGGAGTGGGAGGGCGGAGTAAAAATACACTATTCAGGTTTTAGGGTTAGGTTATTAATTGTAGTTTAGAATGCTAGGGCCAACTAATTTAATTACAAGTAAGAACTAAATAGAGGGAGCCAGATTACTATGGGGACAGAGTTAAGGTGCCTTTAGACCCAGGTCAGCAGACTACAGTATATAGGCAATTACAATACATTTTAAGGTATCAACCTTATCCAATTGTGGTTTGGGCTCCAGGAATTGTTTGTGGGAAAAGTTTCAGGAAAGCTGACTTCAGGTAGGGAGTCTTTATTAGGTGTTAAAGAGGGTCTACCTTATCCAGTTGTGGTTTGGGCTCCAGATGTTAAGTTGTAGTGGGTTATCTCTCCTTGCTACAGACACAAGTTTTTTAATACCAGTCAAATCATGTGCATACAACCAATTCACATTTCATATCCATTCTCAGTTGGTTGTACATGCGTGTCTCATATATTTAGTGAAATGAGTGATCACACAAGTATTTATGGATATGTTTGCAGAAATACAGCAATGTCTTCTCTTTGTATTCTGGTCATTCTTTCCTTATCTCTGCTTTACTATCAGACATGTAGTCAGTAATTTTTTTTAAATGCATAACACTGAACAACAGTTTTTAATCAAAGTTAGGAGGCATGTTGTTATGGTCAAACAATTATATATGTGTGGTATTTTGCTTTATTTAAAAAGCTCACTGAAGTTAGTTTTACACTTTGTAAGTGTATAATAACTGGCACACCTGCTACAGGGATGTGTGCCTAAATTGCTGCTGTGCATTCCTTAAGTCAAAGTAATAATTTATAGTTGCAAGCCATTAGCACCTAACAATGGTGGGCAGGATACATTATGTTAACATCTGGAACACAAAGTTAAAAGTTTGGTATTCAGAGATTCTAATGAGTTCACACTTCACTTGTATCTTCACAGTGCTCAGAGGGCTGAATCTACACTATAAAAAGGTGACAGTGTAGCTAGGGGACTTGATGGTGAGGAGATTTGTGCAGTCAGACAAATAGAAAATTGGTATTTCTTTGAAGGTGATTTTATCTACAGAGAAGCATTTATTTTGCGACGGTATGCTTCTAATATTCAAGGACATTTTAGATTTTGTAAACTTGTAGAAATATATTTATATAGCCAGTATAAAAATGAAGTTTAACCTGCATGCACTTCTTATACTTGACAGATGGCACGGGCAGTTTTTCACAGGCATTTACATTTGTGAGATAGACAGGTTATCCTTTTAGCACAACTATGTTCTTACCATTTCTTTTTGCAATTCACACGGGATTGGAGAGAAATGTAATGTACATGTCGCTGACACCAGTGCTTCTCAGATGGCCCAGAGCAAGTTCCACAGCACTGGTGGACACACTTACAATTGACTGGCATTCATAATTTGCATTTTTTTACTTTTTAGCAAGGAAAACTGTCGCCCAGTAATCAATGATGTAACTTTCAGTCTTCACTATATGAATGTTGACAGCTTGTGCAGACAGTTGCATTTTTGTTGAAGTGCATGGAGATGCAACCTACTATTCTGTTGTCCTAAATGAGAAGTGTGTTTCAAGAGCTTTTCTGATGAAAATATGTAGACAGATGGATAATGTTATAGAAAACATATATGCATTCATTATGTGGTATTCTTAGTTTTTTACAAACATTTGTTTGCATTTGAGGTACACACCTACCATTCTGTTGTCCAAAATGAGAAGTGAGTTTCAAGTGCTTTATGTTGACAAAGGGTACACAGACTGATTAGTTTTGTGAAGAAATACATTACTTACGTGATATTCATTTGTTTATCCTTCTCTGTTTTATGTCACATAAGATTATGCACCCAAGCCTACAAATCCATGAAACCTCCCTTTCAGTTGTACTGAGAATGAGGTCATCATCCAGGCTCTGGGGCAGCATAGAGCCTTCCTACGTGAGAGAGTTCAGTGGGATATGGCTGCTAGGAAGGAGATTTTGAACCAGTTCCTTGCTGATGTCAATGCAGTTTGTGGTCGTGACCACAGTTGTGATCAGGTGTGTCATCAGGCTACTGACATGATTTCATCGACACTAAGGAAAGCGGTTTCAGTTGCTTGAGAACAACTGGCTATGGAGGATGGTCCTGCTACCAAACCACAACTGAAACCAAGTGAGGAATTCCTGTCCACTGTCAGAGATCCTTACAGCTCAGGCAAACTTTCACACCATGTGCTTGATGTCACTGCTGATGTGGTTGGGAGGGCAAGTGTGTCTCAGGAGAAGATTCCAAGTGGGCTACCATATGGCAACATTATATTGGTTTCTAGACTAAAATATAATTTGGCTGCTACTGCTTGTGAAACATATTTTTTCTATCTGTGCCTATTCATAATTCAAAGGTATATGAGACAGTTGTTCAAGAGACATGGGTGTGTGTGCATGGCTCAGACAAGTTTCAGTTAAGTGATATTTTTACAGGCCATGTAGCCGATTGTTTATTTACTGCCTCTGTGTTATTCCCATTGCTATGATTAATTGTTGTCCTTTCATTGCTTCATTTCTTCCTGACCCATCCTCCCTGAAAAGTGATGAGACAGCTGCACATGGTAAGCAAATGTTTTGTTTTTGTTCTTAATAAGCATTATTTATATTCATAGTATCTGTATGTGTGAGAAGGGTGTAATGAGGGTATTGCTGTGCCATCTGCAATTGTACAACCAGTGTTACATTTTGTTCAGATATTTTGGGTTAATATTTAGGAGTGTAGTAATTTCATTTCTGTCTTTGTTGCTTATTATCAGAGGTGATCCTGACAGTGGAAGTGTAGGACTCCCACTACCTGATGTCCAACTATTGGTAGGCTCTGATGATGGTGGCCATATGAAGGCACAATCATTGGGTTCAGAGGTGAAATCTAATATTGATGTTATGACCGCACTCTGATGGACCTCCTGCATATCAACAAAATAAACAACATATCCACAAAATAAACAGCACCAGAATTACCCATTCTAAAGACTTAAACATTGCCTGTGATATAAATAGGACCTGCTGGAAAGATAGTTTTTTATCCCAGAGACTACCCCGTCTATGGAACAGGCTCCCCATCCATGTGAAGCAGAGTTCCCCTAACCCAATTCAAGTGCAACTTGGACAATTGGATGGTAAACCAGAAATTCATCCCTGGCTTGGCACCTATGTCTCTAATGCACATAGGTAACCTGTAAATGGTTCATCTTCCTGGCCCATGCTTACACCTATCAAGGGTATCAGAACTTGTGAGAGATTTGGCATGCATGGCTAGGCTTAAAAAGGCCCCTGTGGTCATTAACCTAGTAAAGACCTATGAATCTATGAACCTATGACTCACACATCCCCTTTATTTCCTTCATTCTTAGTCAGTTTGTCCATGCATACCCATTCCCTGAGCCTTCAGATAATGGGCAGGTTGAGGGTGGCATAGTTGATCAGGGTAGTGCGGTTACTGTGGTTTCAGTGCTGGTTGACTCTGGCTATAACCAAAGTGTGGGCAAGATGCCACGCAGGAGGGTGGGTAGGGTCGAATAAAGGAGGCCTGTTCTCCACTTCCACCTGATGCTGGTGTGTCATTATGTGCCACTCGATGTATGTTTAGGGCCACTATTTAGGCACATGTGCATTCCATTATGGCATCCAAAGACATGGTTAGGGGTCTAGAGGTGGCATAAGCTGATGTGCATGACTGCCTCCAGCATGTGGTCAGTTCAAATGGATTGGATGAATGCCACATGAATGCCACAATGGGATGAGCAGTGTCTGTCATGGAATGGCTGATGAGTGGGACAGAGCATCCATATGACCATAGGGCTGCAACATCATCTAGTGTTAGCCAAGGTGGCCATGCCTGATCCTGCTCCCATAGTGGGACAACTTCCACTGCTCCATCAGTGGTCAAGTTGTTGACACCCAGAAGCGGTAGGCCACAGTGTCATGAACCTGGGTATAGTCATGAGGAGAGCTCATCCACAGACATAACTCACATTCATGTAGTACCATCATGTCTGATCATGGCTGTGGACATGCCAGTGCAACTCCTGGCAAAGCCAGTTCTTGCAGTTGGGGGCAATGATGATGAACTGATACCTCTACCATGCATGACTCACACCTGTCCAACATGCAAGGATGTAGTGCTAGCACAGAGCTTGGCTGTGTTCATACAGACACTCACACACATATTTCACACAGAGTACCCATACAGACACCCACGCAGGTAAAAAACACACTCTACAAAGCCAAGAACGCAGCATCCATGGGACCTGACAATATCCCAGGCTGCGTTCTACACAAACTACAGAATGAATTGGCACCCTACCTAAGTACCATGTTCAGTCATAGCCTCACCTCAGGCTTTGTGCCCACTGAATGGTGCACTGTGATGGTTATCCCACTCCACAAAGACCCTGGGAACTAATGCCCAATTAGCCTGACGAGCCTGGTCTGCAAGGCCATGGAACATATCATCATGGAACTCATAAACAAATACATTGATAATCTCCAAACTCTGGACCCTACCCAATTTGGATTTGTAAAAGGCAGATCATGTCTCCTAAACCTGATTGACTTCTTTGAAGCAGTCAACAAAGCCATAGATGAGGGTAAGGTGGTTCACACAGCTTATCTTGATCTCACCAAGGCTTTCAACACCATCCCCCACTCTGGAATTATAGATAAACTCACTAAACTAGGTATAAATCCCTATGTCACAAGATGGGTTGCCAACTGGCTCATGGAGAAAACCCACACTGTGGAAGTAGCAGACTCCAAATCTGACTTCAGACCAGTGACAAGTGGAGTACCACAGGGTTCAGTCCTAGGTCCTCTTCTGTTTGGTATCTACTTCTCTGAAGTACAGGATAACACAGAAGGTCTTTGGCTAACAAAGTTTGCAGATGACTGCAAACTAGGAGCCATAATCGAAACTCCTAATGATGTAGACATACTACAAAAGGGCCTCACTGAGACAGATGCCTGGTGTCAAAGCCATGGCCTGAAGCTCAATGCCAAAAAGTGTATTGTTATCCCCTTTGGTAAATACTCTGTACCCATGAACTACCGCATAGCTGGTAGTCTACTAAACACCAAAAATATGACAAGAGACCTTGGGACACAGGTGGACAGTAGTCTCTCCTTTGATAATCACATCGCCACAGTGGTCATGAAATCCTTCTACGTGGCTCACCTCATCACAAAAGGTTTCTCATCCAGAAAAAAAAGGCCATTGTTCCCCTCTACTCATCACTCATTAGACCCATTATAGAGTACAATGCCCCTTTTGGTATTTTCCTCACAAGACATCAACTGGAAAGGCCAGAGAAATACCTCACAAAGAGGATTACTGGCCTCAAACAGATGCCCTATGCAGACCATCTCAAAAAACTCCAGCTTTACTCCGTCGCATATCGCCTACTCAGAGGCGATCTCTGCCTAACATACAAAGCTATGTTAAACCCAGAGCTGTTGGACATGCTCCACTTAAAGAAATCCCATTCCTTCTGAGCTACATGCTCTAGTGACCTAAACCTTGTCACCACAATAAACAGACCATGCTGGAGGGACAGATTCCGGTCCCAGTGATTTCCCATCCTCTGGAACAGACTACCTATCTATGTCAAACAGAGCTCCTCATTAGCACTCTTCAAGAAAAATCTTGATGATTGGATGGGAAATAGGAAATTCACCCCAGGGATCGCTTCTGTGGCTCTGTTCGACAGGGGCACAGGAAAATACTTTTCTTGGGTGGCAAAAGCCAGGGTACATTTTTGGCTAGGCTTATATAGGCCCTAGGGCCAATAGCCTAGTACCTACCTATGAGCCTATGAATCTATGACAGCTACATGAGGCGTTAATGAGTGTTGCAGGTTATTCTGTCTCAGTGGCCATTTGATATTATCTACATTCCTGCCTGCCTGTGTTTCTTACTCACACACACTCACTACTTGGGTGTCAGCCTTGGCATCCTGCCCCCCCCAACCCTTTGTAAATGGTGATAACTGTGCAATCAGCTTGTTTACATCTTTTTGATTTAGGGTTACATATGTACATTCTCTGATGCATAGGGTAGATAGCTGACTGAGTGTTTACGATACAGATCAGTGATGTTATTAGGATTTGTTTTCCAATTTATTATACACTGTAGTGCTGTGATTCCTACCTTGAAATAGTTGATACAGCAGTCATGATTTTTGGTCTACTTGTGAAAACATAGGGATAGAGTTTGGACCAATTTTTCTTTACTGGGTCATTGAGATGCATGATTCCTGTTAGATATATATTACACAAGTCAGTCATATCATATATTGATGTCATTGCAGGACAATTTACACACACTTTCTACTTAGATGCATTTATAACAAACAATATGTGAGTATCTTCCATTCATTTATGTTCTTACATAATTTTTTGTATTATAGGTTCAACACTTACCTTGATAGTCCTGCAGTTACAACTGTTGTCATTTGGGGGTAACCCTGTCAGATACTAGCAGAACACAGCCATTACATGGGTAAGTAAAAGTTGTAAGCATTGCCTGACATCAATTTTACTGTATGCATGTGCATAGAATGAAAGGTGGACCCCTTAGTTGGCGAGTATGTGTCCTATGCATTTCATCTTGGCAAGGGTAAGGGCATATTGTATATGCCTATGTCTATCTACACCCACAGCAGCTGGGTGTTATCCCTCTGATTCTTCACCTGTGTGTGGGTGTGGTGACCAGGCCAGTGGTGGTGAAACATTTGATCCTAGCCCTTGGTGTTCCTTTTGCAGTTGTTTTCAAAGGATGATAGTGTGTAGGACAACACAGACTGTGATAATTTCAACACAAGTACTGGAATCATATTGCAGAGGCCCCATGTATCTAGGTGCTGAAACCATAACTTCAACAGCGTGTTCTTCGTGATAGCATTCCTCAGTGTATGTGTGTGGGAGCATTTCTGATGGGCATCATCAGCCATGGTTCGAATTCTTACCATGTATCTCCCAGCAAATTGCCTTCTGGGACATCACCACTGGAAAACTTGTGGTAGAGCAGTGAAGTGTGCCAAATATGGAAGTCTTTGTACATGGCAGGAAGATTTTCAGTGCAGACATTCAGGATGATTCCACTAGCATTACACATGACCTGGCAGTTAATGAAGTGTAGCCCCTTTCTGTTGATGTAAACTATTCCCTGTTCTCCGAGTGGTGCTTTGATCTCAGTGTGCATGCACTCTATGGCATACAAGACTTCAAGGAAGTGTGCTACAGCGTAGAAATCCTGCATAGTTCTAGCTCTGTCCTCGGGTATACAGGGGAAATATATGTAGTCACTGACATGCTATACCATAGCATTCAGGAACTGATGTAGGATTCTGGATGCTGATGCCTGTGACACCCCAGCATGTCCTGTGTCCTTTATTGAAAGGTTGCTATAGCAAATATTGTAAGTGTTACACATACCTTGGTTTCTACAGGTATTGGTTCCTCTCGGTTAACTCTTGCTCTCAGGTGAGGATGGCAGAGGTTGCAGAGTTCCTGGAGTGTGTCTCTATCCACCTTGTAGTGCTGTACTATTTCATATTATGCAGACCATCAAAAGTTAAATAGGATCTAAATACTTTCTTCTCCTAGTCTGAGGTTTGTCATTATCGGCAGCAGCATAGACTTGAGCCTGTTGCATATACACATGCAGAAAAGCAGCAGCAGCCGCTAACATTGTCTTCCTCCAGAGTAGTCTCTGTGAATGTATTCCAGTAGGTTTTGGAGTACAAAGCAAAACACTACACTAAGTGCACATGATTGCTTTATAGCTTTGTGAATAGCTCTGCCATCTTGGATTGGTTGATTAGCATACCATTCACCTGCTTATGCAGTCATGAGCATAACACTATTTTTACCAAGTTTGCACACTCTGCATGGAGTTTAGAGCAACTTTCTTAATCAGTTTACTGTGATGTGCAGGGTTTATTGAATCCTGCCCATTGGATACTGGTCATTTTAGGAGAAACTGATTTGTCTTATTTATTACGGAATTATGACATACCTTGAATTGCTTTAGCTTATAGGATAGGGAAGTGAATTTGCTACAAATATAGGTGCATGAAGTTTCTATAATGACTACATTGTATTTCTTTTTTATGTTGGAAAATGTGTGCTAATGTTCATTGTTTTTGTTTTCCATGCCTTATTTTAAGCCTTTAGCAGTCATTTACTGAAGAGGTAATCTATGGGCATTTTTGTTTATGTAATCAGAGTTAGGGCAGTGTTTACCTAGTACAGATTTTTAGTAATTCAACAGATAGCACATACAAATGTATACATTCGTTATCTAATGTATACACATTTAATAACATGTTCAAATAGAAAAGTGACAGTGTTCAAACTGCCCTCCCCTTCACCTCTTTTTTGTTACCAAATGAAATTTCCATCTAGCAATTCTCAATGCGTCTTTGCCCAAGAAATACCACAAAGAGAAAGATGAACATAAATATGTCCATATATATATATATATATATATATATATATATATATATATATATATATATATATATATATATATATATATATATATATATATATATATATATAATATGATTTGATTTGGACGGTGAGCAATATAAAGTGTTTTTAAAGGGCCTATTTAAAGGTACATATGGCTAGTAATTGCATGGTCCCCGTGATCACTTGCCTGTTTTAGTCTTATGCTTCTATGTTTCTGATAAATAGCATCAGTGTTTAAGGAATCCTGCATCCTTTTGTTGTCACTCAGTGAAATTCCCTTCTAACATTACACAACATACCCTTGTTTTATCAGTTACCAACTTTTCCTGACTGTGCTTTTCTGCCTTTTGTTGTATTGTTCATGTAATATCTTTCTGCGTGCTTCCAGTTGATTCAAGGCGACCATATTATCCCACCACAGTATGTTTTCCTTTCAACATTTATCCATTAGGTTTCTAATTAATCGCCATAAAGGAAGAATTTGTGTTTTCACTTGTGCCTTCTACTTTTTTCTTACCTGTAAGCCTTAAAAATATAAATTCCCATTCTGTTGGAACTTTTCTGCCATGCCCCACTATGTAACATCTCAAAAAGATACCACCTACATGCCATATGCTTTTCATCCATAACATTTCCAACATTTGGTATCTTTTTGTCTCCATGCCCTGTTGAGCTGTTCAGGTGTCAAAAAAACATCTATGAAACCAGATCATGTGCGGGCCCTGAGACTGGAGATGGATTGTAAATTATTTAGAGTCTTAATTCCTAGGTCCATTTATTACATGAGAACTTGATGCTCTCCATAGTCTGACACCTAACTCTAAGTTGCTCCTTAGAATTACATCTTTGACAGTTTAAGTTTTTTTATAGTGGTTCACATCTAACTGTATCGTTCAACTACATGGGTGATCGGTGTTCCACACTGGACATCAACCCCTCATTGGTTAGATCTGACCATAAACTAATCACTTTGGATAGCCACATTCCGCCACCACCCCAGGTCAAAGAAACCACTGTGAAAAACTTTTCAAAAGCGAATTTCACGTTACTTAAGACCGAGGTAGGAAGTTTCAAAGCCCCCATGCTAAAGGATAACATTGTCCAAGCTGCAAAATCCTTTACTAATGCACTCTATGGGCACCTACAAGAATGCATGGATCATGCTATCCTAAACAAAACCAAGACTCACTCCTCCAAGAAAAGGAAACCAGTCTGGTGGACCCCTGCCATAAACAAGCTAAACAATAGAAGGAGGAAACTAGTACAGAAAAGAGTAAAATCCCAAGAAGGGAAGACATCCCTGATCAGTATCAGCAAGAAACTACATTCCCTCATAAAATCATCCAAAGCTAGCTTAAAAAAAAAAAATTGCCAAGGACTCCAAAGATAACCACAAGGCATTCTTTAGTTATGTCAAGAATCTAAGTGGCAATTCTCAGACTTGCCTGGAGTTAGTGCAGAATGGCACAAAATATACTGAACTGACCAATTTAGCCAATATCCTGGCAGACAGGTTCAGTGCAAACTTCACCCCCCTCTCACCCCCAAAAGGGCACATAACTATACCAGAAGAATGTTGTGCCCCTGAAATCACAGACACTCAGGTTAAAACAGCCCTCTCCAAAGCCAAAAACACAGCATCAGTGGAACTGGATGGTGTCTCAGGCACCGTCCTACACAAGCTCAAAGATGAACTAACCCCTCACCTAAACACAATGTTTAAACTCAACCTCTCCACAGGCTATGTCCCCACAGAGCGGCACACAGCAATGGTTATTCCGCTCCACAAAGGTGGAGCCACAACAGACCCCGGGAACTATTGTCCTATAAGCCTGACTAGCTTGGTCTGCAAAGCTATGGAGCGCATCATCATGGATCTCATTAAAAGAGACATTGGGAACCTCCAAACACTGGACCCCACCCAGTTCAGCTTTGTTAAGGGCAGATCATGCCTCCTAAACCTGGTGGACTTCTTTGAGACAGTTGCCAAGGCTATAGACAAGGGAAAGGTGATCCAGACAGCCTACCTAGACCTCACAAAGGCCTTCAACACCATTCCCCACTCAGGTATTATAGACAAGCTCACCATCCTGAACATAAACCCCTACATCATGAGATGGGTTGCCAACTGGCTCATGGGCAGAACTCAAATGGTAAGAGTGCAGGAGCTAGGTCTGACTCTAAACTAGTTACAAGTGGCATTCCCTAGGGCTCAGTCCTAGGACCCCTCCTGTTCAGCATATACATCTCATAGGTACAGGCAAGCACAGGAGGACTATGGCTGACCAAGTTCGCAGACGACTGCAAACTAGGGGCTATAATTGACTCTCCGGCTGACAAAGACATCCTCCAAAAGGGTCTCACTGAGACAGATACCTGGTATTAAAACCATGGCCTCAAGCTAAATGCAAAAAAGTGCATAGTCATCCCCTTTGGAAAAAAACAAAGTACCCACAAACTATCACATAGGTGGAAGCCCCCTAAATACAGAAGACATAATAAGGGATCTGGGGACCCAAGTAGATAGTAACCCCTCCTTTGATAATCACATTGCCAAAGTGCTTAGAAAATCCTTCTATGTGGCACACCTAATCACAAAAGGGTTTGCATCCAGATTGAAAGAAGTCATTAGGCCCCTCTATGCATCACTCATCAGACCCATCATAGAGTACAATGCCCCATTTGGGATGTACCTTACAAGACACCTGCAACAGCTGGAAAGACCACACAAGTACCTCACCAAGAGGATCACTGGCCTCAAGCAGATGCCCTATGCAGCTCGACTGAAGAAACTCCAGTTGTACTCAGTTGCATACCGCTTACTCAGAGATGATCTCTGCCTGACATACAAAGCCATGTCCAACCCAGAATTGATGGACATGCTCCAACTAAAGAAAACCATATCACCTCGAGTCAGATGCTCCAGGGATCTAAACCTCACCACAACAATGAAGAGGACATGCTGGAGGGACAGATTCCTGTCCCAGAGACTTCCCATGCTCTGGAACAAGATTCTAATCTACATTAGGCAGAGCACCTCACTAACCCTCTTCAAGAGTAACCTTGATGAGTGGATGGGAAACAGTAAGTTTACCTCAGGGATCACTTCAATGGCTCTGCTGGACAGAGGCACAGGGAACTAATCTAAGGGGATGGCAAAAGCCAACACATTCCGGCTAGGCTTATAAATGCCTTCGGGCAGATAGCCTTGTACCTACCTATGAACCTATGAACCTAAATTGTATCTGTTGTACATAGCAGTTGAATCACCTTGAATCTAATAACCCTTCAAGGTAAACCAACTATTGATTGTTGTCTTCACCTGCTTGTACTACAACCATTATCTTTTACATTCCATATGTGTCTATCAGTTTCTCATCGTATATGAAAATCATTTATTTAAATTGGTTTACCAGGATAGTGCACTGATTGCAATGGACCTATTTCAGGCACAGTCTGATTGAGTACAAGCTCAGTTGAAAAAAACACAAGAGAAAAGAAGAGATATGAATTTAATTATAAGTACTACACATTGTGATATGATAAAGGTGTTTGGTGAATTAAGGGAGAAATGGGTTCTGAGGGTAATCCTAGAGGTATGGTGTGAAAAGTATAACCTAGATAACTGTTGGATAAGCATTCTAGTGCCAGTCTAGAAAAACAACGGAGACATTTACAACTGTTGGCAGTATACCTCCGGACCTCTGTGCATTAAAAAAATCATAAGACTAGCCAGTCGATACAATATCAGTAGATCAGACAGAGGGGCTCATCCTTATTTTTCACAGTAGAAGGTCTTTTTTATATTAGACCCAAAGTAATTAGTATTAGGGAATCTTTATATAGACATTATGTGGTTAAAAAGGTGGGTACTCACAAAAAGGTCTGTCTTTATTAACAACAACTCTTAGTAAGGCTAAGAGTTCTGAGGCTAAATCTGATGGAAAAAATCATAGCCGTGTGCTCAAGTCATAGCAGCTGAATGGTATGGTGGGCAATACAGATGTATCAAACTCCTGCCGCAATGAATAAATGTGTTGGAGAGAGGGATTGATAAATTAATATACAGACTAGTAGAAAGTAAGATGGGAGATGAGCAGTTTGGATTTAGATCAGAATGCAGCACAATCATCCAAATGTTTGCAGTGAGTCAGATAGTTAAGAAGAAGGAAGAGATGATGAGTCCAAGTGGGAATTCTTAGACTTGGAGAGAGCATATGACAAGATCCCAACAAAACTATCTTGGGCAAGTTTGCAGTGGTTCAAAGTCTAAGTCCCATTGATAGAATTAGTGCAGACTATGTACAAGGACCCAATGACACAAATACGAACAATGTTCAGACTCACAGATGGGCTCTCAGTGGGAGTGAGTGTGCATTGTTCATACTAGTGATGGACAAACAGGTGGGAGGCATCAGGTCAATAAAGCTGCTGTATGCAGGCAATGTGACATCATGTATGCTGTGGAGCTGATGTAGTCTGAGCCTGCTGTATGCAGGCAATGTGAGCCTGCTGTATGCAGGCAATGTGACATCATGTATGCTGTAGAGCTGATGTAGTCTGAGCCTGCTGTATGCAGGCAATGTGACATCATGTATGCTGTGGAGCTGGTGTAGTCTGAGCCTGCTGTATGCAGGCAATGTGACATCGTGTATGCTGTGGAGCTGGTGTAGTCTGAGCCTGCTGTATGCAGGCAATGTGACATCGTGTATGCTGTGGAGCTGATGTAGTCTGAGCCTGCTGTATGCAGGCAATGTGACATCGTGTATGCTGTGGAGCTGATGTAGTCTGAGCCTGCTGTATGCAGGCAATGTGACATCATGTATGCTGTGGAGCTGATGTAGTCTGAGCCTGCTGTATGCAGGCAATGTGACATCATGTATGCTGTGGAGCTGATGTAGTCTGAGCCTGCTGTATGCAGGCAATGTGACATCATGTATGCTGTGGAGCTGATGTAGTCTGAGCCTGCTGTATGCAGGTAATGTGACATCATGTATGCTGTGGAGCTGATGTAGTCTGAGCCTGCTGTATGCAGGCAATGTGACATCATGTATGCTGTAGAGCTGGTGTAGTCTGAGCCTGCTGTATGCAGGCAATGTGACATCATGTATGCTGTGGAGCTGATGTAGTCTGAGCCTGCTGTATGCAGGCAATGTGACATCATGTATGCTGTGGAGCTGGTGTAGTCTGAGCCTGCTGTATGCAGGCAATGTGACATCATGTATGCTGTGGAGCTAATGTAGTCTGAGCCTGCTGTATGCAGGCAATGTGACATCATGTATGCTGTGGAGCTGATGTAGTCTGAGCCTGCTGTATGCAGGCAATGTGACATCATGTATGCTGTAGAGCTGATGTAGTCTGAGCCTGCTGTATGCAGGCAATGTGACATCATGTATGCTGTGGAGCTGATGTAGTCTGAGCCTGCTGTATGCAGGCAATGTGACATCATGTATGCTGTGGAGCTAATGTAGTCTGAGCCTTCCTGTTTTCTTCATTGATATTCAATGCTCTGTTCTTTGGACTGTCTGTGCTATGGTCTGAAGTCATTTCATTTATCTTGTAGCCTCATCATTCAGTTGATGAGGTTTGTTTTCTATTTTGCTGTCTGCCAAGACTGCCTCTTGTACATTGTTGCTCACATTGGTGAACCAGATTGTACTTCTGCTTCCTGACCCCTCCTCTTATGGGTCACTGACTATCACTCCATCACGTCAGTTGCCCATCCTTTCCACCATCAGTGGATGGTTGCACTACTTCTGCCTCTTTGAATCATGTTGCGGGGCATTACTGGGATTAGCATTCTGGGACTGCATGCTAGAGATAACGGTCCATGATTCAGCTGGTGACTCAAACCTCCTTCTTTGACCACCCCAACTACTATAAGAAGGACCTGATAGACCATTCTCAAGAGAATTCCTCACTTCTTTAGCTCACCTTTGATAGGTAGGAATGTTTTTTGTCTTTAAAATCTTCTTTTCTACAAGTACCGTAAACCTGTAATATTGTCTCATCCAATTTAGTGCCGTGCAATATGGACACATTATTCGGAAGCCATTCTTTCATAGTGTAAGAATGGAGCTTACAGAATAGTTGTCTAGGTTTGGAGGAACTATGGTATATCTTCCCAGCTCTGTGGATTCTATCTTACTTTTTTTTTAATTTCACCAAATGTTTTGGGTTTCTAATACCTTGACAGAAGTGGATCATATTATTAAGTCACGGTACAATTATGAAACTAATATTGTTTCAGTGTTTGATATTTTCCACGAGTCCTTTTCTCAGCACATGTAATATACACATAATTCCCTACTTCTACAGTTCATTTAGAGTTACATATATTGGTAGCAGATTTAAATATGCTTGATTTTTTTAAGTTCAGTTTTGCTCTCAGTACCATTGGAACTATTTGTATGTCTATATTCCAGATTGCTCTAGGTTATTCTTGCATTTCTTGTCATTTTATGAGTTGATATCTTTTAGTACACGGGACCCCATAACTGCTACACACATTGAACATGCATTGGGATTGGATGATCCTGTGTAATCTAAACCTCTACGTTTGCAGTCTTTGTGGTTCAGGTTCCCAGTGCCTCTCAGATACTTGCATATTGCAGTGTTTGCATAGTTTGCAGTGCAACAGTCTTGCCACGTTACTGTGCCTTTCAGTACACGGGCTGTCAACCATAAGTATACCACAACCAGCAAGAATGTGTGCATTGTGCAAATGTTTTTAATATTTTTCCAGTAGACTTTTTAAACCAAGGTGTGCTTAATCATTTCTAGGGAACTATATCTGTTTTCAACCAGACGTAGAGTATTTTAAAAACAAAAAATAAGTGCCTCAATATTTTCTAGTATGCTGGTTAGACAAATGCGCCTCCTCCATGTCCCATGTCTTTTGTATTATCCAGATCAGCCAACACAATGTAGAGCTCACTCTCTGAGATCTTACTTTGCCTGTCTTTGGACAGAAGCTCCTTTGTACAGTGTAATATTTGCTAAGAAAAGGCTAAAAAATGTGCTACTTATTACATCCAAGTTTGCCTCCAGGTGCATCTGCAGTTACCTCCTACTGCGCTTCTAGGCGTCAAATATTGCTTGTTCATATTTGCAATAATAATTCCAAAACCATGCTACATACAAGGTATCAGAAGATTTTATCATGAAGCATAAATGATGACAAACACGATTGTATTGATATTTGACCTCTGTCAATAAATGTTTGTTAGAACTGTAAGGTGATAAGTTTGGTTTTTAAATGTTCAAGCCACACCCACTGGGAGTTAAAGGTGCACATTCAAAAGAGCTGTACTGGAGTCTTGCTAGTGGGATGCTAACAAACTTGGTAAGGTATTTAGGGGTAAAAAACTGATGGATTGTAGCAGTTTTGGTCAAAACATGCTATGTTGAAGTAGAGATGCAACCTTTCCAGATTTCTATAGTGGGACATTTCATGAAATAGTGAATTTTTTAAGACAAACTATGTCCACACAAAGTGCAAATTAATATAATTCCCTTTGTTGCTAAAATAAAAGATCAGTTTTATAGAATTTGATTTATTTCAATAGTTACATATCATAATAGGGTATGTCAGGTATACAGTGATGTTTTTTTTATTAAACCATCAGAGAAAAGGTGTGGAATATTTTGCTGTCCTAAAAATCTCGATAGTTATCCTTTTTCATTGTTTTTCTTTTTGCTGGATACAACTGCCTAAATAGGGACTGTACTGTATAAAGAAGGACATGTGATAACCCTGTGATGAAGTCTTCACTGATGATGGCATGTTTGGCGCAGTATGCGTTTAGCGTACTGCTTACTATGGGCTTTTATTGTGATAAAGGATACAATCCAGTTGGAGGTGTTTATATGGGAAAAGGTTTGGCCTTTTATTGTGATAAAGGATACAATCCATTTGGAGCTGTTTATATGAGTAAAGGTTTGGCCTTTTATTGTGATAAAGGATACAATCCAGTTGGAGGTGTTTATATGGGTAAAGGTTTGGCCTTTTATTGTGATAAACGATACAATCCAGTTGGAGGTGTTTATATGTGTAAAAGTTTGGCCTTTTATTGTGATAAAGGATACAATCCAGTTGGAAGTGTTTATATGGGTAAAGGTTTGGCCTTTTATTGTGATAAAGGATACAATCCAGTTGGAGGTGTTTATATGGGTAAAGGTTTGGCCTTTTATTATGATAAACGATACAATCCAGTTGGAGGTGTTTATATGCGTAAAGGTTTGGCCTTTTATTGTGATAAAAGATACAATCCAGTTGTAGCTGTTTATATGAGTAAAGGTTTGGCCCTTTTATTGTGATAAAGGATACAATCCAGTTGGAGGTGTTTATATGGGTAAAGGTTTGGCCTTTTATTGTGATAAAGGATACAATCCAGTTGGAGCTGTTTATATGAGTAAAGGTTTGGCCTTTTATTGTGATAAAGGATACAATCCAGTTGGAGGTGTTTATATGGGTAAAGGTTTGGCCTTTTATTGTGATAAAGGATACAATCCAGTTGGAGGTGTTTATATGCATAAAAGTTTGGCCTTTTATTGTGATAAAGGATACAATCCAGTTGGAGGTGTTTATATGGGTAAAGGTTTGGCTTATCAGAGAGGGAATGAAATATTCACATCTTTTTGTGAAATGCACCATATTTTCCTCTGTTTTTTTAGGAAATGGACAGCTGTTCTTTACACACCTCTCAAGTGTACCTCATTACGAAGAACATATCTCATTTGGGTCTTAAAAAGTTCATGTTCCTTGAAGTTCCAACTTGAAAGGGTCTGTCACATATTTAGTGTTAGTAAGTTTTTAACTGAAAGTTGAGGTAAATAGAAGTGAATCATATTAATTCATTAAAATATATTTTTTATAAGTAAAAGCATCATATTGTAACCATCCTGTGACCTTCCTGGTTGAAGTTGTTAGTCTACCATTAGTATGTGTTCCACATTGCACCCATTTGTTCCACATTATGAGGACTAATGTTCCTCGTTTTGAAGATGGAATGTTGAGAGCTATGGTTCTTTAATCCACATTTCTGTTATTGGTAATATATTAGGGCTGTGTTTTATTGATCAGGCTGACCAAGTCTGTTTGCTTTTCATGCTTTGAGTACTTAATATGGTTAAAAATCTTTTGAGATTTGTTTGGCTGGAGATGAAGGAAGAGCATGTTATGCTGGAGTATGAAGGGACTATTGTAGCAAAGCCATTCACAGTAGCACTAGGGTCTGGGCTGAGATGAAAATCCTAGGCAATTGCCACTTTGAGCAATGTTATGTAAAGAAGGGTATAATGGTTTCTATTTCATTTAGGGCATGAGTGAAGAGAAATGTGGTGTATATATATGTTTGACAGCCAAAAGATAAAACATACTGCTGAGGTAATTTGTTCTTTCAGATTCATTCCATTCTAAATTCTGAAGGATAGAAAACAGGTGGTTATCTCTCTCTGGAGGGACAGAGGGCAAGCTGTGCATGTGTCTAAAAGCACCAAGTTGAATTGTATTACTGTGACCATCTGTTCTTTTCCTTTCATTTCAAACTTGCATGGGGGGGTGCGCATAAGATGACAATCCTTTTGGAGAGAGTGCAATGAGGCAGGCTGTATCTGAAAGCTCAGCAGATATAAAATTAGTATTGAATTATCATCATATGGTTTCCTGGGGATTGTCTATGGCCTGTGAATAGCAAGTTGAAATACATTACTGTAGTTATTATTAGTTCTGTTTTCCCCAAGCTAATATCAAAGGTACACACAAGATTGCTATATTTTGGAGATAGGAGTATATATATATGTGACAACAATGAATTAAATTGTTATTGTAGCCATTTATTATTTAACATTAACATTAGAAGGTAACACAGACGATGGTTATCTTTTAGCATACTGTGTATATATGTCTGATGGATGCACTTTGAAATATATTACGTGGGCATTTGCTCTTCCACTTTCATTTCAATGTAACATCAGGGAGGTATACAGAATATAGTTATCTTTTTGGAGAATATGTAGGGACTCAAGCTGTGTATGAGGGGAGACTGGAATTAAATTATTACTGATTTGTGATAATTCACATAGCTTGTTGAGGAGCTTTGCAAATGTCTGACATCAATAAGCTGAAATTTGTTACTTTGGCCATTATTCTGTCATTTCCTTTCCATGAGACATCAGACATTTCTTTTTTGATGGGTGGCTTATGTGTGAAAGCAAACGTCAGTTGTAGGATTGTTGTTGAATGATCCGTGATATGATTTGATGGGGTTGCAGATAGCAACACAGAAACACATGAGCAATAATAAATATGTGATCATGGGGAGCATAAGATGCTAACCCCTATATACATGGTTTAAGTAGGTGCACTTAAATGTACCTGGCACCCTTTTCAAGCACTTAATAGTATTTACCTCCTAAACTGAGAAAGCCATACATTCTAACTTTGGTGTGAATTTGTGGCAACCCATCTAATCATCAGAACTTGCCTTAAAGCTAGCAAAATAATTTCTCTCTTTAGTCTTCAGTGGTAACTTGTTTCATAGGGTGGGATTTATGGATTTAGGAATTTAGCCTTACAGTACTCTTGTTTATCTGTTCAGAAAGATTTATGTCCCTAGTACTGGTATTTGTAGAACCACTGGTTTTCTGAAGAAATGGTGGGTCAAACAGAATTAGTCTTTTATGGCTTGAAAAGTGATGTATAAGTCAACTGGGAGCAGCTGCTAAGCTACAGTCAATATAGCTGTGCTACTTTTCCAGGATAGTGGAAGGATTTAAGACCATTAATTTTCTTGGTTAAAACTTCTTGAGGGCTTTCCAGTTGGGTGATGTGCTTGGATTTGTACATATAAAAGGGGACAGTATTCGATGAAGGGTCTGCTAAGAAAAGAGTGCAGTGGTCAGATGACTTGTTTGGATCTTGAAACTATTCCCTTGGAAATTAACTAGACCAGATAGAAGGATGTTCTGATTATGGGAGAACCATGATGACCAAAAGAGAGCTGCCAACATAAGTACCAAGTGTCTTATGACCATGGCTGCCTCAGGAGTAGTACTATTCATAATGTATGAGGTAGGAGCAGATTTTTTGCCAAATGCTACTTTGCTATACAATTTGTGTTTGACTTGAGATCAGTTTCAGTACAGCAGTTATGTGCGTGCTGGAGCTGTTTTGATCAGTAAATGTGGCCAATCACATCTATGGGATGTTGGTTTGGTTAATGAAAGAAAACACCCCTGAGAACACAACTGCTCTGCACATCAAATTTTATGATTCAAAAAAACATCCAAATTTAAGAGCTTTGTCCTAAATAAAAGAGACTTCATCAGAACAGTCGACATATTGAAAATAAATGCCAAACAGGAGAGGGCTCAGCACTGACCTCTGTGTTATTCTATTACTTAAAGTTTGACATTCACAAAGAGTACCAGGCACTTTCACAACTTAAACATTGTTGAATAGCAAGTTTGCACTCTGATTGTCAATTGTCCTGACCAAGTCAAACTAAGCAGTGTGCATTTAGTTATCACTGTCCACAGACATTGCAACCTTTTCCATGAAGCTTACTAGGATCAGATGACAACACATCCATTCATCCAACCGTCCATCCATCCATCTGCAATGAGACAAGACATGCCCTTCTTGAGATGTAGCTTTGTTATGTTGTCCATGTCTGCATTAATTAGTTTTGCTATGATATGCTCCATGCCTTTTTATACTTAAGCAGGTCAGGCTGATAGGCATATAATTACTGGGATAGGTAGAGAGGCCCTACTTATGTAGGGCATTCACAGTGGCAGTTCTGCAGAAACTGGACACAAACTCTGTGGTAAGCTGAGACTTAATGGTTGGGTAGTGCATACGTGGCACTGATAAGAATGTAGCTTGGTATGTTTTCTGGTCCCATGAAGTATTATTTTTGGCCTTTGACTAGGATTCTAAGACTTGCTCGAAGATGGTTTAAGGAAAAACTAATTTTTTAGGGATAGTGAGGGCACCAATGTGGGCATTTGAAGTAAAGTCATCATTAAATTTGACTGCTGATATTTTGGCTACATCCTAGGGATCAGAATGTTATATCATGGATGAGCTCAGTGCATTGTGGAACATTATTACTTAATGGAAGAAAGATTTGTAGTGCATTTGTTACATATAGAAGTTTATTTATTTATGTATGTATGTATTTATTTATTTATTTCCAGTTTGATGACCAGGGAGGTCCACTGGGCTCAAAAACCCCATTTTCAGTGGAGGCCTGGGAAGAAAAGCTCCAT
Organism: Protopterus annectens; assembly: GCF_019279795.1. Classification (NCBI taxonomy): domain Eukaryota; kingdom Metazoa; phylum Chordata; order Ceratodontiformes; family Protopteridae; genus Protopterus; species Protopterus annectens. Next base: position 1,509,243,503 of record NC_056726.1, read on the forward strand.
AATACAAAGTACAAGATACATAAAACAAAATACAGTACCTAGTTGCAAAGGTATCAGTAAAACAACATGTAGCTATAAAATAGCAAAAGTAAGCAAAGTTAGGCTGCACCATAGACAAAAATATATAATACATATTAACATGTTTACAGGTTGAGAACAGTAGTACAGAGTTAAATTTGTACAGAGGTTAGAAACATCTGAGAACGTTATAAAGTAACATTAAAATATGATTAATCCCTGGTGTGTAAGGAAGAATGAAACCTTATGTGCAATGAATGTATTCATGTATTAAGCAGGTCAGGTAGGTAAAGTGCAATTGCACTTCCATTTATAGGAGAGGTAGGAATGGAGCTCGGTTTTGAAGTGTTCAAAGTTTTCAGAAATTCTTAGAGACGGAGGGAGAGAATTCCATTTTTTTTTGCTAAGGAAAAGGTTAGAAGTAGCTGACCAGTGGGACGATTTAGTTTGTATACAGAAATTAGATTTTGGTGGGCAGATCTTAGAGTTCTGTGTGGGGTGTATAATGGTAAGATGTTTGTTAGTGCTGGACATTTAGTTGGTTTGAAAATAAGCTTGTGAGCTGTGGTGAGTTAGAGGTAGTCTAGGTAGTTGGGAAGTTCTAGCCATTGCAGCTGGTGTAGAGGTATACAATGGCGAGTGGAGTATTTGGATGTAGTTGCGATCTTTGAGATTTTGTTGTAACAGGTTTCCAGTTTAGAAGAGATGGAGGAAGATAGGTTGGTTAGTAGGGGAGCACCATACATCAGTGAGGGTAGTAAGTAGGTCATGGCGAGGGTCTGTCTAGTTGAAGAGGAGAGGAAGTGTGAGTTTCTGTACAGCAGGCCAAGTTTCTGATGGGTTTTCTTAATATTTAGCTGAATATGGGTATCAAATTGTAAATGTTCATCAGTAGTAACCCCAAGAAGTTTAGCAAAAGGAACAACTTCTATAGTGGAGTTGGCATGGCTGATAATATTGAAGGAGGTTTTGTCAAGGAGGAGAGATTTTGAGGGGGAGAATACTAGGATTTTTGATTTGTTGGCATTTAGGGAGAGATGATTTTGAAGCATCCCATTCTCAGTAGTTGAGAAAGCAGTTTGAGTTTTAGTTTGGCGCTCAGGGAGGTTAGAGGCAGAGCAGACTAAAGTTGAGTCATCTGCATATTGTACTATCTTAGTGTTAGGAATGACTGCATGGAAATCATAAATGAAGATATTAAAGAGCATTGGGCGAAGTATGGATCCCTGGGGTATCCCGGCTGGGGTCAGAAGGAAGGCTGAGGTGCCATTTCACAGCCTGGGATCTATCAGAGAGGTAGCTGCTGTACCAGGTAATGGTGTTTTGTGAGAGATTAAGATTAGAAAGGTGCGTAAGAAGGTGGGTATGGGAGACTGTATCAAAAGCCTTGGAGAGGTCAAGGAGGACTGTGAATACAAGTTCTCCAGAGTCACGGGCATGGTTTATGATGTCTAAAAAAGAAAGAAGAGCAGTTATTGTGCTATGGCTAGGACGGAACCCATGTTATGTTGGGGTAAGGAGTTGGCTATTTGCAAGGAAAGGCATGAGCTGGAGGTGGATGCATTTCTCAAGAAGTTTTGAAATAGGGGGATAGAATTGCTATGGGTCAGAAGTTGGAGATGTTATTATGTTTGCCTCCTTTATGGAGGGGTAAGATAAAGGCTGCATGCCACAGTTTTGGGACATATGATTCCTGTATGGATCTATTGATGAGTGTACTAATGGGGATGGCAATGCTGTCTGCTGCAAGTTTTAGAAAGAGTGAGGGGATGTTGTCAGGGGCATTGGAGCATGGCTTAAGTTTAGAGAGAAGTTTTTTTTATCTATGAGGTGGGGATGGGTTTGAGATGAAATATACGAGGAGAGTTTTGGATGGAAGGCTGGGGAGAGAATTTGAGTTGGGGGGGTGGAATTGTTGTTAGGGAAGGTTTTGGTGAGTTCTGCTATGGAGTTAGTAAAGAAGGAGTTGAACAGAGTAACTATTTCTGGGTCAGATTTACTAGTGTCAGGGCAAGGGTTGTTTCTGGTGCCTGGGTTGAGAAGAGAGTTGATGGATTCCCAGAATTGTTTGGGGTTCGCGGAATGAGTAGTCTGAAGTTTGATATAGTATGATTTTTTTTATCCTGTATAATATGTTTTTTGGCTAGGTTGCAGAGTTGTTTACATTTAAGAAGGGTGTCAGGGTACTTATTGTGGTGGAACAGTTTCCAGGTCTTGTCCCCTTGTTTCATGAGTATTTGGTGTCTTTAGTAAACCAGGGGGCAGAATTGTTTTTTATACATTTTGTTCTTGGAGGGGCTTGGGAGTTCAGGGTATCTAAGAAGGTTGAGTTGAATAATTCAACAGTGGTGTCTAGAGGAAGACTTTTTAGATTGTCCCAGTTTATTAGTTTGAGAGAATTGGAGTTAGTTATGGCATTAAAGTTTGTGAGATTCCGAGTATGGATATATTGGTGTAGGTGAGGAGAGGAGGGAGTTGCTCTATGGATGAAGGCTGGCAAGTGGTCACTAATGGAGTCTGGTAAGGTGCCAATGTGGGAGATGTTATTTGGGTGGGAGACAAGGATCCAATCCAGTATGGAGCCTGGGGGGTTATTTTTATTGGGTCTGGTAATGGCATTTGTAAGTTGAGTAAAATTAAATAGATTGATTGATATGGTGGGACTATTTGCAGTAATTTTTTCCAGTCAATGTTTACATCTCCTAGGATGTACGTCTCAGACTTGATAATAGTTGAGGCCCATAGAAGAATTTCCTCATATGTGTTTGCATTGTTTCTGGGGGGTATATAGAGGGCTATGACACAAATGTTTTTTATGGTTATTTAGTTTGATAATTCCTATGACTAGTTCAGCATTGTTGAACTGAGGAAAAGGCTTTTGGTAGGGAGAGATGGAGAGTAGGCTTGAGTATATTTTTTGGGCGGTCATGTCTAACAGCCTGAAACCCAGGAGGTACTTTCATAGGTTTATAGGTAGGTACTAAGCTATTGGCCCTAGGGCATATATAAGCCTAGCCATAAAGGTACCCTGGCTTTCACCACCCAAGAAAATTATTTTCCTGTGCCCCTGTTGAGCAGAGCCACAGAAGTGATTCCCCGGGGTGAATTTCCTATTTCCCATCCAGTCATCAAGATTTTTTTTGAAGAGTGCTAATGAGGAGCTCTGTTTAACATAGATAGGTAGTCTGTTCCATTGTATGGGAATTCTCTGGGACAGGAATCTATTCCTCCAGCATGTTCTGTTTATTGTGGTGACAAGGTTTAGGTCCCTACAGAGTGTAGCTCGGAGGGATTGGGATTTCTTTAAGTGGAGCATGTCCAACAGCTCTGGGTTTGACATAGCTTTGTATGTTAGGCAGAGATCGCCTCTGAGTAGGCGATATGCGATGGAGTAAAACTGGAGTTTTTTGAGATGGTCTGCGCAGGGCATCTGTTGTGGCCAGTAATCCTCTTTGTGAGGTATTTCTGTGGCCTTTCCAGTTGTTGCAGATGTCTTGGGAGGTACATACCAAAAGGAGCGTTGTACTCTGTAATGAGTCTAATGAGTGATGAGTAGACGGGAACAATGTCCTCTTTTTTTCCGGATGAAAAACCTTTTGTGATGAGGTGTGCCACGCAGAAGGATTTCCTGACCAGTGTGGTGATGTGATTATCAAAGGAGAGACTACTGTCCACCTGTGTCCCAAGGTCTCTTATCACACTTTCTGTGTTATGTAGACTACCGCCTATGTAGTAGTTCATGGGTACAGAGTTTTTACCAAAGCGGATGACAATACCCTTTTTGGCATTGAGCTTCAGGCCATGGCTTTGACCCCAGGCATCTGTCTCAGTGAGGCCCTTTTGTACAATGCCCATATCATTAGGAGTTTCAATTATGGCTCCTAGTTTGCAGTCATCTGCAAACTTCATTAGCCAAAGACCTTCTGTGTTAGCCTGTACTTCTGAGAAGTAGATACCAAACAGGGGAGGACCCAGGACTGAACCCTGTGGTACTCCACTTGTCACTGGTCTGAAGTGGGATTTGGAGTCTGCTACTTTCACAGTGTGGGTTCTGTCCATGAGCCAGTTGGCAACCCACCTTGTTACATAGGGATTTATACCCAGTTTAGTGAGTCTATCTATAATTCCAGAGTGGGGGGTTGGTGTCAAAAACCTTGGTGAGATCTAGATAGGCTGTGTGAGCCACCTTACCCTCACCTATGGCTTTGGTGACTGCTTCAAAGAAGTCTATCAGGTTTAGGAGACATGATTTGCCTTTTACAAACCCGAACTGGGTGGGGTCCAGAGTTTGGAGATTACCAATGTATTTTTTATGAGTTCCATGATGATACGTTCCATGGCCTTGCAGACCAGGCTTGTCAGGCTAATGGGGCAGTAGTTCCCAGGGTCCATCGTGGCTCCCCTTTGTGGAGTGGGATAACTGTCGCGGTGCGCCATTCAGTGGGCACAAAGCCTAAGGTGAGGCTATGATGGAACATGGTACTTAGGTGGGGTGCCAGTTCATTCTGTAATTCATGTAGAATGCAGCCTGGGATATAGTCAGGTCCCACAGATGCTGTGTTCTTGGCTTTGGAGAGTATGTTTTTTTATCTGTGCAGCCGTGATCACAGGAACTTTGCATTCTTCCGGTATAGAGATGAGCCCTCTAAGGGGTTAGAGCGGGGTAAAGTTAGCACTGAACCTATCTGCCAGGATGTTGGCAATAGCAGTTGGTTCTGTATATTTAGTGCCATTGTGCTGTAACTCAGAGCGGATCTGAGTGCTGCCATTGAGATTCTTGACATAGCTATAGAATGATTTGTGGTTGTCTTTAGAGTCAGTAGCAATTTTGTTTTTGTAACAAGCTTTGGAGTATTTTATGAGGGATCTCAGCTTCTTACTGAAGCTGACCAGAGAGTTCCTCCAGTCATGGGATTTTACTCTTTTTTTTGCAACAGTTTCATTCTTCTGTTGTAGAGTTTGTTCATGGCAGAGGACCACCAGATTGGCTTCCTTTTTTTGGAGGATAGCATTTTGGTTCTGTTAGGGATAACATGATCCATGCACTCGTGTAAGTGCTTATAAAGTGTATTTGTGTAGGATTCAGCAGTCGTACCTCTATTGTCCATCTGCATGGGTGCTATGAAGTTTGCTACTTCTGTCTTAAGAAGTGTGAAGTTGGCTTTGGAGAATTTTTTTATGGTGGTTTCCCTAATTGGGGGTGGGGGTGGGATGTGGATGTCTAAGGTGATTAGCTTGTGGCTGGATCTGACCAACGAGGAATTGACATCTGGTGTGAAACACCGGTCACCCATGTTGGTAATGACCAGGTCTAGGATATTGGTGGGGGTGTGAATAAGTTGATCCAAGGAATTGGAATTTATGAATTCCAGAAAACGTTGAGCAAAACAGTTTGTGCATGAGTAGTTTTCCCAGTTAATGGTGGGATAGTTGAAATCACCCATTGTTAGGGTGTTGGGTTGTACCCTAATATTTTCCAATGTATAAAGAAATGAGGAGTGGGAATCCTGGGGGCATGGTGGGGGGTCTGTAGCAAGCTACAATTTGGATTGCAGTCTTGCCCAAGTTAGTTGCACTTGGATAATCTTGGATGCATGCTATGCAACTAGCCTGGAGGTGTGGATATCCTTAATGAATATGGACACACCTCCGCCTTTAGTGCTTTGGTCTGGGTTAGGTGGCCGAAAGGTGTGGTATGAATTATAGCCTGATAATGCAGGGGTGCTCTCTGGAGCTTTGAACCAGGTCTCTGTCACTGCACAAATGTCGATATTCTCCATTTTAAGGAGTGCCTTGAGTGAGTGCATTTTGAGGTTTAGACTTATAGCATTAAGTAGCTTTACCCTCAGATTTTGCTAGCTTTTACCTGTTACGGTGATAAATTTGTCATTTGAACCTTGCCTAAAAAGGCACTATAAGGGTGGCAAGAGCCTTAGGCAGTATCAGAATCCCAAGGGCAACAGGTGCAGGCCACCTCTGGCAAAGCATCATGGTCTGTCGATCATGTCATCCCAGCAGACAAATACTGGATCCCCTTAGAATGACCCCAGAAGCTTAGCCAATTGTTGAAGTCGATCGTTTTGTCCTTGTACTGTGGTATCATTCTGGGTGATGGCAGGATGCTACTCAGGGCTAGGGTCATACCTGCCTGGGCTACAAGATCAGAGAGCTCCTCCATGTCTCTTTTCATGTAGTCCAGGGAGGTACGTCTCAGGTCATTCACACCAACATGGACAATGACAGAGTCATATTTGCACTTGTTGTGGAGTGACCTGAGTGCATGCATTATGTGGTAGATCCTGGCACCCGACAGGCAGCTGACAGTAACCTTCTCCTTGTTTAGCCTGGTGAGTGGAATCCCAGTAGGATTTCAGAGTCAGAAATATTGGGTTTTAGCCATGTCAGGTGATAAGCATGAGCTGTGATGAACATTTCCTGTTCCAATAGTGTTACGTTTCCATGCACAATAAATATCTAGAGATGGTCAATATGGCTATTATATTTAAGTGACCTCTTTTAAGTCTAAGGTTGTATACCATCTGAGAATGGGGTTTATTCTACTGGGACAGTTTATGTGGGAAAGGTACTGAAGTTAGTGTGTACTGTAACTTCAGAAGTAAAACTTTTTCTTTATTTATCCTGAATAGGAACAGCATGTTGTCGTGATTACCGAATAGGAACAGCATGTTGCTGTGATTACCGAATAGGAACAGCATGTTGCTGTGATTACCGAATAGGAACAGCATGTTGTCATGATTACCGAATAGGAACAGCATGTTGTCATGATTACCGAATAGGCACAGCATGTTGTCGTGATCACCGAATAGGAACAGCATGTTGTCATGATTACCAATACTAATCTTTGGCCTGATTGAATTAGTAAGAACTTGAGGTCAATGTGCATTTGGAAACCAATGAGATAGAACCCTTCCTTGTTGCTAATGGGTAATTCTCATGTATCTGATAATATCTTTATGAAGGAAGGTTTGTAATTTCTCATAGATGGTACTGCTTTTCATGGCTTTCTGGTTTGGTTCTGAATTCAAAAGCTACAAACGACCCATCCAATGTCTTCTCTTTCAAACCTGTGCAAACCAGCACCATAAGAAATTACTGAGCAAACTTACACCTACTTCTCTCTCTCTGCTGATTACCTACCTTCTGAATACCTCAAGACAGCTGCTGACACTATCTCCTATCTGGTTTCCATTTTGATCAATCACTCCATAATTGAACAGTATGTTCCCAAAATCTGGAAAATAGCTTACATTATACCACTTCATAAAGGAGGAAGCTGTACAGAACTTATTAATTGTAGACCAATAGCAATCTTATCTCCACTATAAAAACCTTAGAAAAATTCATCCATCCCCAGTTCCTGAACTATTTGCTATCAAACAACTTTCTAACCAGCATGGCATCCAACCCCACCACAATACCACTACAGCTCTCCTAACCTTCAGAAACACCATCAACCAATTATCTAGTCTCCACCACATTTTTAGATATGTCCAAAGCATTTCTTACTGTCTACCACCAAAAATTACCTAATGAACTCTCATCCCTTAATTTAAGCCATACAGCGTCTACATGGTTCCATAATTACCTATCGGGCAGACAACAAGCTGCAAAATGGCAATATGATTTATCCCCTCTGCTACCTGTTCCACTAGGTGTTCCAGATGGCTCTGTCTTGAGTCCACTCCTATTTAGCATCTTCATCAACAAGCCCCACACTGCCACCCACCTCACTACAATCTTACAGTACTCAGATGACTCCATGCTCATCTGTTCTGCCCTCTCACTCTAAACTCCAAGAAATAACCCAACTTTCCCTCACAACAGTAGCATCTTGGCTCTCTGACTCTCACTTAATTCTCAGGCCCAACAAAACTAAGCATATGATTTTTTCCAAGTAACAAAACCTGAGATCTGCATTCAGCTTTTCAGATATATTCTTCTAACAATTCCAAGATAGAACCTGTACCACACCCTAAGCTATTTGGGGTTACAGTTGTTAATAACTTGAGATTTCAGAAACACTTATCATAAAAAATTCCATATGAAAATAGATTTGCTTTACAGAATTAAACCTTACGAAACTGACTCTTCAAGACAATCTATTGCCAGGACTCATCTACTCTCTAGTCTTCTTCATGTCTCTCCTCTCTTCACCAACCTGAAGAAAACAGATTTAACAAAACTTGACACTTGTTACAATAAGATTGCCTGCTGTGATACCAAGTCACCGTACAGATTCCATCAGTGACTGCCTTATGCCCACTAAATTGGCTTGAGCTACAACATAATTACCTAACGCTCACCCACCTTACAGTGGCCCGTTGTATAATATACCAGCCTGACAAGTGGCCAGCAGTCCATTATCTACGTCTGTCTCAATCTAACAGAAGACACCTGAGATCTTCTGATCAGCTCCCATTACAAGTCACAAAAGCTAGCCATCACTATGGAGATGCTCTCTACTCTAATCGAATCTCCATGACTTGGAACTTAACCTCACCCCCACCGTACATCCTAACCACTGCCAATCCCTCACAGTTCAAAATACATCTAAAGTCCCATCTGTCTAATTCTTGGCTCTGCTCTTGTTTAACTATTGGCTGACATCCAGCTGTATTGGTATCTCATACATACCTTGCCTGTCTTTCTCTGCAGATGTTTTCTGTCTCCTTGAAATATGTCTAATGTATCTCAAATATAAACTCATCACAAGTATTTCCTTACTTATATCTGTTGGGGCTTTTCCTCCAGGCCTCTGCTGAAAATGGGCCTGTGCCCCATTAGACTTTCCTGGTAAAAATAAATAAATAAATAAATAAATAAATAACTTCATTAACTTTGAGATCTTGTGTTTATATATATATATATATATATATATATATATATATATATATATATATATATATATATATATATATATATATATATATATATATATATACGTGTACACTTGTGTGTGTGTTTTCATATAGTATTCATGTACTTTCTCTGCTTTATTGGTCATTTTGTCTTCATTTGCCCAACCAACTACCTACTGAATCCACATCATGCCCTGACAATGAAAGAAACGTGGAGCGATGAAAGGTCAAGAACTTAACAAATCTACAGAAGAATGGAAAGTCGGGCATAGTGCTCCCAGCCTGAGGAATCCACACGCCAACGGTCATGTTGAAATAGTAATCAAAGCTGTTAAAAACATGATAAGAAAATGTGCCGCAGCACAAAGTAAGACATATCAAGTCTTACAGCTACAGTAACATTCCTTTGCAATGGGTTTGGGTGTCTACTTTCAGTTACTTGGTAGTTTCTGTTGGAAATGTCTCAAGGAACTTTCTCCATCTGGAAATGTCTCAAGGAACTTCCTCCGTCTTCGTTTCTTCATTTTTGATTCAGCCTGAGGCGATCAACATAAAAGAAACTTGGCAAAACACTCAGAGATAACAAGATATCGACTATAACTGTGTGAGCTTTGATTTGGAGGGAAATACAGGGAATAAAAATCCAATAGATTAGCATGCAAATGAGCAAGAGGCTGCAACCACGAGAATAGCTGCAACACCTCAAACTTAAATTAAAACTTAAGAGCTGACAGTTCAGCTATAGCACTGGAATTTGCCACCCTGGCCCATACACCTATTTGGCGCCCCCCTCCTCACTGTGCAATCCATCAAAGACAGATTCTAAATTGCCATGCCATCATTTTAAAGGGGCAACAAGTTGTTGCTCATTAAACAGGTAGTCACACACCTGTGCTAATCTGTCTATGGCTCTGCCAAAGAGGGTAATTTTGTATGATGTAATAGAAAGCATTTGTACAAAAAATGACTAACTTCATTTCAAAGCAATAGCGACCAAATTAGGCATTAAAGTGGTCTGAGAAATTCCAGAAGACAATACAAGTACCTTTTAAGAGACTGTGTCACTTTGCAAGATTTTTCTGAACAGGAAATTATGCCATATTCTTCCTTTAAAAATCTCTTCAGAGCTCAGTGTTTTCATTTGTATTATGATCCCTCATCTGGAAATGAATGCCGCAACCAGGGTTAATATCAAATCAACTTGATTTGGAAGACTGGTCAAAGATCCAATAATTTGCCATAAATTTAAAGGATAATATAATAGCAAAGACTGATCTTACAGCTGCTGTTTGTAAGTGGTAATATGTTGCTTCACTGCTATTGGTGTGGGTGTTTAAATGTAGCCCATATAACATACATATTCTACAATAATATTTCTTTGGATAGGACTCTGTAAAGCTCGTGGAATTTGGTGCATTATGCCAATATCAGTGTGAAACTTGCAGTTAACATTATAATATGTAAATGTACACCAAGAATCTCAGAATAACTCAGCACACAATGGAGTACTGCTTTATAAACAGTGCTCTACAGAATGTGAAAGTAATGTTTAAGTAATAATACATGGCTGCCCAATCAAGTTGTAGAGTACCAAAGTTACAGAAAGATGATCACAATTCAAGCATCCTGATATATATATATATATATATATATATATATATATGTAGGGTCTATATTAGAACACCGAACATTCAAAATGTTGAGTGTTCTAATATTGAACCCTAGGAATCGAAAATTTAAAACATCCAACATTCAGAACAACAAATTTTTTCCTAGGGAAAAAATTTGCTTTTCCAAAACGCATACACACAACACAAGCACACCAAACAAACAGCAATCTACACACATACACCTAAACTCTTACACATAAGCCTACACTAAACTATACATACACCACTAACTATCCACTTACCTTAACCCAAATCCCAACCCTAAGGTCCGTCACTATCACACAGTCACCTCACCCACGCCCTAACCCTAACTCACCTACCCCACCCTAACCCTCACGTCCACACAATCGCACACTTACCTGAACCCAACCAGTAACTTTCCACCACAGTGCTGAAAATACCGAAGCAACAGAAATGGACAACTGAATTCTTTCCCTAGGAAAAAATTTGATTTTCTGTTTCTTCGATATTTTCAGCGTTTGCTGAAAACGGGTCGATATTAGAACACTCGACATTTTGAATGTTTGGTGTTCTAATACAGACCCTATATATATATATATATATATATATATATATATATATATATATATATATATATGTTTATATAAAAACTATATAAAGCAAAATCTGTACAGTAAGGTTAAGAAAAACTATGGAATGTAACTAACTCAATTATGATAACCCCACCTCCCTAAAAATAGACTTAAAAATGGCAACTATCCCAATGTAAAACACCTGTTATTTATAACATAAATTTTCAGGAACAGACACAGAAGCATCTCAGACAACTACGCATATTTCCATATTTCATCCACTAACTTAAAACACATGCTTCAAATCTGCTATGCTATTTGTAATATACATTTGACATCACTCTTTACAGTAAGTTCAGAGACAATTATGAATATCTCCATAATACATATATTGGGTTTATACCATAATGTCGAAGCCTCATAATTTCGAACATTATTACATCGAATCCGAAACCTCGAACACTGACAATATTGAAGCCACTGAACATTGAATTCTTTCCCAGGGCAAGAATTCGGTGGGCCGTTTCCGCGGCTTCACTATTTCCTCCACTGTGGTGTGATCTTGGAGTAGGTATATTTAAGTAGGGGGTGTGTGGGGGGCACAGGCCCCCACATTAGAAATAGTTTTTGGTGTGCTTGTGCTATGTGTGTATTTCTCGGAACAGCAAATTTTTTCCCTGGGAAAAAATTCGCTGTTCTGAGCTTTCGATGTTATCACATTTCGATCATCCAAGTTCGAGCTTATGGTGTTCGATGTTTTGTAAGCTTGATTATGTGATATAAACTCCATGTATTAATAAAATATGTCCTGTCTATCTGTGACCCCACCCGCAGTCCACCTGAATATTCTCTTCATCTACTGTACCTACACACACTGTCTATGAACTCCTTCCCCAGATCACTCTCTCCCTCACTTAACCCCAGCAGGCTACTAGATAATAGTCCATTTACTTCATGTTCCACTCCTGATTACCCCTGTTCCTCTTCTTACTCAACATTCACTCTCTCTAATATAGTCCACACTCATAAGTGTATCTTTTCCCTCTACGGTACCCCACTTGCCTTAATACTCTCACTGTTACTCAACCACAGTATTAAAACAATCCCTGCTCTTGCTTCTAGTACTGTTTACGCCACAGCTCTGCAAACGCAGCGATCATGCTCTCATCCTCTACTCTCATATTCTCTACCCTACTCCTTTCCACACTTCTTATATCCATATTACGTCTCTTTTCACACCCCATTTCCTTCTCCACTGATTTCTCTGCCACCTCCAGTACCTCTACCTCCTTACCTATTGCACCCAACTGCTATACAGACATCCTCCCTAGCCTATATCAACTAAATCCTTCCTCCATCACAAAGTGAAGCCTATTTCCTCAATATATAGAAAGCAGTTGAATCAACTAAACTACTCTACTGTACATTTTCAAATAAATCACACCAAACTTACCACTAACCGAAAAGCTATCATGTCACACTTTGCAGCTCTCCACCATACCTTTATGCAGTGACATACATGCCAAGCCAGGACTCACTACTCTCAACCATCCCACCATACCTATCAATAGAGACTCCCTCAAGTCATTATATATAGAAACCTTAAATCTCCAAAGTATTTGTAATAAAATTTCAGACTTTCACACATGGATCACTCACCAACAACCAGACATTATTGCCACCACTGAGACCTGGCTAAAACCCCATATTAAAGACACTGAATCCCACCCCCCCCAGGCTTTCAAACTATAAATTAGACAGGGCGAATAAAAACGGAGGTGGTGCTGCCCTTCAGCTTTTCAGCACCAATAGTTTAGTTCCATTTACTAAGACTATAGCACTGTTCTCTAATGCAGAAATACTGATAACGTTCTTAAATATGAACAACAGCAAAAACCTTTGTATTGCTCTTGTCTACATACCCCTTGGGAACAACATACCTAGGAGAATAACCTAGCCTGGGTTTCTTCTAATATTAAAAGTGAAACTATCATACTAGGTGATGTAAATATCAGCTGGCTAGAACTCAGCCCCAACCACCCATCCTCAAATATTAATCTTTTCAACTTCATCCAGGTCATTGAGTCCCCCACCAGACCTAACAAAGGCAATGACAAGGATCCATTTTACACTGGATTCTGGTCACAAACCCCAACAAATTATCCTCAGTCAGAAGTCTCCCAAACACCCTCAGTGACCATCTCCAAGTCTTAATTAACTGTGCTTCCCCTCCAGTCAAAATCAACATCAGTATAAACAAACAAGGAATTTGACCTCATTCAACCTTGTAACCTTCAACAATATCCAAAAAGCAACTGACTGGCTTTCATTAAAAACTCTCCCTCTTGATGAAGCTGTTGTTTACTGTAACACCACCTTCATGAATACTCTAAATAGCCTCACACCTCTATGCATACAGAGGATCAAAAGTAATCATGCCCCCCTGGCTAACCAAGCTTACCAGACTTCTCATTCACAGCACAGAGGAAAATTTGGATGTTATGACAAGCAAACAGAAACACTCCAGACCTACTAAAATCAGACAACTTCACAGACAGGTAAAAAAGTTAGTCTACAAAGATAAACAAAAACATTACCATAAACTTCAGTCTAACCATAAGCAGAACCCAAAGAATTTCTGAAATTCCATTACATCACTACTTAACCCAGGCAAAAAAACAACCCCTGCCATCACCCTGACAAATCTCCAGGGTACCTTTTTGGCTAGGCTTGTATAGGCCCTAGGGCCGATAGCCTAGTTCCTACCTATGAACCTATAAGAAATGGCCTCTCAATGCTTATTTATCAACTCCATAGCTAACATCACAGCAAAATCTTCTCAAACAAGTTATTCCACTTGCTACACATCCTCATCTAGATCACCCACTTACTCCCCTCCCCAACTCACACCCAACAGACACAAAAGCCCAATACCCACTCCTCTTCCAATTTTATTCTAAATTCCAACTCAATCTCAACTATAAAAAGACTACTACTAAAGCTAAAACCTTGCTCTAATGACCCTGATGAAACCCTCATAATATTTAAAACGTATTGCTGATGGTATCACTTACCCCATAAGCTTACTTCTCAATAGGGCCATCCTTGAGTCCTACACCCCCAAAACCTGGAAAAACACTTTCATTCTCCCTCTCCAAAAAGGTGGCTATAATACTAACATCATTAACTTCCAACCTATTGCAATTTGTTTTTTTTGTCTCAAAATCTTAGAAAATCCATCAATATTCAATTTCTTTGCTATATTCTTGACAACCAAATACTTTTACCCTCAGAACATGGCTTCAGACCTGGCCATAGCACTACAACTGCCCTTCTCTCCTTCATGGATACAGTCAGCAGAGCCTGTGATGCTGACAAAATTGTCTCCACCCTCTTCCTTGACCTATCAAAAGCATATAACACTGTTTTTCACCCTTTACTGATCACCAAACTATCTAGTATCGGTCTTTCCCTCCCCACAATTGACTGGTTCTCTACTTACTTAATTGAAAGACAACATGCTTTCAGATGACAAAACTCCATCTCTCCTTTTCTCAACACCTTACTGGAGTTCCTCAAGGCTCTATACTTTGTCCACTCCTATTTAGCATACTCATAAACAATTCTGACTCATCTCTATCTCAAGGATCTGTTATTCAATATGCAGACGACTCTACTATTGTCTGCTCTGCCAGCTTCATCACTGATCTACTTCAACTATCTCAAAAGGCCTTCACCTATACTGAATCCTGGATGCACAACAACCACCTAGGCCTGGACTCAAATAAAATCGAAATCATACTATTCACCCTTAAGAAAACAATCCCCTTAAATAAAAATGAATTCACTGTCTATTCTAATATTAAGACTATAATCAAACTCATTAACCAGACAAAGCTTCTTGGAGTCACTATCAATGAACACATGAAATTTGACCTACATACACAATGCAACATTTGCAAAACTCATCATAAACTTGGAATCCTCTATAGACATGATGACGTCCAAAGCGCACCCACTAAATTAACTTTAGCCACAACTTACCTACTACCCTCACTCACCTATGGTACCCCTCTACTTACCAACATCCAAAGTTCTTCAAAATTCAAATCTGAGACATGCTACAATAAATTGCCAAATTTGACACTAATTCTAAATACTCCACCCATCACTGCACTGATCTCAAGTCACCAAAATGGCTAGAACTACCAAACTAACTTTTCTATTTGCAACTAACCACAGCTCACAAAATACTCTTTAAACCCCTAGACTGTCCTTCCCTGAGCTCTTTACTTAGCTATTACCACCCAAACAGGCCACTTAGATTGGTGGATCAGAAGCTCTTGCAGGTTCACAAACCTAACCTCCCACCCGGCCAGTTTCTTTATTTATACTCAATAGCCAAAAACTGGAATGCTCTGCCTCTATCAGGTAGAACAACTCAGAATCCTACCCCTTTTAAAACTTTCCTTCACAAGCAACTATTCTCAAGCTGGAAGTGTATCTACACCAAGCCCCCCTAGAATATTTATGCCACGCTGTTTCTTATCAACCTTATTTTATGTGGAGAGAAAATACTAATGTAGAAAGAGATTAAAGAGAAATTAAACAATGTAAATCTTTACTTTAGACTGATAGTTCAGAGTATACTACTCTACATTTCTCTTATGTTTTTTTTTTTTTATTCTGTATTTTATATGTACTTATTCTTTGTAATTCAATTTTTTGTAATTCAAATTGCTAAAATTCATGCACTGTGGAACTTTTCTCCCCAGGCCTCCACTGAACATGGGTTCTGTATATCCCAATGGATTTTCCTGGTAAACAAAATGCAAATAAATAAACAAATGTCAGCTCGGCATCAGAATCCCTACATTTTCTAATAAAAAAATTAAAGGCAAAGGGCAATCGCAGCCATACCACCACAGCTAACAGTTACTAACAATGGGTTCAGGAGTTGTGTGGGGAACACAAGTAACACACCCACTAAAGGAAAGTGGGAAATAGAAAAGAAGATGTGGGGTACGGGTGAAGAAGAGGGACACACACAAGAGGGATGTTGGAATAGGAAACTCTGAGGGAAAGTCAGAGGGTCATGGGCATTTTTTTTGTGGGAATAGCACCCCCCTTTCTCATTACATCCGAGTGACGCCTCCAGGTGCATCTGCAGTTACCTCCTACTGCTCCTCTAGGCGTTAAATATTGCTTGTTCATATTTGCATTAATATTTCCAAAACCATGCCCTGTACAAGGTATCAGAATATTTTATCTTGAAGCATACATGATGGCAAACACAATTGTATTGATATTTGACCTATGTCAATGAGTATTTGTTAGAATTGTAAGGTGATAACTTTATTTTTTAAAGGCACAAGCCACGCCCACTAGGTGTTAAAGGTGCACAATCAAAAGAGCTGCACTGGGGGGAAGCCACGCCCACTAGGAGTTAAAGGTGCACAATCAAAAGAGCTGCACTGGGGGGAAGCCACGCCGACTAGGAGTTAAAGGTGCACAATCAAAAGAGCTGTACTGGAGGGAAGCCACGCCCACTAGGTGTTAAAGGTGCACAATCAAAAGAGCTGTACAGGAGGGAAGCCACGCCCACTAGGTGTTAAAGGTGCACAATCAAAAGAGCTGTACTGGAGGGAAGCCACGCCCACTAGGTGTTAAAGGTGCACAATCAAAAGAGCTGTACTGGAGGGAATGAGTTAGAAGGAAAGAAGAAGAAAAGTTTGACACAGCTGGGATATCCATAGAGCAAATAGAAGAGAAGACAGGCGAAGGTAAGGACAGGTACGTGACACAGACAACACAGGCAAAGGAAAGTTGACAAACAGGGTGGGGATGCATGCCAGCCATGGCGAAATGCAGGTAAACATATCTACCTATGCACTATCATGTTACGACATGTCGCAAACTGTGTTGCAGTCATACCCAGATGTGTATGACCACTAGTATATGTGTCTTCCAGGGTAATAAAGTATGATCAGATTACACATTGGATAAATATAAACATACCCAGATAGTCCATGTGTAAGCCAAGCAACATCACAGATGAGCAAATGCAGGTCTAGCAATGATAGATGACTCCACAAGGAGACAGAACCAAACCAATGGCCATGCATGTGAAAGGCAAACAACCAAGCACAATGCTAAATAGAAGTACTGCAGAAGAGCGACAAAGGCTGCTACATACACAAGTAGGTGTGCACAATCCACACAAATGTATAACAGAATGTATATATGTTACACACATATGGTATGCCAATGGCAACACACAGGGGTAGATATGTATGTCTGTCTGTCTGTGCTATAAATGGAAGGTACATACTATCCAGGCTGATACACATACACACATAGCAATGAAGTGTAGGAATATGTTAAAAAATGTAACAGTACAGCATAATGAATATAACAGTTAGTGCACATCGATGTGACAAAGCTACACTGGGTAGCACAAGTATAATGAAAACAAGGATCTACTGCAAGCATTAACCAGCAACTTGTGTGCACATGCCCTACATCTGTATGATGGCCACAATGTACACTGGTTACAATGTAACACACAATTATGAGAACAAGGATGCACAGCAAGCATTAGCCACCAACTTATGTGCACATGTCCTACATTGTACAATGGGCATATATGTGCCATATGTTCACTGTGTCAGATTAATACATGGTAGTGGTCAGTAGTTTTTACAAAGGCACACATACTAGCAAAAACTAATCGTGAAATATGAAGGTGGGAGGGAGGGAGACAATCTGTCCCAAATCAGGGTAATGAAGGACAAGGTAAGTTGACACAATGCAAATGCATGTGTGCACAGCACGCAGGATGCTATAGAAGCCACATAGACATACATTTGACCAAATGGAAAATGTATGTCAAATGGCCAAATTGATTGCTGATGTCCACAGAACTGGAAATGTATAAAACACATATACAAGGTAATGTGCAACCATGTCACATCAACACGCATAGGGAAGCAAGCTAAATATTACAAGCACACACATATGCTATCATGTAAATGTCAAACAAAGAAACACAGGTGTATGTCCACCACCATGCTCAATATGGAGCAGAGGACTCTCCTATATGCATCATTAGAGCACATCAGCAGTAAATCAATGAATGTGCACTTCTCAAAGGTACACTTCTGTGTTTTTTTTTAATTTCTCCAAGTCTTTTGGGTTTCTAATACTATGACGGGAATGAACACCATTCCTAAGTCAAAGTACAATTAAAGTTCATGAAATTAGTATTTATTTCACTCTTTGATGTCAGCCAATAGTGCTCTTTGCAGCACCCGCAATGTGCCCAGTAATGACTCCTGCAATTCGTACGGTGTTACATGAACTGGTAACATATCTAAATAGAATTGTAAATTCTTTTTTATTAGACCCATTGCTCCTACTACTATTGGAACTGTCTGGGTATCTTTCTTCCACATGGCTCTTATTTCTGCCTGCAGATCCATGTATTTTATGACTTTGTGTCGTTCTGTACACAAGACACTGTAGTCGCTGGGTGTGGTGATTTCAATGATCAATGCTACTTTTGTTTCTTTTCTTAGACCACTATATCCAGTTTTCTAGCATCTATCTTTTGAACTGTTGGTATTGGGTGATCCCATGTGATATAAACTTCATAATTTTCTATGATTCTTTGTGGCTCATGTTTCCAGTGTTTTTCAGCCACTTTGATAACATAATGTTTGCACAATCTCCAGTGTAACAATCTCGCCACATTATTATGCCTTTCAGTATTCAGTCCCTCTGCCATTAGTGCATTGCAACCAGCAACAAGGTGTGTGACTGTTTCCAATTCAGTTCCACAAAACCTACATATGTCTTTCTCCCATATGTTCAATGGACTTTGTAAACCAGCATGTACGTAGCCCACTATCTTGGGCTGCCAATATTAACCTTTCATTTCTTGATGGGAATTCACCTTTCCTTAACTATTCCTGCATTCATTCTTGATCAACATGAGGCTCATCCAGAAGTTTTCTATACATGCAACTATATTTATGTTTTTTCCACATTTCTTGCCTTCTCATCTGGTCCTTCACCTTATAGTCTTTCTTTTGTTTTTTAGCTCATTCAGTTGTTGCCTGCTTTTTATCTACTTCTGGTTTGATTTCCATTCCTGCTTGACATCGATATGCTTCTGCTAAATTAAGCAGAGATGTCATCTTAGATTTATTCTCCTCATGTTTCAAAACTTTCACTACAATTGGATCTTGTAAGGTCAGTAGATATGTGTGGAGTTCCATGATTGCAGATCTATAGATGTAATCAATTTCATGGAGGCCCATCGCTCCTTTGGAATGGGGAATATATAATCTTGGTATACACTGATTTTTATAAATTATTTGGTGAGCATGAAGCATCCTTCTTATTTTAATATCCAGTCAATCCAACACTTTTTGGGGCCAGTCAATCACTCCAAAACTATAGGATATGACAGGAAGAGCAAATTGATTTATGACTTGAATCTTGTTCCTAGATGTCAGTGATGTTTTCAGGATTAATTTAAGTCTTCTAAATTACTCCTTACTGAGCTTTATTCACATTTGTTCATGTTTTATTGCTGATCCTTCATCAATTCCCAAGTATTTATACACTCCCTCTTGCTCAAGTTCTTTTATATCACATTCTTGTGCCAAACTGATGTTTTCCTGGTGCTGCAGTTTTCCTTTTTCAAAGGTTGCTTTTGCACATTTATCAAGACCAAATTACATTCCAATATCATCTGAAAAAGTTTTGACAACTGCAGCTGTGCTTTTAGTTCCTCATCTGATGAGCTATACAGTTTTAAATCATCGACAAAGAGAAGATGAGAAGTCATTAGGCTTTCTTATTTTCTAGAAGCCAAATTGTAGTCATGGCCTAAGCTGTTAAGTAAACAGCTTAATAGATTAATGGCAAGGCAGAATAGCAATGGTGACAGAGAGTCACCCTGGAATATCCTCCTTTTAATTTTTATCCCTGGGATGATAATCTGGCCTTTATCATGGCTTAATTGCAAAGTGGTCTGCCACTGTTACACGGTTACTGTAATGTAGTCAATCAGCGTAGGGTGTATTTTATACATTTTAAGCATTCTTTTATCAGTGAATGTGGGATACTATCAAATGCTTTTTTGTAGTCAATCCATACCATACTCTACTATAACTTTGTTTGACAACAAATGATCCTTTGTTCCATATGTATTTCTTTTATTGCACTTTTGTTCTACTGCCATAATTGAGTTTTCTTCTAAATGACTATAAACTCTGTCAGCATCAATTCCTTTGTAAAGAAGACAAGTTATTGGTCTATAATTATCAGAGTAGCTTATAGGTTCAGTCAAGTAAGAGCATTGTTTTTCCTGTTGTTAACCAGTGCAGTGTGTGTTTGGGGTGTGCATATAAATAGTTCATACTTATGGCTAAATTCTCGTGCAAAGAAGTTAATACTTTAAGCCAAAAGTTAGGTACTGCATCTGGGCCTGGGGTTTTCCAGTTAGAGGCTTTTCTCAACTTTGTTTCGATCTCTCTGGCTGTTATTTCATCCCATTTCATATCCTGTACCTTTAAACTTCTTATTCTTTCTTTTATTTCTTCTATAAATTTAGCATCTTTGTTATGTTCCACAAGATCTTCATAGATACTTCTCCAAAATGTATCTACTTCCTCTTTTTTTGGCAGTCTTTCAATTCCTTTCACCTTATTTCCCAATTCTCTATAAAAAGTTTTTGGGTCATCAATAAATTGCTTATTTTGTGCTTTCCCCTTATTTTTATCTTCATATCTTCTAAGTCTTTTAGCTGTTTTGAAATTTTTAGTTTGTTATCTCCAGTAGTGCATAATAAATCCTGGCTGTTCTAACACTGTGCATTTGTTTTATCATATTTATCTTTGTTAGTATTTTTGTTGATCTATTCCCTCTTCTATAATCTTCTAACAGTGACACTTCTTGTTTATAGTTTTCTCTACTCGATATTTGCATGATGATATTCGCTTCCACCCCCCCCCTTTTCCCTCACTACCCTGTGCTCTTGTGCTAGAACATTATCAGTTATTAATTTAGCAGCGCAGTAATATATCCTGTTTACTTCTGTTATATCACATGGATCTCTATGGACAATCCTAATTACTGTGTTCATTTGTTTTATCAAGCTTCTGACTTTTTTGGTTTTATTAACCTTCTGCAGTCGATTTCTCTCATTGATCTTAATATATTTATCCATGTCTATTATTTTATTTATTTTATTTTACATTTGTTGACTGGGATCGCCGACTGGATACATGTCCATTTTCAGCAGAGGCCTGGGGAGAAAAGCTCCACAATGACAGAAGGTTACATACATGTTACAATATTACATATTATTACATTTAGTAGTGCAATTAAGGATAAAGATATACAGTATATTAAATATATATTAAATCAAGAAGCTCTTCTCTTAGCTCATTTTCTTCCATACTGAGGGCACATCCCTTGTTTTCCATTTCCTGCGGGTATTCTATAGAAAGTTTTATAACATCTTCTTGTGGCACATTCCCTTCAATTTCATCCTGTGTCATCCATTGCTCTGTCATATGGGAACTCACTGGCCTATCACTCCTCAACATTGACTGCATCAGAGTTTCCACAGTTTCCTGTTCCTTCCTTTACTGTCCAGCTTCAAGTGAATGTTTGTACTGGTTTCCTGTGGAAGGCTCCAAACTATCTTGATATGGTACCTGACCAATTGCTTCCTGTTCCACTGGTTTCCCCTTAATTTGGATATCCATTGCTCTATCCTGTGGTGGTGCTTGCTTTCTGCATTCGATTTTCTACACTGAATCCTTCTCTTTGCAGCTGCTCCATAACCTCAGTTTCAATTTCTTTGACTTCTCCATTACTAATCTCTTTTTCTACTTTTCCTCTTAGTCTTCTTATTTTTTGTATTGTAAAGTTTTGCATGTCCGGATTCCTTTGCCTGTATTTCTCCTCAGATATCTTTGGTACTGCTCTTTTTGTATCGGTTAGTTTTGCTTTCTCATTTGTATAAATATTACACCATATTAAATCTCTTTTCCTTTCCCATGTCCATATTTCTTCTTCACGTCTCCTGATCTTCTTGCTTTTCCTTATTCTGGGGACTCGCTCCATCATGCTGTGATGTAGTCTGTGTTAGACCTTCTACATTAAATCCTTCACTTCGCAGACGCTCCACAACTTCAACTTCTATTTCTTTAACTTCTGCTTTACTAATCATCTTTTCCACATTACATCTTTGTGCTTTTAGTCTTTTTATTGTGAAATGTTCCATATCAGGATGCCTTTGCCTGTATTTCTCTTTGAATATCTTTGGGGCTGCCTTCTCTATATTAGTTAACTTGGCTTTCTCCTTTGCATAAATATTGCACCATATCAAATCTCACTTTCTTTCCCATGTCCACATTTCTTTTATATTTTTCAAATATGTCCAGGTTTTGTTGTTTATATTTTCTCACTTCCTCAGATGCTTCTTTTTCCAAAAAAATCAAAGTTTCTTGATCTATATACTGTTTTTCAAAAGTCTGTTATATTAATGAACACAAATTTTTATTTGAAGCTTGTGACAGTTTTTCCTGCGGAAGTATTTTTCTTTCCTCTAACGTCTCTCTTAATCATTTTGTATATCTTGTGTCTGGAAATTCTGGGCTTTGTACATAATAGTAACAATACAGAATTTCTTTCTTATCCTCAATAGTCCACTCTATCGCCTTTATGGCTCTTCTTTGGCCAATCAATTTTTATTATTTTTGTGGACTGCTACTTTCTTTTACATTGGGGGGGGGGCATCCCTGACACTTCTGTGTCAGTATGTATCCAACTATGTGCACACATGTACAGTCATAATGTGTACAACTATGTATGCATGGTGTACATCAATGTCAGTACATCATGAGTATGGAAACGCTACATACAATAACAAGTTGTAATGTACTGTGAAAGGATGTGAATCTGTAGCACTGTATACAGACTGATGTTACCTTGCTATTTGATGCAGTCAGAAAAGGAGGACTGCACATAGACAGGATATACCTGCATATGATCCAACATGACATCAGTATTGCCAGCCCATGACACACAACACCATATCATGACAGTCGGACATGATGTCAACTGTCATGCAAACACATATGACATGACATGTCTGTATGTTGCACATACCTGATATGGGAAAACAGAAACCCAAGGTATATCACACTGTTAGTGATATAGTTTGGACAACATATATATTGTCTGTCAGTCACCCCAGTAACACACATGTTTACTGGCTACATCATGCAGCACTCTCTGCAGGTTAACTGTCACCGTGGCTGGACAACTGAATGTGTATGGAAAGCGTAATGTGTTAATGTGTGTCATGTACACATTCAAACCAAATTAAATGTCACATGACAATAATACATAAGCATGACAGATACATGGTATACATGCACAGGAGTGCATATAGAGTCCAATCAATGAATGGCAATCACCATGTCGGCAGCATAACACAAGTGGAGCAAACAGACAATACTTACATATGGGAGGGACAAGGCTGATGGGACTCAGAGTCCCAAATAATCTCATGCGCTAGTATCCCCCTGACAAATCCTGCAAAGCCTGTGCCATATCCTCAAAGAAGGACCCTATCCAGATAATTTAGTCATAACCTCCTGGATATTCTCCTGACAATCATGTAGATGATTCTTCCAGGATGCAGGCAGGATGGCTCAAGTGGGGGCAGGTCCAGGTTACTCAGCATCATCATCATCACCATCATCCTCGGAACACTCTGGCAGTGGCCTCTCAAGTGGTCATTGCAATCCTCAGATTGGAGAATGTCCACAGGTGCTATGCACTGTAAAGATTAATTGCAAAACACAACAGAAAAAGAAAAGCAAATGTCTGTCATGCAGAACAGTTCCATGAATATAATAGCTCAAAACAAGATGATTACGATGATAATTTACCCTGGGAATGACACAAGTCCATTATGGACAGAGTTACTTATGGCCCTATATGTCCTATTCATAAAAAGGACATCAGTTTTCTTTTCTGAAGAATTCTATATGTTTAGACAAACCACATGGATCATTAGCTTTGTAAAAATGTAGGGATGCTTAAATCAACTCACTGTACTCTCTGCATTCAACGATTTATATGCACAGCCACAAAGTGTCATTGTTAAAATGAGGAGAAAGTGATATGACAATATTGTGGACATTAGACAAACTATATGACAAACATCTGAGACAAGCAGCATGGTGACTGTATGAACACATCAAGATAATGAGAACAGAAGCAAAAACAATATGACATGTTCAATTAAACACCTGCTGACATATGAGAATCTAATATCTATGTCACTAACAGTATTGTATGTGTACACCTGTGGGCATTATCTACCAAAACAATATTACATCTTCAATTAAACACCCGCTGACATACGGGAATCTAATATCTAGGTCACTAACAGTATTGTATGTGTACACCTGTGTGCATTATCTACCAAAACAATACGCAGTCAGTAGCCTGAAAACTCAAAACATTGTGAATGTTCTTGCTGATAAATGAACTGCAGCAATCAAATGTGTATCTGCTCAAGCATCAGAAAATCTAGGCTTTAAATGTGTCTCTACAAAAATACCCAAGAGGTTGGAGACAGATGCAATACCAGTGCTGAACTGTGGGGTGTGCTGAATATGAACTGTTGCAACCAAAGGTAAATCTACTTGTGTCACTAAACCTGGGCTATAACTGTGTTTCTACAAATACAACCAAGGGGTTGAAGATGGATGCAATACCAATTTTAACCTGCAGGGTGTGCTGAATATAAACTGCTGCAATCAAATGGATCAATCAAGTGTCAGTAAACCTAGTGCTTCTATAAAACCATCCAAGATGTCTGAGACAGATGCATTACCGATGCTGAACTAAAGGGCAGGTCACACATTCTGAACATAAGAGTCCAAAACACTAAGACAGCAGACACCATTTACTTTTTAACAGGCAGGCTACACCCAATTAATGAATCATCAGAAAACACAGTCAGGCATACACTTATACTAATCCATACATCATAGCCAGCAGTCACAACACTTAGAGATGCAAGCAAAACATCCAAAGACACCAACACAACTGTTATTTAGATTGTGGAGCACACTTCAAAAAATGTGTGCTGAAACAATGGCTCAGTGCTTCATAAAATATGTACATTGTTAGCTTATAATCACAGTCGCAAGCATGGCAGCTGCATGATGATTTCACTTACCTTACTGATGCATGATGGGTATTCCTGCATTTTAGTAAATATGCATGTTATTGTGAAAAGTACAGGCCTGTAAACAGGGGAAGGTGCATTTCAGTTCATAATAAAATTTAAACACATCTCTCTCCCTCCACTGATCCTCAAGCCTGTACATCTAATGCACATGGCTCCATTCTGGCTGCAATCCTTTTCACTGGACATCAAAAAAGAGAAAGCATGAATAATGCATTCCTCATATATCATGGATATACACTTCTCAGCACAGTTTATAGACATTTATTTATGAAGAATTTTAGATAATCACAACACACATTTTTAAAATCAGATATTAACATCTTTGGCCAGAGATTGGAGAACATGAGATTCAAACCTGCAACTACAATTGACAACCACACTCAAATCTTAAGAGCTACTTGCCTGCCTAACACATATTAATTAAACAGCATGCATTTTGTATGCAGTGCAGAGACTTTGGGCCAGATTCAGGAAGCCTCCGTGTAAGAGTTATAACTCTTACACGGAGGCTGCAGTTAAACTGTGTGATGTCAGCATGTCATAAGTGCCTGACAGGCTGCACACCGTGACCCTCACCTCGTTAAGCCTGGCAGTGAACATTGATGTGAGTAAGCCTGATCATATAGGCGTGCACCTAGTACAGGGGTGTATGAGGTGTGTTGTTAAACCTGCGTTAATGGCTCTTGGGAGAGTGTTCTGCACATTGGCTTTGTGTGATATATGTGTTGCACATGTTCGTTTCATGTGGTAGTGGTTGCCCTGGATGTCTGCATAGGAGGTCTCTGCTGCATAGGCAGAGCTGTGGTCTGAGCCTCACAGAGTATGATCATGTGTGATCATGTGTTGGAATCGCACTGTTGTGTTAGGTCTACGTGAGACTGGAAGTGTAGTGAGTGATCCCTTTGCCACGGACTGGTTATGGCGGTATTGAGTAGACAGAGCCTAGCCTCCAGTCTGGTATATGGTTGCATCACTCACATGAGTTTGAATTTGTCGTTAGGAGGAGGGGTTGTCTGTGTACATGCATCTGTTCTAACATTGTCTCTGGAGTACCACACTCACCAGCTGCACTGAGGAGGCAACTGACAACTGACCTCTGGACATGCTAGAATACTATTGTGAACTCTGTAATCACTAATGATTGAAAACAAGGTCCAGTGGGGAGTGAGGGTGTACTGACATTACCTACAACTGCTGACTGACATAAAAGCGTCAGTGAGCAAATGCCAGGTAACCTAAGTGCAATGTGTCACAATGAAGTAAATGCAACAATGACAAGCAGTCACTTGCTGTCATGTGTAACATGGAAGAACGTACAGTAAGCAATGCAGATAACAGTAGTGAGTCACAGATGTGTTTTAAAGATGTGTACTATGTGGAAGTAGCATACCAGTGAAATAACAAGCTAACAGATAACAAGCATATAAACAAAGGTAGATGCAGGAGGCCTGGATGTAGTGTTTGCTACAACAAACAAGGTGTAGCAATGTCAGTAAGATACAGCTCAGATATGCATGCACTATAAACCTGATACCAGATGTCCCCAGCTATGAATGGCAGAGTACAGCCTATTGTCACACATGACTGCAGACCACAAACCTCGTTAATGTTAAATAACTGGCCTAAAGGACAACTGCCCATACCAAAAGTAATACACTTGTACACTGGGCCCACAATCAGCAGTTCCCAACTTCAATGGATGAAAGATATGTGTCCTGCCACCACAGTGCTTGCCACCAACCTCCCTAATGTAAAACAACTGGTCTGAAGGCCAAGTACTTAGTACAAATGACATAGAATGATAGCTACACTGTAATCAGGTTTTAACCAATCAGTAATAAGCAGAAGTTAACACTCCCTGTATAGAATGTGTACCATGTATTGTTGAGATACTATGCTGATAACCTGTTTGTGTACCTTTCCAGATAGACATGGCACCTAAGAGAAATCCAGTACTCTGCTGCAGAGGATGACGTGATCCACCAGAGCCTGGTGCGTGACTATGCCATCCTGTTTTCACGCACCACCCAGAACCAGCAGGAGAGGTCTGCACTGTGGCAAAGCCTTGTTAGCAGGATAAATGATGTTGGCATGCATGATAGGACATATGAGCAGGTGAGACATCACTGCAGTGATTTGATAAGAAATGTCCGCCAGCGTGCTGCAGATATCCGCAGGCAACAGGCTGCCACAGGTGGGGGGGTGGCCACACATCCCCCCCTCACCAGACAGGAGGGGCTACTGCTAAGTGTTGTGGATCCAGCCCCAGAACAACATCTGCCATCATGCATCATGATGGAGGTTGGATCCACACATCAGTGCAGGTAAGATGCCATATTCATTTATTGTTATTACTTTTACATTTGTTGACCCATATAGTCTAGCTGGATATGAGTTCATTTTCAGTAGAGGCATGTGGAGAAAAGCTCCACACATAACGTAATAAAGGCAGACAGACAAGTTGTCAATACAGACAGCCAACATAATAGAATTGTACACCAGCCTGTTAATTAAATAAACATACATGTAAGGAAGTCAAACAGTTTATAGTCATACACAATGTACCGTTGGTTTCAAAGCAATCCTACCTAAAGCATAATGGTTATGCAATAAGGCAAAAGCCATATACATAATAGTTAGGGCTCAGAAGGGTAGAGAAGTAGAAGGAGTATGACAGATACAATGATATGGAAGAGGCAGGAGTCAAGAAGGGAAGTGAGGAAAAGAAGGAAGACAGTCAAGAGGAGGTGGGAGGGATGGGAGAAGTAGGTCAGAGCATAGAAGGACATCAAGGTGAAAGAAACAGGGTAGAAGCTAGTTTCTATGCACAATGAGGGTTAAAGGTGAAGAGCATAGGGAGAGGGACATTAGCCTGGACTCCAAGAAGAACAAAGCCAGTGGTTTTGGAAGTACAATTTGAGTTGACGTTTGAAGAGTGCGGGTGAGATTAGAGTTAACTCCTGGTATGTACATATGACTGTTCTGTCGCTGTTACTTCATGCACGCATAAGGTGTGCATGTGGTATGTATCTGTCATCATGATATATATACAGACATGATGTGCAGCTGATGTGTATAAAGGAACTAGTGTACTACTGTACTGTATCATGTGCAAAACAAATGGCACACATGTGCCCACTGACATTACTCTCTTCACACTTCCAGGTCCCTCCCATGTATCACCGAGGCAGGCCATACATGCTGGTGAGTCTTTATAACAGTATCTGTAAAACAATTTATAAAACTAGGAAGAGTAGTGTAACTCTGTAGTAGACATGCTGGTGACTGTGTCCACAATAACTGTAATTGACAGGTAGTAAATTGAGTAGTGTAACACGGTATTGATGTGTGTGTTTACTGTGGGGTGTGCATGTGTGCAAGTGTGCCTGTGCCCAAGTGTGCATGTGTGTTAGTGTCCATGAGTGCATGTGTCCATTTCTGAATGTGTGCATTAGTATTGAAGTTCATCTCTTTCAAATATGTATTGAGACTGTAATCTGTGTTCCATGTTTTCCTCCCGTAGGTTCTGGTGCTGCTCTGGTGACCTGCAGCAGGGAACCTGAATCTTGTGCCCCAGGTACTGATGATGATGAAATGTCTGTAATGGTGCAGGAAGGTGTGTCTGGGTCCGCCATTGGTCAGCCAATTGACAGTACAGCTTTCAACCCGATCAATGCGCACAGTCATCCTGCCGTTACATCCTTTATCACCATTGTCCCTAGGTGATGGACAGTCAGCAGTGGGCATAGATCAGGGTAATGTGGTACCTGTGGCACATGCATCCTCACGGCAGCCATGTGCAGAGGCCTCGAATGGTACCACGCAGACAGTCGCCCATGGGTTCTCGGGGCATCCGTGGCCGTACTGCCTCTGGCGGCGTGCCCAGGAGGTATGTCAACCTCCACTATGTTTAGAACTGTCATGCAGGCACAGGCACGTATGGAAAGGTACACCAGACAGGGTCTGAGGGAGATGAGAGCATGTCGCATAGCCGCGACAGGCGGCATGCATGATGTTGCGAATGCTATCCGTAACTTCACAGATGTCGTTGACAGGCGTTGTGGGGGCATACAACAGCTGCTCCACAACCAGATGTCCATGGGCCAGGGCGATGGTGTGCGTTTGCGTCGGCGTGGCCGTATGCCAGCAAGAGCACCAGCTGGCAGTGGCCGCGGGCGACAACGGGCCCACTCGCGGCGCCTCAAGTGCCAGCACCAGCCCCAGCAATGCTGGGTCTGTGCTGTCATCCAAACGCCCCAGGAGACCGCGTGCGTGGCTCTGGACAGTCCCAACAGGGAACTGTGTCCAGTCAACACACCCCTGCTTCCGATGACAGTACCCAGTCTGGGTTAGTACGGATCGGCCGTAGCACCCCTGCCAGGCACAGGTACCGTGTCCGTGCCCACAGACACTGATTTGGATGACCTGACAGGTGCAGTCTGTGGCTGTCCACAAAACCCTGTACATGGCAGCCATTATGTGGGACTGTGTGCGTGCTTACACACATGCAGAAACCTAACACCTAGGGCAAACACATACACACACACTGCACCAGCGGTCCACCCTGTACTGCTGCCCCTCACAGACACACATACGCACACATGTCAATTGGTGTTACCAGTGGCGGCTTGGGCATATCTAACCCACACCCTGTGCATATGATGACACTGTGCCACCTCCTGCATACTACAACATCGGTGCAGGTAAAGGTAAACACGTTGCTGATGCACAGGGTGACTACATAGATGTGTATAAGTAGTAACATGTTGGTAACTGTTGTGTGTTGCAGTATAAATGTGTGTATATCCCATCAGTCCTGCTGCAGTAACTGTATGAATGTCCTCAATTGTTATCTGCACCCATACTACTTAACAAAGTGTACCTGCTGCACACCATCACATGCTAACATTGACTATGGCAATGTGCATCTTGTGCTGTTATGTAGATTCAGCTACATGTATCTGTTCTGTCACACATGCATTTATACACACCCTGCTACCCACACACATGCACACGCTCACCTGCCATTCCCATTATTTATCACCCTACATGAGTAGCTGTTGATACATGACAGGTACACATTTCAGAAGTGCACTATGTTGTTTACTACTGGCATCCCCTTCTCTACCTGTACTCACAGGGTGCAGGCAACCTCATCAGTTGGAAGATGTAATGTGCATCAGGTACTGTAGTACCCTGATTGCCACAACAAACATGCTTCCCATGCGAAATGCACACACAGACACATCCCACATCCACACACTTGCCACATTCAGGCTTCAGAACACTATCTAGGTATATTGGTACATGTGCATGTTCAAGTAGCATGTAACACTATACTGAGTACTGGCACTTAGTTGTCTGTAGTCATGTTGTCTGTATAGAATAAAAGAAATGTTTTATTATCCTACTCCGTTTTGTGGACATTACTTGAACAAGTGTTACCTTACATGTGTTATCAGTACCAACACCTTCTGTTTTGTAGTTTTGTTTGTATAGGGTGCTATCAACATCACTGCTTGTTAAGGGTAATGACCACCCTGCAGTGCATAGCCCCATGTGGCAAAAGCCATCCCACCCCATCATTGTGCACACACACTAACCCCACCAACAGTAAAACACATACTTTCCATTTGCAAGGTTCAAACCCACACCTAACTGTGCAATGACAGTAGAAACAGACACATTAGCAGAGTGTGCTATTTGCAGTAGTTGGAGAAACGTTTACTAATGCTGTACTTAGAGGTGCTGACATCATCTGTGTGTAGGAGGAGGGATGTGCACCCTGTAGTGTGTTCTCCCAGTTGGCAAAGGCAGTTAACCCTCCCAGCATAGTGCACACACATAAACCACACTCATACATTCCCTTTGCAGGATTCAAACCCCACCTAACTACGTTATGACACTGAAGAAAGACACATTAGCAGAGAGCGCTATGCAAATTACTGGAGGACTTTACTACAGGTGATATAGTTATACAGTCCTGACATCATCACTATTTCAAAAGGGGGATCTGCATCCTGTACGATACTGTCACGGTTGCTAATAGGGACATTTCCACACACACACATCGATGTGTTGGAGGTTTGCATATGTGGGGGATCCAGAACACCAGTGTGATTAGTATATGGTTTGATTGCAACAATGAGGGATATACTCCCAGTGGTGATTAGTTTTTACTCATGTTTGTAAAGATCAGCTCTAGTATATCTGGCCCTCTTGTGGGAAGGTTGGTTACCTGTTCCATAGCCAAAGAATGTCTGATCAATGGGAATCTTAGAGCTTGGGTATTGTGGCCTGTGTAATGTACACAGTCTATGTTTGGGTAGCTGGCATCACCCAGTATGATGGTGTTTGCAGAGTAATCTAAACTCTCCTGTGTCAGCATGAAGGCTGTGTGGGAGACCTGAGTTTGAGAGGGTGCTGTAAGAGCTCCTCTGTGTCTCTTTCCATGTGGTCCAGGGAGGTGCGTCCCAACAGGTAGCTGACTGTGACCCTCCCTTGCTCTGTCTGGAGCGGCACGTCTGTCAACAGCTCATGTCAAGCAAGTGCACACCCCTCATAAATGATGTGGAAGCCTTCAAAGGCCCAAGGCCTGTTGAAAATATGGACCAGACTGCAGATACCTGTATAGAGGCATTCTGTGGACACATTCAGGAATGCATGGATCATGAAGCCACATATGAAAGCATGACCCAATTCTCCAAAGACAGATGTCCTGGGCGGACACCAGCCATAAACACACTATACAATAGAAGGATGGCGCCACTACATGATACAACAACCTCCCAAAATGTGAAGGCACCACTGATGAGTATTGGAAGACAACTACAGGCACCCATATGATTGTCTAAGGCCATCTTTGAGAGAGGATTCCACAAGCCACTGAGGATAATCACAAGGCTGCCTGTAGTTATGTTAGTAACCTGGGTGGTACTACCCAGATATGCTCAGAGGTAATACAATATGTCACACAAAATATAAAACACACAGACATTGCCATCATCCTAGTGGACAGGTTCAATGCTGCCTTCTCTCCCCACCACACCAAAGGGAACATATGTCTCGCATCACAGTGCTTCCCCTGACATCACAGATGCTCAGGTAAGAGATGCCCTTCCCAAAGCAGTAAACACTGCATCAATGGGACCAGACAGTGTCCCAGGCTGTGTCCTACATGAACCACAAGAAGAGCTACACCCAGACATAACACCACTGTTCAATCCCAGCCTTAATACATGATATGTGACCAGAGAGTGGCATACAGCAACAGTGGTCCCTCAACATGCAGGTGGTGCCGTCACGGATCCTGGACACTACTAAGCCCCATATGTCTGACTAGCTTTGTCTGCAAAGCTATGGCAAGAATCATCAAGAACCTCACATATCTAGATATTGTGGACCTACAGACATGTCACCATACACAGTTTGGCTTTGTCAATGGCAAATCCTGCCTATCAAACCTGTTTGCTTTGTTTGAAACAGTCACCAAGGCCACTGTCAAGGGGTAGGAGGTCCACACAGCCTACCTGGACCTTGCATAAGCCTTGGATACAATACCCCACTTGTGCATTCTAGGGAAGCTCACCAGTGTACATATTAACCCCTATGTCACTATGGGTATTGCACAGTGGCTCAAGGGCAGAACACACATGGTAGAATTGCTGGAGCCATGTCAGCCTCCAACCTGGTACAAGTGGTGTCCCACAAGGCAAAGCCCTAGGGGCTGTCATGTTCATTATATATTTGTCATAGGTACAGGCCAACATGGAAGTACTGTGGCTCAGGCCGTCACAGGTGACTGCAGACCGAACACCATAATCAACTCAACAGCTAACACACGCATCCTCCAAAAGGGACTCTTGCAAACACGACTTGTGCCACAGCCATGGCCTCAACATGAATGACAGAAAGAGTATAGTCATCCCCTTTGTCAAACAGTAAATGACCACAATGTACCACATATGTGTTAATCCAGTAAGTGCAGACCTAGGAATTATGGACCTTGGGGTACGCAGGTTGATAGCATCCTACCATTTGACAACAACATGGACAAAGTGGTTAGGTAAGCATGTGATATGGGCCACATCATCATGGGATCCACATGTAGGCCAGGGGAGGACATTGTGCACCTTTACTCATCCCTCATCATGCCCATAATTGACTATGATGAACCTGTCGGCATGCACCTTACCAGACACCTGCAGCAACTGGGGCTACCACATATGTACCTCGACAAGGGGATCAAAGTGCTCAAACAGATGCCACATACTGACTGGTTAAAGTAGCAGCAGCTCTACTCAGTGACATACTGCCTCTTCATAGGCAATCTGTGCCTTACATAGAAGGCCAGGTCATACCCTCACGTAATGGCCATGCTGCATCTCAGAATATCCAGATCCCACCAGGATACACGCTGGAAATACATGAACTTCAGGAGTGATATACATAGGACATGGTGGAGGGCACATTCACAACTCAGAGGCACCCTTCATTCCTGATTATTATCCCAATAGAGGTTAGGCGGACTGACTCAGTGACTATCCTCAAGGCGATATTAATGACTGGATGTGACATTGTAGGGTTACCCTGGGTATCACTTATGTGTCACTGTGAGAAAGAGGCACAGTATACTAACCTTGGAAAAGGGCATAGCAAGACAGATTCACAATGCATGTTGAAAGGCACGCACATTCTGGCTAGGTGGATACATGCCCTGGGCAGATATCCCTGTACGAACCTATGGACCTATGTCTCTTTTTCACCATTGGCCCTATGTGCTGTCAATCACCAATGTAATCTCAATACTCTGGTAGCATGTGCAAGGTCAGTTGTCAGTCACCTCTATGGTACAGTTGTGGAATATGTGTGTCATGTAGTAATGTCACAGCTGCCACATGTACACAGTCAACCCTATCCCCTACCCATTGATGTACATCACATGTATGAGATGGAAACACATGGCCAAACTGTAACAACAACATACAAGTCAGTCAGATGCATGGACACATATGACTCAGTCATTGTCCATGCCACCACAACTGATGTGGGATGTCGCTCACTGGGATACGTGATAGGGAACATGGAAGGGATCACTGAGCAAGTGACACAGGCTGGTAGACCCCTGACCTTGGTTGGCATCAGACCCTCACCAGGGATTCCGACAAATTACTGAATGCTAATGAATAAGTGTATCTACAACACCCTAGCTGAATGGTTCTTAGCATGCAGTCACTGCATTGCTATGGAATACTGTCTTACCACTCCCACAACAGGTGAAAACATGCAGCTCCTGTACATTAACAACATGTAGACCTTATGCCCCAGACCAGGTGTGCATCCCTCACTACTAGGCTGATAGCATCTACATCTCACACTGTATATACACATCCCACATGCAGCATCTGCACAGAAGACCACGGTCATAATGTTACCCTGTGCAAATACCATGTATTCACATGTGGCAGGCATCACACATGGTAACTATTGAAAGTCACAGGTACATATGTGTATTTGGCACACACATACATCATGTGTTCATTGCCATAACCGGTGTAATCAATGTCATGCATTATTGTGAGTGACAACCCACATACATGGGCATTCTGTGTGTGCACAACACACATGGCATGTCTGTAATCAAAAGCCATACATAATTGTGATATCGTTTAGAAATGGGTATGTGCATCCTGTAGTGTGTTTTCCCAGTTGCCGAAAGGGATATATCAATCATACACACTTACCCCCTACACACACACTTGTCATGTGCGATTCAAACCCCTACCTAACTATGTTAAGACACTAGAGACCGGCGCATTAGCGCCAGCGCTATTCGCATTACTGGGGAATGTCCTTTCCCCTGATATACTTATAGGGTGCTGACATCATCAGAGTTTAGAAAGTGGAATGATCATCCTGTGGTGTGTTTTCCCAGTTGCCAAAAGGGATGTTTCTTTCATACCCACACACTTACCCCCTTCACACACACTTGTCATCTGCGGTTCAAACCCTACCTAACTATGTTAAGACACTAGAGACGGACGCATAATCACAGCGCGCTATTCGCATTACTGGGGAAAGTCCTTTCCCTGATATACTATAGGGTGCTGACATCATCAGAGTTTAGAAAGTGGAATGATCATCCTGTGGTGTGTTTTCCCAGTTGCCAAAAGGATGTTTCTTTCATACCCACACACTTACCCCCTTCACACACACTTGTCATCTGCGGTTCAAACCCTACCTAACTATGTTAAGACACTAGAGGCGGACGCATTAGCACAGCGCTATTCGCATTACTGGGGAAAGTCCTTTCCCTGATATATATAGGGTGCTGACATCATCAGAGTTTAGAAAGTGGAATGATCATCCTGTGGTGTGTTTTCCCAGTTGCCAAAGGGATGTTTCTTTCATACCCACACACTTACCCCTTCACACACACTTGTCATCTGCGGTTCAAACCCCTACCTAACTATGTTAAGACACTAGAGGCGGACGCGTGCACAGGCGCTATTCGCATTACTGGGGAAAGTCCTTTCCCCTGATATACTATAAGTGCTGACATCATCAGAGTTTAGAAAGTGGAATGATCATCCTGTGGTGTGTTTTCCCAGTTGCCAAAGGGATGTTTCTTTCATACCCACACACTTACCCCCTTCACACACACTTGTCATCTGCGGTTCAAACCCCTACCTAACTATGTTAAGACACTAGAGACGGACGCATTAGCACAGCGCGCTATTCGCATTACTGGGGAAAGTCCTTTCCCCTGATATACTTATAGGGTGCTGACATCATCAGAGTTTAGAAAGTGGAATGATCATCCTGTGGTGTGTTTTCCCAGTTGCCAAAAGGGATGTTTCTTTCATACACACTTACCCCCCTTCACACACACTTGCAACCTGCTGGATTCAAACCCCTACCTAACTATGTTATGACACTAGAGATGGACGCATTAGCGCTGCACACTATTCGGATTACTAAAAGAGTCCTTTTCTCCAATATACTTATAGGGTGCTGACATCATCAGAGTCTAGAAAGTGGAATGATCATCCTGTGGTGTGTTTTCCCAGTTGCCAAAAGGGATGTTTCTTTCATACACACTTACACACTTACCCCTTCACACACACTTGCCACCTGCTGGATCCAAACCCCTACCTAACTATGTTATGACACTAGAGGCGGACGCATTAGCTCGGCGCGCTATTCGGATAACAGAGAGCATCCATTTCTCCATAATACTTATAGGGTGCTTATATGATCAGTGTCTAGAAAGGGGCGACCATCCTCTGGTGTGTTTTCACATTTGCTAGGGGTAACATTTGGACCAAGTGTGTGAGCATGCCCAGTTCAGCCTTCCTGTGGCATGTTGTGTGAAAGATGTCTCATTTATCTAAGTGTGTGAGCATGCCCAGTGTGGGCTTTACATATGTTGAACTCTGCAGCCCATCACATTTGTGGATGAGTGTGACCTTCAACAAATACCTCCAGTTTATGGTTGTGTGTTCTGTGCCATGTTGTGTAGTTACTGTCGGAATGCTTTTGTGTGAACAAAACTGGGAGTATACTGTGCCTGCAGGTTTTGCATGGGATACTTTGCACACAATTGTCAACATCCGTTCATACTGACCTAACACTGTAGCACTGTCTAGTGTAGTGTTTCAGTACTTTCACTGTGGTGGTCAGTATCCTGGGCTTCAGTCCTATCACTGATTTACATTTCCATAGTGTGCACAACAGGCTGGTTAAGGTCCAGTTGTGCACATCTGCACAAAGGCAGTGCCTCTACAGACCCTGTTAATTGCTGCCCCATAAGCTTAACAAGTGTAGTCTGCAAATCTATGGAGAGGATCATAATTGAGCTCATAAACAAAGATATAGGGGACATGCAGACATTGTACCCATCCCATTTTGGCTTGGTCAGGGGCAGATCATGCCTTTTGTACTGGGTTGACATCTTCAAATTGGTCACTTAGGCCATTGTTGGGGAAAGGCAGTCCATACAACCTACCTTGGCCTTGCTAACACTTTCAACACAATACCCCACTCAGGTATTGTGGAAAGACCTCACAACTGAAATGTAAACCCATATGTCACAAGATGGGTTGCAAACTGGCTTAAGGACGGGACCCACAGGGTTAGAGTTGCTGGCACTATGTTAGACTCCAGGCTGGTCACAGGTGGTGTCACACAGGGCTCAGTCCTTGGCCACCATTGTTTGTCATGTACTTCCCATGAGAACAGGCCAACATGGGAGGACTTTGGATGACAATGTTAGCAGATGAGTGCACACTGGGCACCATAGTGGACAGTGCATCACACACAGATATCCTTCAGAAGGGACTCACAGTAACTGATAGCTGGTGCCAGGGCCATGGCCTGAAGTCAGAGTGCACAACATGTGTAGACATACCCTTCAGGAAAAGCAAGGTGACCCCAAGCTACCATATTGGTGGCAATCCTCTAAGCACAGAGGAGGTTATCACGGACCTGGGGACCCAGGTTGACAGTCGCCATTCTTCTCAGACTCACATTGCTAAAGTGGCTAGGAAGACCTTCTACATTGCCCACCTGATAAGGATGGGATTCACATCAGATCTAGTGGGTCATTGTTCCCCTGTACTCTTCAGTTATCAGACCGGTGATCAAGTCAAATGCCCTATTCTGGCTGTATCTCACCCAACATCTGCAGCAATTGGAGACACCCTGACTGTCCCCACCTAAAGGATCAAGGAACCACAACAGCTGTCATATGCTGCCAGATTGAAGACACTCACACTCTATTCACTCACATACCGTCTGCTTAGAGGTGACATGTGCCTGACATGCGAGGCCATGTCCAAACAGAGATTAATGGACATGCTCCACCTCAGACTCAGAAGATCCACCTGAACCACTAGTGCAGGTGACTGACACCTTAGCAGGGATGTATGTTGGACATGTTGTAGGGATGGAGTTATCACTCGGAGACTCCCTATGCTGTGGAATACAATCCTGGTCCATTTGAGGCAGAGCACCTTGCTGGCTGTGTTCAAGAGGTATCTTGACCTAATGCTAGTCGGAGAATGTGTTTGTCCATCAACACATTGTAGCGTAGTTTGACATGTCATATGTCTTGTTTAGTATACTGTGCCTCTGTCTACCTGTGACATAACATTGATACCCAGGGTAAACCTCCCATCTCCCATCCACTCATTAGGATTCCTGTTGAGGGACTCAACCAGTGTCTTTATGGACAACCTGTAGTGTTAGTTTACTCATGTGTGGGGTGGCTTCTGTGTTTTGGATAATGCAGTACAGCCTGTCCTATATATGTCAGTGCTGGGGTTCAGTTCCCTCATGTGCATAGCTACCTGCCATTCAGATTGTACAAGGTGCAGCATGTGCATTGATTCCAGCTTGGACATGGCTTTCTCGTCAGGCACAGCTTGCATCTGGGTGGACATCATGGCAGTGTGTGGAGCTGCACTCTGTTTAATCAGACTACACATTACATGTGTTCCAGCTCTGTCATACTCCTGGTGAGGTACTGTTGTGGACTTTACAGGTGCTGGATGTGTGTGCATGAGGTACACCCACAGGGGCTGTTGTGGTAATTTCTACTGGTGATGAAAGATAACTGCAAAACCAGAATGACCTCCCCTTAGCTAGATGTCAGACAGCATGGACCATACAATCACAACTGGAAATAGGATTCTACACCTACCACCCTAGAACACAGTAAAGGAAAGACACTACGGCTGATGCTGCTCAATGCCCAAGGTCTCTACCTCAAGCTGCACACACTCTATGCCCTTCTCAGTATGTAGCACATTGATGTCTGTGCTGTGCCTGAAACCTGGTTCACAGTTTCTGACAGCACCCCAGCACTATCGGGTGTTACCTCATCTCATGCATTCCGGCACCAGCATCCCGACAACAACAAGAAGGATGGTGGGTGTCCATATTCATCAAGGACACCCTCACCTCATGGTTGGTGGCAACACACTATGCATCGGAGACCATCCAGGTGCCAGTGACCGTAGGCAAGACTGCTCTGCAGTTTGTAGCATGTTACATGCCACCCGCTCAAACTCAGGTACCTCACACAGCTATCCTGCAAACACTGAAGGGGATAAATGTATCTCCAAACACCATCCTACTGGGTGATTCCAACTATCCACATATAGACTGGGATCACTAATCATGCCACAACACTCTAACACAAAGGTTCCAAGAGTTCATACACTGAAATGCCATGGAACAACTGGTCCCAATCCCCTCAAGTGGAGGCAACATACTAGAACACATCATCACAAACATGGGGTCACACTGTTCAACACCAGATGTATACCCATCATTGGTGAGATCAGATCATGGACTACTCTCAGTGGGAGTCCACATCCCACCCACACCCCAGATGGGAAAGGAAGCGGTGAAGACCTTGTCAAATGCCGACTTCACATTTCTGAGCACTGGTGTGGTCTCTTTCAAGGCCCCCAGGCCAGCGGACACCATTACCCAAGCCACTGTATCACTTAGAAATGCCTTCTACCAGCACCTCCAGGACTGCATGGTTCAGGCAATCCAAAATAATAATGACTCTTTGTACCACAGGCAAGCATCCAGTCTGGTGGACCCTAGCCATAAACAAGCTGTACAACACAAGGAAGGAGCTACTACACGATAGAGTGTAATCCGTATGGGGGAAGACACCCCTGCTCATTGTGAGTAAAGCGCTGGGTTCCCCATACAATCATCGAGGCATGTTTAGAGAGTAAACCCACTCAGGACTCCAGGGACAATCATGAGGCCTTTTTACCTATGTTTGAAACCTGGGAGGAAACTCCCAGATATGCTCAGACTTAGTTCAGAATGATGTTGATATCACTGCACCTACAGACATTGGCAACATACTGGCTGACAGGTTCAGTGCAGATTTCTCCCCCCCCCCCAACTGGGGGGGTATGCACACCAGAGGATTTTAGCCGCCCAAACATCTCCACTGCTGGGGTGGGAACTGCTCAATCCAAGGCAGAAAACACTTTATCCATGGGACCTGATGGTGTCCCCGGTTGTGTGCTCCATGAACTCAATGAGTAATTACACCCGCAGTTAGGGCAGCTGTTTAATCTTAGCCTCACCTCAGGATATGTTCCCAAGGGTGGCATACATCAATGGTGGACCCACCTCACAAAGGTGGTGCCTCCACCAACCCCAGAAACTACCATCCCATCCCCTTGACAAGCCTGTTCTGCTAGGCTATGGAGAGGATCATAATGGGAATTCTAAATGAAGACATAGGGGACTTGCAGACATTGGGTCCAATCCAGTTTGGCTTTGTCAAGGGCAGATCATGCCTTTTAAACTTGGTTGACTTTCTCAAAACACTCACCCAGGCCATTGGCGTGGGCAAGGCAGTCCACACAGCCTACCTTGACCTGGCAAAGGCTTTCGACCAATACCCCACTCAGGTATCATTGAAAACATCACCAGCTTAATTGTGAACCCATACATCACAGCATGGGTTGCAAACTGGCTAAGTGACGGAACACACAGGGTCAAAGTTGCTGGTGCCAGTTCACACTCCAGAGCTGTGACAAGTGGTGTCCCACAGGGCTCAGTCCTGGGACCACATTTGTTCAGTATCTACTTTTCAGAAGTACGAGCAAGCACAGGAGGATTATGGCTGACAAAGTTTGAAGATGACTGCAAACTGGGAAGCATAGTTGGAAACCCATCTGACACAGACATCCTTCAGAAGGGTTTCATAGAGACGACTAACTGGTGCCACAGCCATGGCCTTGCATTACACACTAAACAATGCATAGCCATACCCTTCAGGAAGAACAAGGTTACCACTACTTCCCATCTAGGTGGCAATCCTGTAAGCACAATGTACATTATCAGGGACCTGGGCACCCAGATTGACAGTGACATTTTGTTTGACACTCACATTGCCAGGGTAGTTTGGAAGGCCTTCTACATTGGCC
The DNA here is from genome assembly GCF_019279795.1 of Protopterus annectens. NCBI lineage: Eukaryota > Metazoa > Chordata > Ceratodontiformes > Protopteridae > Protopterus > Protopterus annectens. The sequence continues at coordinate 1,509,284,861 of NC_056726.1, forward strand.
ACCTCATCATGCAGTGATTCACATCTAGATCAAGGGAGGTCACTGTTCCCCTGTACTCATCACTCATCAGACCAATGATTGCATACAATGCCCCATTCAGATTGGATGGGCCCACATATTCCTCGACAGGAGGTGAAAGGGTCTCAAACATATTTCTTATGCTGCCCGACTGAAGGAATTCCAGCTGTATTCAGTAAACACTGTCTGCTCAGAGGTGACCTGTGCCTGACATACAAGACTATGTCCAACCCAGGATTAATGAACATGCTTCACCTCAAGACCTGTACATCCATCAGAACTACAAGGGCAGGAGACCTAAACCTCAACACAGATATTAATAGGATGTGCTGAAGGGACAGATTCCTCACCCAGAGAGTCCATATGCTGTGGAACAACATCCTGGTACATGTGAGGCTGAGCACCTCACTGGCTTTGTTCAAGTGAGATTGTGACCAATGGATGGGAGATTGCAGGTATACCCCAGGGATAACCTCAGTATCACTGCTTGACAGAGGCACAGCAAAATAATGGGCATATTATCCATCAACTTGCACGGGTGGCAGAAGCCACAAAACTCTGGGCTAGGCTTATAAATGCCCTAGGGCAGATAGTCTAGTATGAACCTGTGAACATAGGCCTTGGGCAGTTCCTGCTATTAGGACAGTGGTCTGCAGCAAGCTATATAGTAGTAGTCGGTTTTAGCCATTGGTTTTGACCATGGCTATTCCATGTTGCTTCTTGTTGTGGTACAAACATGGGTGCGTGGTTATCCATGCTATGTATTGCTAGTCACCCTCATTTTGTATCTTGTTCCATGTGTTTGCACATGTACATCACTGTATGATGTGCAGCTGTATCCACAGGGTCATATGAGTGGATATGGATGTTAGTTGGGGTCCTCAGGTGTGCATATTGTACATGATATTACATTACTTAACACATGGCATTCATGCCTCAGGTGGTGCTGCAGGGCCACCTCTGTCGGATACACATACTACACTCCCTGTACGTTTGGAAGCAGGTTGTGTCATGTTAAGCATCCCTGTTACTGTATGAGTGAGTCAGAGCGGGTATCAGTCCCAGTGTTCCTACTGACCAAGCATATGTGCTATCGTTGCCTCTTTGCCAAGGCCAGGCCATACTGGGCACGCATCCTTCTTCATTCATGCTAACGAGTGCAGACCTGGTTTAAAGTGCTTAAAAGTGCCTTTATGGCACTTTGATTGACATGTCTTGTACTCATTTTGAAAGTCTGGAGACAAAAATAAATTCCCACTGCCAGTCTCGAACCCAGGACCTTGGTAACATTAGTCTGTATGACCTACCACTAAGCCATGACAGCCATACAAAAGCACTCTGCTAAAATAAATATAACAGTCAATAGTAGGAATTAGTATAAAGGCAATATAGGAGATGTACCATCCAAAGCATGTGAGGCAAAGTTTTAATGGCCAAATCACTGGATTCCCATACTAACCTTCACACTCACAGAACACTGTCAACAGCATACCAGCATCGTCCACGCCCTACAATCTGAAAGGGCTACGCCTATCTCACATACCTTTTATAGCAGTGTCCTGAAATCACAGTGAGACATGCAATCAACACACACCTGGCTGCATGCAATTAGCAAATGCTGCCTTACAATTGGTGCAGGGGCCATCACATGGACCTATGCAGATACCTACAAAAGCATTCAGTACCCACACTCCACTCATGCAATACAGTCATTGCACAAACCTAATGAGAAAGAGAGAGAGAGAGAAAAGAGAAAATATACAGACAGCCAGCAGCAAAACCATGAGTAGCAAACAGCAAGCAGCAAGCAAGCACCACTGACACAGCAACAGCTGCCACAAACACAGGTAATGCAAAGTAGCAGGTTAATACTGTGTTTACTGTGACACCTCCAAATGTATCATAGTTCACTATCTATAGCTCTGTCCATGAGATAGGTTTTGTGTGCATAGTCCTGAAATATACACATATGTAATATTGCTGTACATGTTGCCCATACGTGACACTTCCGTAGCTTAGAACAGAAGGCCAGTTGTGCATATGATGCAGTACATACCAGGGTCAGTAGAGGTTACTCCTCATTGGTGTGGGACCACTGTGTATGTATGGCACTCTTCAGGTACACATCCTGTAGTATGGCCAGGGAGTAATATCAGTCTGTAATGTGGTGCCATGTCCTCCTGGGGTGAATGTAGCACACATCCAGGGATACCATTCTGTAACAGTGATGCTATGTGTCCTGCAATGTTGAGGGTGGCCCTCACCTGGACATGTGAGAGGATAGGGAGGTTACAGTCATCTGTGATAACTAATTCCACTTGTGTAGGAGAATGGGGGATATATCTGCACCTAAACTGTCTGCAACAATATTGCCAATATCTCAAACATGTTTTCCATACGGAAATGCACACACAGTAACATAACACATCCACACACTTGCCACATTCAGGCTTCAAAACACTATCTAGGTATATTCTGGTACATCTGCATGTTACAGTAGCATGTAGCACTATACTGAGTAGTGTCAGTTGTCTGTTGCCATGTTGTTTGGATAGAGTAAAAGGAGCATTTGTTTATCCTACTTTGTTTTGTGGACATTACTTGAAGTGTAACCTTACATGCATCATTGGTAACAACACCTTCTGTGTTGTTGTTCTGTTTGTACAGGGTGCTGTCAACATCACTGTTTGTTAAGGGAAATGTGCACCCTGCAGTGCATAGCCCCATTTGGCAAAGAGACATCCCACCCCGCCATTGTGCACACACACCAACCCCACCCACAGTAAAACGCATACATTCCATTTGCAAGGTCCAAACCCCTACCTAGATGTGTTATGACTCTAAAGGCAGACACATTAGCAGAGTGTGCTATTTGCATTAGTAGGAGCAATCTTTTCCAATGCTGTACTTAGAGGGTGCTGACATCATCTGTGTTTTACGAAGAGGGATGTGCACCCTGTAGTGTGTTCTCCCAGTTGGCAAAGGCACCTTCCCTCCACAGCGTTATGCACACACACAAACCCCACTCATACTAACACACATACATTCCCGTAGCAGGATTCAAACCCCTACCTAACTATGTTATGATACTAGAGACGGACGCATTAGCCGGGGGCGCTATTCACATTTCTAGGAGATTTCATTTCAGTTGATCTACTTATAGGGTGCTGACATCATCAGTGTTTAGAAAGTGGAATGAGCTCCCTGTGGTGTGTTTCCACAGTTGCCAAAAGGGATGTGCTTCTCATACACACTTATACAGACACTTACCCCCATTCACACACACACATGCCACTTGCTGGATTCAAACCCCTACCTAACTATGTTATGACACTAGAGACAGGCGCATTAGCAGAGCTATTCGGATTACTGGGAGGTAGCATTTCTACTGATCTACTTATAGGGTGCTGACATCTTCATTGTTTGGAATGGGGAATGTGCATCCTGTGGTGTGTTTTCACAGTTGTTAAGAGGAACATTTGAACTAAGTGTGTGAGCATGCCCACTTCAGCCTTCCCATGGCATGTTGTGTGAATGATGTCTCATTTATCAAAGTGTGTGAGCATGCCCAGTGTGAGCTTTCCATATGTTGAACTATGCAGCCCATCACAGTTGTGGATGAGTGTGAACTCCAACAAATAACTCCTGTTTAAGGTTGTGTGTTCTGTGACATGTTGTGTAGTTACTGTCCAGATGCTTCCTGTGAACACAACAGGGATTATACTGTGCCTGCAGCTTTTGCATGGGATACTTTGCATACAATTGTTAACATCCATTCATACTGACCTAGCACTGTTGTACTGTATAGTGTAGTGGTTCAGTACTTTCACTGTGGTGGACATTATCCTGGGCTTTAGTCCTATCACTGATTTACATTTCCATACTGTGCACAACAGCCTCTTTAGGGTCCAGTTGTGCATGTCTGCACAAAGGCAGTGCCTCTATGGACTCTGGTAATTACTGCCCCATAAGCTTAACAAGTGTAGTCTGCAAAGCTATGGAGAGGATCATAATGGAGCTCATGAAGAAAGATATGGAGGACATGCAGACATTGTACCTGTCCCAGTTTGTGTTGATCAAGGGCAAGTCATGCCTTTTGTACTTGGTTGACATTATCAAAACAGTAACTAAGGCCATTGATGAGGGAAAGGCAGTCCATAGAGCCTACCTTGCCCTTGAAAACCCTTTCAACACAATACCCCACTCAGGTATTGTAGGAAACCCTACCAACAGAAATGTACACCCATATGTCACAAGATCAGGTTTCAAACTGTCTTACAGACAGGACCCACAGGGTTAGAGTTGCTGGCACTATGTCAGACACCATGCCAGTCACATGTGGTCTCACACAGGGCTCAGTCCTTGGCCCCTATTGTTTGTTATCTACTTCTCAGAAGTACAGTCCAACATGGGAGGACTTTGGCTGACAAAGTTTGCAGATGACTGCACACTGGGTGCCATAGTGGACAGTGCATCAGACACGGATATCCTTCAGAAGGGGCTCACGGACACTGATAGCTGGTGCCAGAGCCATGGCCTGAAGTCAACTTGCAAAACATGTGTAGTCATACCCTTCAGGGAAAGCAAGGTAACCCCAAGCTACCATATAGGTGGCAATCCTCTAAGCACAGGGAAGGTTATCATGGACCTGGGGACCCAGGTTGACAGTCACTGTTCTGATGACACTCACATTGCTAAAGTGGCTAGTAGGACCTTCTACATTGTCCACATGATCAGGAAGGGATCCACATCCAGATCTAGTGGGTCATTGTTCCCCTGTACTCTTCACTTATCGGACCGGTGATCTGGTACACTGCCTTATCTGGATGTATCTCACCTGACATCTGCAGCAAGTGGGGAGACCCTGAATGTCCCCCAACAAAAGGATAAAGGGTCTCCAACATCTGTCATATGCTGCCAGATTGAAAACACTACAGCTCTATTCAGTCACATACTGTCTGCTTAGAGGTGACATGTGCATGACATGCAAGCATGTCCAACCAGGGATTAATGGACATGCTCCACCTCAAAATCTTCAGATCCACCTGAACCAATAGTGCAAGTGACTTACACCGTAGCAGGGATGTACATTGGACATGTTGGAGGGGTGGATTTATCACTCGGAGACTCCCTATGCTGTGGAATACAATCACGGTCCATGTGAGTCACAGCACCTTGCTGGCTCTGTTCAAGAGGTATCCTGACCTGTGGATGGGAAATCATAGGTTTACCCGGGGATCGTCACTGTGTCACTGCTGGAGACAGGCACGTCAAACTAATGGGCACAGTACTGTTTCCATATAAGGGGTGGCGTACGCAACCAGACTCTGGACTAGGCTTAGAACTGCCTTGGGGCAGATAGCCTAGTATGAACCTATGAACCTATCTGACCATGTTGCATTATGTTCAGATGTGAACTACTTACAACGGCCTCAACCAACTGCAGTAGTGTATTCCACAACATGGGTGTACATTGGCAAACACTACCGATGTGCCCAAGGCCATTTCTAATGGTTATTGGATAGTGTGTTTGTCCATCAACACATCATAAGTGCAGTTTGGCATGACATATGTCTTGTTTTGTATACTGTGCCTCTGTCTACCTGTGACACAACATTGATACCCAGGGTATACCTACCATCTCCCATCCACTCGTTAGGATCCCTGTTGAGTAGAATAAATGAGTGACTCTATGGATAACCTGTACTGGTAGTTTACTCATGCGTGGTGGTGGCTTCTGTGTTATGGATAATGCAGTACAGCTTGTCCTATGTATGTCAGTGCTGGGGTTCAGGTCCCTCATGTGCATATCTCCCTGCCATTCACATTGTACAAGGTACGGCATGTGCATTGCTGACAGCTTGGACATGGCTTTCTACATCAGGCACAGCTTGTGTCTGGGTGGCCAGCATGGCAGTGTGTGTAACTGCATTCTGTTTAATCAGGCGACACATTACATGTGTTCCAGCTCTTTGATACTCCTGGTGAGGTACTGTTGTGGACTTTACAGTTGCTGAATCTATCTGCTGAGGTACACCACACAGGCGCTGTTGTGGTCATTTGTAATGCTGCTGAAAGATAACTGCAAAACCACAATGACCTCCCCTTAGCTAGATGTCATAACCCTCATGATTAGGTTGGTATATGGATTGTTGCTGTTAACCCTACAGCCACATTTTTGTCCAATGCAGGATATCTATCACCTTGTGTCCCCATTCTGGCATTACATGTTAGGAATGTCATGGGTCGACACCTATGTGGGAATTGGTGGTCACTTACTGGATTATCCACAGAGGCTGACTATACTGTTTTCACCATTTAACATGCTGACATGGCTATGGCACCAGCTGTCTGTTTCTATGTGGCCCTTTTATGGGATGCTTGTGTCAGCTGGTGTATCAGATATGTCAGGCGGCTTGTTGTCCTCTACAAACATGTTCCAGCACAGTCCTTACTTGTTGGCCTGTACCTATGGGGCATATATACCAGATGGTGAAGGTCCCAGGACCAAGCTTTGTGGGATGCCTGTTATATGTGGTTTGTAGTCTGACATGGCTGCTGCATGTCTGACCATGTCAGTTCTGTCGTTGGTCTGGTTTGCAACCCCTCCCATGACATTGGGGTGTATATATCAGCTGGTGAGCAAATCTATACGGAACACATAGGGTATTGTACAGAAGGCTTTGCAAGGTCCGGCTACACTGTGTGGACCACATTGCCCTCATCACTGACTTCAAGTACTGTTTCAACTGAGTCACACATGTTTAGGGGTGGGGTCTGCACTTTGTAAACCCACACTGGGTAGGGTCGGGTGTCAATAGATCCACAATATCATTATGTCTGTGGTACATGCTGGTCCTTTCCATAGCTGTGCAGACCAAACCTCTCATGATTCTGTGGTGGTTGTTTTTCCTATCCATTCAGGAGACACCTTTGTTGAGAACACCCACTGTTGTTGTACACTGCTCTTTGGGTGCATTACCCTGTGGTAAGGGTGACATAATGTCAGGGAGGCGGCAGTCTGCTGGGGAAGGTATTTGGCATTATGGGGGTTTGCACTGCACATGTCAGGATGTATGTTGGCCATACCTGTGTGTGTCTGGTATGTTGTTTGTAATATCGGTGTGATCCGGAGCATATCCAGGAATCAACAACATGCTTACTACCATCATTTGCAACAGCCTTGGGGTTATCTGTAGTGTCCTGTACAATCTGTATCATAATGGGTTCATACTAGGCTACCCCTAGGGCATCTGTAAGCCTGCATGTCCATTTTGTTTGATGGATTCTGGGGAATTGTTTACACCTGTGTCAGTGCTAGTATGATACCAGGGTATAGTGACAAACAGCTCAGAAGCTGACTTCACACTTCTTCGGACTGAGATGGTATCCATTAAGCCCACTGGGCCAGTGGAAACCACAACACACAATGGTGACTCCTGCACAGACACTTTCTACGGACATCTCCGAGTAAGCATGGACCATGCAATCACAAATGAGAATGACACCTTCACCACCAAGGGAAAGTGGCCTGTCTGGTGGACCCCAGCCATAAACAAACTGTATAACAGATGAAGGATACTAATGCAAGACAGAGCTACATCTCCAGAATGTAAGGCAGCTGTGATCAGCAGTAGTAGAAAGCTACATTCTCACATAAAGACACCCAAGTTCAACTTGGGGACATAAATCACCACAGACGATGAAGGTAACCACACTGCTTTCTTCAGTTATGTCTGGCGCCTGGGTGGGAACCCTCATATATGCTCAGATTTGGTACACAACAACTTATATCCCAGGGACCTGACAGATATTACTGACACCCTGGCAGACCAGTTCAGTGCAATGTACCTCCTCCCTCACCCCCAAGACATGATAGTTATCACAGCTGTATGTAACCTCACTGTCATCCTGGATGTCCATGTGAGAGCCGCAGTCAGCAAAGACGGGTACACAGCATCAATGGGACCTGATGGTATCCCCAGTTGCATGCTATGTGAACTACAGATGGAGATAAACCTGTATATGCAGATCCTATTTAACCTTAGCCTTGCTACAGGATCTGTACCTGAACACTGGCGTACGGCAACAGTGGTCCCACTCCACAAAGGAGATGCCTCCACAGACCCTGGCAGCTACCACCACACAAGCTTAAACAGCCTTGTCTGCAAAGCTTTGTGAAGGGTCATTATGGAGCTTCCACACAGAGACATTGGTGTCCTACAGACCCTTGATCACACCCAATTCAGCTTTGTACAGTGCAGATCCTGCGTTTTGCACCAAGTTGACTACTTTGAAACTGTCAGTAGAGCCGTTGATGAGGGCTACACAGTCCACACAACCTACCTGCGCTTGGCTAAGGCCTTTGACACAATACCCCACTCAGGCATCATAGACAAGCTCAACAGCTGAAATATAACACCATATGTCACAGCATAGGTTGCAAAATGGCTCAGAAACAGAACCCATAATGTCAACATTGCAGGTGCCTTGTCAGGTTCGAAGCCAGTCACAAGTGGTGTCCCACAAGGTTGTGTCCTGGGACCTCTCTTATTTGGTATTTACTTTTCAGATGTGAAAGCAAACATAGGAGGGTTGTGGCCGACAAAGTTTACAGATGACTGCAACCTGGGCACCATAGTGAATACATCAGCCAGCACACACATCCTACAGACTGCCGTCACACTGACAGATAGCTGGTGCTGGACTCATGGCCTAAAACTGACTGCGACTGATGTGTAGCCATCCCTTTGGGAGGAACACAGTACCCACAGATCTGTACATAGACAGCAACCCAATGAGTACAGGAAACAAATCAGACAGCTGGGGACACATGTAGATAGTGACATCTCATTTGACACCCATGTTGCCAAAGTTGTTTGACAGACTTTCTATCTTGGCCACCTTATCATGGAGGGTATTCCATCCAGACCATAGGAGGTCATTGTACCACTATACTTCTCCTTATCAGGCCCATGCTTGAATACAACGCCCCATTTGGTATGTACCTCAACCAGCACTTGCAGCAGCTGGAGAGACCCCACAAGTACCTTACCATGACGATCAGGGATCTACAACACATGTCATATACTTCCAGAATAACTAAAACAAGCTTTTTCAGTGTCATACCACATACGTACAGGTGACCTATGCCTGACATACAAGACCATGTCCGATCAGGATTTGGTAGACATGCTCCACTGCAAGCAATCCACATCCACCAGAAACATGGGAGCTAAAGATTTGAACCTCAGCACATACATGTATAGGACATGCTGAAGGGACAGAGTCATAACTCAGAGGCATCTCAAACTCTAGCAGAGTATCCCAGTTCATGTTAGACAGAGTACCTCACTGACTCTCTTCAAGAGACATCTGGACAGCTGCATGTGGACAGGGGCACAGACTGGACAGAGGCATAGTCACATTATTCAATTATGTAAGGTGGTCATAATGTGTCACTACTAAGTCAGAGGCACAATATTTCGTATCTATGCAGTACACATATTACCACTATGAGGGGTGGCAATAGCAATATTCATCAAGGACACCCTCACCTCATGGTTGGTGGCAACACACGATGCATTGTACACCATCCGGGTGCAATTAACCATAGGCAAGACTGCTCTGAAGTTTGTAGCATGTTACAGGCCATCCTCTGAAACTCAGGTACCTCACAGAGCTTTCATGAAAACAGTGGCGGGATACATGTACCTGCAAACAGCATCACACTGGGTGATCCCAACTATCCAAATATAGACTGGGATCAGTACTACAGCCACAACACTCTAGCCCACAGGTTCCTAGAGTTCATACACTCACATGCCATGGAAGAACTAGTCACCATCCCCACAAGAGGAGACAACATAGTAGATCTCATCATCACAAACATGGGCTCACAATGTTCAACACCAGAGGTATACCCATCATTGGTGAGATCAGATCATGACCTACTCTCAGTGGAAGTCCACATCCCACCTCCACCCCAGATAGAAAAGACCACAGTGCAGAACCTCTCAGAAGCCGACTACACACTTCTAATGACTGTTGTGGTCTCTTTCAAAGCCCCCAAGCCAGCAGACACCATTACCCAAGCCACTGTATCACTTACAGCTGCCTTCTACCAGCACCTTCAAGACTGCATGGATGAGGCAATCCCAAACAAAACACAGACTCGTTGTACCAGAGGCAAGCGTCCAGTGTGGTGGACCTCAGCCATAAACAAGCACTACAACACAAGGAAGGAGGTACTACAAGATAGAGCGATATCCGTGGAAGGGTAGACACCCTGCTCAATATAGGTGAAACACTGAGTTCCCCATGAAATCATCCAAGGCGAATATTGGGAGTAAACCCACTAAGGGCTCACGGGACAACAATGAGGCCTTTTATAGATATCGTTACACACCTGGGAGGAAACTCCCAGATATGCTCAGAATAGGCTCAGAATGCTGTAAATATCACTGAACCTACAGACATTGCCAACATACTGGCTGACAGGTTCAGTGCAGATTTCTCCACCCACCCCTCCACCACAACTGGAGAGATATGTATGAAAGAGGATTGTAGCCCCCCAAACATCTCAAATGCTCAGGTGGGAACTGCTCTATCCAAGGGAAAGGACGCAGCATCCATGGGACCAGATGGTGTCCCTGGTTTTGTGCTCCATGAACTCACTCAAGAATTAAACCCGCAGTCAGGGCAGCTGTATGATCTTAGCCTCAACTCAGGATATGTTCCCAAGGAGTGGCATATGTCAATGGTGGACCCACTTCACATGGGGGTGCCTCCACCGACCACGGAAACTACCATCCCATCAGCTTGACAAGCAGGGTCTGCTAAGCTATGGAGAAGATCATAATGGAAGTCATAGATGAGGACATAGGGGACTTGCAGACATTAGATCCAACCCAGTTAGGCTTTGTTGAGGGCAGATCATGCCTTTTAAACTTGGTTGACTGTTTCATAACAGACACCAAGGCCATTGACAAGGGCAAGGCACTCCACACAGCCTACCTTGACCTGGCAAAGGCTTTCAACACAATACCCCACTTGGGTATCATTGAAAACATCACCAGCTTAAATGTGAACCCATACATCACAGGATGGGTTGCAAACCGCTACGTGACAGAACAGACAGGTTCAGACTTGCTGGTGCCATGTCACACTCCACAACTGTCACAAGTGGTGTCCCACAGGGCTCAGTCCTGGGCCCACTATTGCTCAGCATCTACTTTTCAGAAGTACAAGCAAACACAGCAGGATTATGGCTGACAAAGTTTGAAGATGACTGCAGACTGGGAACCATAGTTGGACACCCATCTGACACAGACATCCTTCAGAAGGGTGTCATAGTCACGGATAACTGGTGCCAGAGCCATGGCCTTACATTACACACTAAACAATGCATAGCCATACCCTTTGGGAAGAACAAGGTTACCACTAGTTCCCATGTAGGTGGCAATCCTCTAAGCACACAGGAGGTTATCAGGGACCTGGGCACCCAGGTTGAGAGTAACCTTTGTTTGACACTCACGTTGCCAGGGTAGTTAGGTAGAACTTCTACATTGCCCACCTCATCATGCAGGGATTCACATCTAGATCCAGGAGGTCATTGTTCCCCTGTACTCTTCACTCATCGGACCATTGATTGAGTGCAATGCCCCATTCAGCATGTATATGACCCGACACCTATGGCAATTGGATGGGCCCACAAATTCCTCGACAGGAGGAGAAAGGGTCTCAAACATATTTCTTATGCTGCCCGACTGGAGGAATTCCAGCTTGATTCCGTGACTTACCGTCTGCTCAGAGGTGACCTGTGCCTGACATCCAAGGCCATGTCCAAACCTGAGTTAATGTACACGCTTCACCTCAAGACCTCTACATCCATCAGAACTACAGTGGCAGGAGATTTAAACCTCAACACAGATATTAATAGGATGTGCTGGAGGACAGATTCTTCAACCAGAGAGTCCCTATGCTGTGGAACAACATCCTGGTACATGTGAGGCTGAGTACCTCACTGGCTTTGTTCAAGTGAGATCTTAATCAATGGATGGGAGATTGCAGGTATGCCCCAGGGATAACCTCAGTATCACTGCTTGTCAGAGGCACAGCAATATAATGGGCAAATTATCCGTCAGAGTGAAGGTGCGGCAGACTCCACGGAACTCTGGTCTAGGCTTATAAATGCCCTAGGGCAGATAGCCTAGTATGAACCTGTGAACCTGTGAACATAGGCCTGGGGCAGTTGCTGCTATTAGGACAGTGGTCTGCAGCAAGCTATATAGTAGTAGTCAGTTTTAGCCATTGGTGTTTGACCATGGCTAATGCATGTTGCTTCTTGTTGTGGTAACAACAGGGGTGTGTGGTTATCCATGCCATTTATTGGTAGTCACCCTCATTTTGTATCTTGTTCCATGTTTTTGCACATGTACATCACTGTATGAGGTATGACCCTGGTAGTGTCAGGGTGCTGATGTGCTTTGACCCTGTTTTCTATTACAGCACTGATATGTGCATTCCCTATACTGTGTGCATTTACACTGCACACATCTTGCTGTTTATACCTTTGCCATTGGGTAGCATTACATCTAGGTTCCTATCCCTTGTGATAGCTATGAGGTGGGTTTGTGTTTTTGTGGTTTATGATTGGTGAGGGTGGATGTTAGTCATGGTCCTCAGGTGTGCATATGATACATGGTATTACATTACTTAACACATGGCATTCATGCCTCGGGTGGTGCTGCAGGGCTGCCTCTGTCGGATGCACATACTACACTTTGGAAGCAGGTTGTGTCATGTTAGGCATCCCTGTTACTGTATGAGTGAGTCAGAGTGGGTATCGGTCCCAGTGTTCCTACTGACCAAGCATATGTGCTATCGTTGCCTCTTTGCCAAGGCCAGGGCATACTGGGCACGCCTCCTTCTGCCTACTGGGACAAGGTCAGGTTGTTCCTCCTCCAAGTCACCCCCTGCCTGTGGTGGCCTTGGCAATGGTGGGGATGTTTGGCCCAGCCCTGTGCTGGTCCTGCTGCAGCTGTTTCCAGGATCATATTAAGTAGCATAGCACATATCATGATCATTTGGGTACATGTAGTTGGTGTGTACTGGAAAGCTCCACCAGACGTGTCGAGACACCGGAACCGTGACTTGAGCAGCCCAAACACACGCTCTATGATATTACGTGTTTGTGCGTGTGCCTCATTATGGCGTTCCTGTTCGGTGTGTGTGCATTTCTGATGGGTGTCATCAGCCACGGCTCAAGTGCATAACCAGCATCCCCACTAGGTGTCCGTGGGGAAGTCCCCATTGGCAAATGATTGGTACAGCTGCGTCAGATGCCAGATGTGGGAATCGTGGTAGCTACCAGGGCAGCCAGCACACACATTCATTATTATGCCCTGGGCATCACACACGACCTGGCAGTTGATGGAGGGTATCCCTTGCGGTTAATGTAGACTCTACCCGCTCACCGGCTGGTGCCTTGATGCGTATGTGCATGCAGTCTATTGCACCCAGCACCTCAGGGTATCCCGCTATTTGCTGGAAGAGACGCATATTGCTGGACACAACCTCACGGTCACTAGGGACATATATATGATCACTGACATGTGGTGACATGGCATCCAGGAACTGGTGCAGTACCCTGGAGGTTGATGCCTGTGATATCCCCATCATATCGCCAGTTGGTCTCTGAAAGGTACCTGTTGCTAGTATTCTTAGGCCAGCACATACCTTGGTTTCCACTGGGATGGGTTCCCCTCTGTTGGTTCTGTGTGTGAGGCGTGGACTGCACAGCTCAACAATCTGCTGCAGGAGCTCTCTGTCCACTCTATAGCGCTCTACTATCTCCAGCTCATGTAACCCATGGTAGGTGACCCTAGGCCTGTATACTCTTCTCCTTCTCCTCACTCTGGGTTGTCTGTCAGCATCTGCATTATCACCACCCTCGCCAATTCGCCTATGTCTGATTATAACAGCTATGGCAGCCCCTAGCATATCTGGTCTGACTTCAGCTTTTTCAGGTTTCAACTCTGATAGCTTAGTTTCTGGCAGTATCTCTTGTGAGAAACAGCCTGCACTGCTCTTTGTTGTGTTTTAAGTGCTGGGTTGGGCTTCTAGTCTGCCTGTGTAATTGCCTGCTTCTAATTGTTTCCACCAATTAACTTTAGTAGTATCTTCTGGCAGTTTTCCTGTATTTTGGTTGTTTCCTATTTCCTCTCTGTTTCCTGACGGGGAGCAATGTGCACACCGGCTTAAACACGCTCACAGTAACTTAAACGCGTGTACACATCCCTACATGGTGTTACACGCGCGCACACATCCTTACACGGTGTTAGCTAGGCTGATTCATGCTAAAACGCAGCACCGTCTTACACATGTGACGCCGCGCAAACCGTTGTAAACAGTTTGCAACACCCTCCCACAAGTAGCACCTGCCTCTCACGCACGCAGCAGATGCACGTATATCAAGAAACTTAGAGTGTAGGGATAGCGTATGCCCTCAATTTCTTGACATTCCCAGTGTTCTGTTGGGACACACCTCCCTCCCTGATGTCTGTCTGTCATCTCTTACCTTACATTGCCCTCCAATCTGGTACATTTCTTTCTATCCTTCCTTCCCACCTTGTCACCTACCTCCTACTCTGTTCTTCCTCCTTCTCTAACTCTTACACGACTCAGAAAGTGCTCATTACTTATGTGGCAGTGTGATTCAGTATTGTAAGCCTCATTTACATAGGATTGCCTAGTAATGCTTAGTTACATATCTTACACGGAGCTTCCCCTTGACAACCACTAAACGGAGGCCATATTGTTTTTGCTCTGCAAGTCCCTCCATTGACATTTCATGTAATACATAAATCCCACAATTGTGGGCTTATAAGCTTCGGTTTTCAGTTTTAGGTAGCGCACCCGTTTGCGGTGTGCGCTACAGTTAAACACATAAATCCGTGAAAAAAAAAAGTTATATAACTTTTTTTGCAACATTTTTCATGCCAATGGCCACATATTTGGCCATTGGCATGCTTAATATAACAAATGCACCCTTTATTTGGAGCTGACATAGCTCCGTTTTTAATTTTGCAGAAATGTACTCAGTTGTCAGCTGAGTACATTTCTGCAGCTAACACGTCCGTTACACGGACTGGTTTGGGCTTCGTGGATCGCTCACATACCTCATTTGCATATCTTGGAGCTGCAAATGAGGTATTGAGCATTTCCACGCCCACTCCGTGTAAGAGACGTGTTAGCTGTCTCTTACACGGAGATTTGGGCTGTTGCTGAATCAGGAGGCTTACACGGAGGCTTACACTACTCTTAAACTCCGTGTAAGCCTTCCTGAATCTGGCCCTATATCTTATGACATCATCTGGATGGGAATGGTCTACTTATAAAGATCTTGGGTTATTACTGCAAAGTATGAACATGTGCTGCTCATATAGCTCAACAGCTTGAAAATTGTTAGCATTGTGTTCAGAAATATTAACAGTAATGGAGAGCATACATTCCTCAGACATTGTGACAGTGTCATGTAGCATACAGTTTCTGTGAACATAATCATACATGTCGCTGTATATAATGGACATAGTAAAGTATGTGTGAGAGCCATGATCTTCCTTACAAAAGTGAACATAAGAAGGAAAATACATACATCTTCCCAGTACGGCATTTCAACTGCTAGTCTTCCCATCCCACTCCCTCAAAATCTGAAGATGATGTTCTACAATTGACTTTTATAATTCATGATAAAAGAGACTTTCATAACACTGCTATAAAACAAACAGCATTAATCAAACAATAGCTCAGATGTAACATCATTTAGCAATCTCAAGATGCAGGCACTCGATGCACTCCTCAGTATGGAGAACATAGATGTCTGTGCAGTAACTGAAACCTGGTTCAAGGCTGAGAGCACCCCAGCGCTACCAGTCTATACCTCGTATCATGCTTTCCGGCCCCAAAACCTGGGCTGAACCACAAAGGGAGGGGGAGTGTCCATATTCATCAAGGACACCCACACCTCCAGGTTAGTAGCAACACAAGAAGCATCGAAGACCATACAGGTGCAACTAACCATAGGCAAAACTGCTATACAACTGGTAGCATGTTACAGACCACCCTACCAATCTTAGTAACCCCACTCAGCCTTCCTGAAGACATTGGAGGATATGAATGTATCACAAAATACCATCATACTGGGAGACTTCAACTACCCTAACATAGACTGGGTACATTATTCTAGCCCTAACACCCTAGCCCAAAGGTTCCTGGAATTCATAAATTCAAATGCACTGGAACAACCAGTCACCTCTCCCACTAGGGGAGATAATATACTAGACCTGATCATCACAAACATGGGGACAAAATGCTCCACACCGGAGGTATACCCCTCACTAGTGAGATCTGACCACAAACTAATCACCCTGGATATACATATCCCACCTCCACCCCCAGCACAAAAGACCACAGTGAAAAACTTCTAAAAAGCAAACTTCACTCTTCTTAAGACTGAAATGGTATCCTTTAAGCCCACTGGGCCAGTGGATACCACATCCCACAATGCTGAATCCTTCACAAATGCTTTCTATGGACATCTCCAAGAATGCATGGATCATGCAATCCCAAATAAATCCAAGTCCCTCTCCACCAAAGGCAAGCGTCCTGTCTGGTGGACCTCAGCCATTAACAAATTGTATAACAAAAGAAGGAAGCTACTGCATGACAGAGCAAAATCCCATAAAGGGAAGACATCTCTGATCAACACTAGCAGAAAACTACATTCTCTCATAAAAACATCCAAGGCCAACTTTGAGAGAAAAATTGCTAAGGACACTAAAGATAACCACAAAGCCTTCTTCAGCTATGTTAGAAACCTGGGCAGAAACCCTCAGATATGCTCAGAGTTAGTTCACAACAACAACAAATACACCGAACCCACAGATATTGCCAACATTCTGGCTGACAGGTTCAGTGCAAATTTCTCCCCTCCCTCACCCCCAAAAGAAGAAATACTTATCCCAGCTGAATGTAATCTCCCTGTCATCTCAGATGTACAGGTGAGAGCTGCCCTCAGCAAAGCTAAAAACACAGCATCAATGGGACCTGACGGTATCCCGGGTTGCGTGCTACGTGAACTCCAAGGGGAGCTAAACCCGCACATAAAAATGCTATTTAACCTTAGCCTTATTACAGGATATGTACCTGAACAGTGGCGTACAGCAACAGTGGTCCCACTCCACAAAGGGGGTACCTCTACAGACCCTGGGAACTACCGCCCCATAAGCTTAACCAGCCTGGTCTGCAAAGCTATGGAAAGAATCATTATGGAACTCATAAACAGAGACATTGGGGACCTACAGACACTTGATCCCACCCAGTTCGGCTTTGTAAAGGGCAGATCCTGCCTTTTGAACCTGGTTGACTTTTTCAAAACAGTCACTAGAGCCATTGATGAGGGCAAAGCAGTCCATACAGCCTACCTGGACTTGGCTAAGGTCTTCGACACAATACCCCACTCAGGCATCATAGATAAGCTCAACAGCTTAAATGAAAACCCTCATGTCACTAGATGGGTTGCAAACTGGCTAAAGGACAGAACCCATAAAGTTAAAATCACTGGAGCAATGTCAGACTCAAAGCCACTCACAAGTGGTGTCCCACAGGGATCTGCCCTGGGACCCCTCTTGTTCGGCATTTATTTCTCAGATGTTAAAGCAAACATGGGAGGGTTGTGGCTGACAAAGTTCGCAGATGACTGCAAGCTAGGTGCCATAGTCGATACACCAGCAGACACATACATCCTACAAAAAGGCCTCACAGAAACGGACAACTGGTGCCGGAGTCATGGCCTTAAACTAAATGCCAAAAAATGTATAGTCATCCCCTTTGGGAAAAACAAAGTACCCACAAATTATCACATAGACAGGAACCCACTGAGTACAGAAAAAGTAATCAGACACCTAGGGACCCAAGTCGACAGCGACCTCTCATTTGACACCCACATTGCCAAAGTGGTTAGAAAGACATTCTACCTTGAACACCTTATCATGAAGGGATTCACATCCAGATCCAAGGATGTAATTGTACCCCTATACTCCTCCCTCATCAGACCCATGATTGAGTACAACGCCCCATTTGGTATGTACCTCACCCGGCATTTGCAACAGCTGGAGAGACCACAAAAGTACCTCACCAAGAGGATCAAGGGTCTTCAACATATGTCTTATTCTGCCAGACTAAAGAAACTCCAGCTCTATTCAGTAGCATACCGCTTGCTCAGAGGTGATCTGTGCCTGACGTACAAGGCCATGTCCAATCAGGAACTGATTCATAGGTTCATAGGTTCATAGGTTCATAGGTTGGTACTAGGCTATCAGCCCTAGGGCCTATACAATCCTAGCCATAACAATTCCCTGGCTATTTCTTCCCACATTATTTACTTTCCTGGACCCCTGTCTAGCAGGGCGACTGACGTGATCCCTGGGGTGAATTTCCTTTCTCCCATCCAATCGTCATTGGTTGATGACATGCTCATCCTCAAAAAATTCAAATCCATCAGAACCACGAGAGCTAAAGACTTAAACCTCAGCACAAGTATGAATAGGACATGCTGGAGGGATAGATTCATAACCCAGAGGCTCCCCATGCGCTGGAACAGAATCCCAGTTCATGTTAGGCAGAGCCCCTCACTAACTCTCTTCAAGAGAAATCTTGATGAGTGGATGGGAGATCGTACGTTTACCCCAGGGGTCACATCTGTGTCACTTCTAGACAGGGGCACAGTAAACTAATTTTATTATATAAGGGGACCTTCACTGTGTCACTACTAGACAGAGGCACAGTATTCTAAATCTATTCTGTGCATTTTTGTACCATTTCATGGGGTGGCGAAAGCCATATCACTATGGCTAGGCTTACAAATGCCCCAGGGCAGATAGCCTAGTGCTAAACTACGAAACTATGAAACTATGAAGATATACTGCCCCTGCTGTTAAATAACTGATATTAATGGAATGTTACAGATTACGGATATGTTAGTAGGAATTTGACAAATAACTCAGTTATTCACAACTGTTTTCAGAAAGCTGATGTTATCAGCACATTACAGATTATGGCCATATTCATAGAAATTCAAAGACTAACTCAATGAGTTATAACCATGTACACATAAACATTAATATAAAGTATTAGAATATGTTCTTCCAAAAAATGCTATGGGTAAATTTAACCAGGGTAACAGGTTCAGACATATGTTTCTCCTATGTAAATTCGAACCCACAGCATGCCAAAATTTAGACATGCTGGTTGGTAGCTTTATAGGCCAAGATAACAGTCAGCAATAGTTTTACTTTAGAAAACCAGTACTGCAGGTGTTTATTAGAAGTCCTGCAGAGAATGGATGAAAATGGCAAATTCAAACAATTATTGGACCTTTAATTGTAAAGAAATGACAGCTAACACCACATGACCAACTGAAAACATATGTGTAAGCAGTCAGACAAGTATTACTTTTTAGATTAAGTAAACGTGTCTGTGTAATTTCTTATGAGGAATGATGCAATGAAGTTATATACATGTTTTTATTCCAATGTATAATGGTGTAGTAGGTGATACTGTGGGAGTATAATGGAAAACTACGATGTGTTCAGTCATCCGCAGTATAGGTGCTATAGGTGTCTGTGATGCATGAGGACAGCGGCTATGTATAATTATGTAGTTAGTGGTTGTAAAACATATGTACATCTACAAAGGACATAATTATGGATATTATACACATTATTACCTAAATTAACAATATGGAAATCAAACCCATAGCTAATAGGGCAGCATTTACAAAGTTCACTTAATTGTCTCCATCGTTCTCCTGTTCGATTCACGGCTGGAGTGCCTTCTGTGTGGAGTCTGCATGTCTTCCCCACAGTCGAGTGGCCTCTGAAAGACATGCGTGAATGGGCGTGCCTTCGCTGAAGGTTGGGCATCGGGCTGGCAACTCGGCACCATAAAAAAATCTACTGCCAATCATCAGCGGACCGGAGTTCCGCTGTGGTGACTCCTAACTGGGAAAAGCCGAAAAGACAAACAACAACAACAACAACTTAATTATCTCCATCAGCTAATTGTCACAGCAGCTAACATATGGTTATAAAAATGGTTTACCACCAAAATGTCGTAACGCACTTGTGCGAGTGATTACATACCCAAATTAGAAAGTTGTAAAATCCAAATTCCAAACAATCACAACACCAAAAGTTGACTTATAGTGTAGTAGTTAACTTTACTGAACCTACCTGTACTTCTGGTTATGTGCCTCTCTGCACCCCCACCCTCTGCTACTTATATATACATACTCCACCCCCACCCTCTGCTACTTATATATACATACTCTGAAATTGCAATACCGTGAGGGAAAGGGTAAATATCCTGATTCTTACTATAGTGCGATCTCCATTCGAAATAACAAATCCACAACAGTGAATGCTAGTGTGCATTCGCTGTTGTGAATTCAAACATTTAAAAATCGATATTATGAAACCTTGGAAGAGTGACATTCAATCTTTCAAGGTTCACGTAACTGTCTTCTGAGATTTTAATAGTGAAGCTATAAAAACATCTATTTGAAGTATATGGGACAGAAAAACACCTGTCAAACCATAGCCATGTTCAGGTAGGTGTAGAATATATTGATATTTACTGTGCTGATCTATGGCCTGCCTTCACACTTCCCAACCCTTCTTCAAAGCTCTTCCTGCATTCAGGTTATCATAGCAGTGACCAACCTCCACTCCACTGCAGTAGATCCTCCTCCTCCATTGATGGTCCTTCCCGATCCGGTTCTATATGTTGATCCTGGTGAAGGTCTTGGGTCTGACTTTCATCATCTGCTCCAATCCAGGGTACAAGGTCAACACTTGGCATCTACTTGCTTTTCCACTTGGGAAGATGGACACATCTCAGCCTCCTTGAAGTAGCCATCATGATGATCAAGTTGAAGAAATCCAGAAAATACAAACACATAGAAATGCTCAATGAGGTACCATACAATTCACAGTTAGCAATAGTCTCATCAGTAAATGAATCAAAATCACTATTTGAAAGTGGGGCTGATGTCATGTTATCCATTGCAAGATCAGGCACATGCAACACGTGGTACTATTTATCAATACCTATTGAATGTTTACTCAGTACACCTGGGTGTTTCAGCACATAAAGCCAATTTATGTGGATGTGCACAAATGAAATTCCAAAAACTTGAATTTGAATGGACCTCATTAATGATGTGTGCTGCAAATGGCACTTAAAGGAAGGTGCACACAAGGTGCACTTTGATTCTGTAATTTGGAAAAAAGGTACATTAACAATTGGTAGCATTTCAGTTTTGGTTATTTAATCATTTCAAAAGGTATATGTTTAAATTAATTTTTACTCAAGATGTTGTCTTTAACAGAAGTTGGTATACGTTACTGGAGTGATGTTGTCTTGAACTTTATGCATATATGTATTGTTCTTTTAAACAGTTTATTTCGGTCCCATATGTAGTTGTACAGACAGACTTCCATTGCAAATGTTAACAGTATATGAAGGCTGATTTAACTCTTAAATCATTGTGTTGTTGCAGTTATGGATGCATCTTCAATGATGCTTCTTAACAAAGGTTTTATCAGTACTGGCTCAATATACTCTGACCTGGATACAGATCCTGAGGTTGGCCCTTGTTTCCTGTAAGTTTTTTCAATTGCTACTTGTTGAAGTATTTGAATGTAATATGTAAGCAGACTCATGTGTCATGATGTTATTGTTTTTGGACCTCTATGCAATATATATATATATGTATTTATTTATTTTATTTTATTTATTTTACATTAGTTAACCGGGCTAGTCTAGCTGGATATATTTCTATTTTCAGTAGAGGCCCGGGGAGAAAAGCTCCACATATAGAGATCAGAGATATATCATGAGCTCAATTAACAGATTACAGGCTGGTAGGACTTAGACAATGAATATTGTTACCCAAACAAGAATAGGACTTAAAAATTTCTAGACAAGGGGTTTTATTCCGACTCATAAACTTTAAAGATATTGCATGTTATTTTAATTTTAACAATGTTATGTATGAAGCCGTTGTTACTTGTAATATGTCACACTAGCATTTATCACACACAGTGTTATACAGACATTTTCATCACACAGGAATGCATACTGTTTATGTTGATATTTGCTGTTCACAGAATGCAATGCATAAATGAGCTCAAACATGAAGATTGTTGGTGTGTATCATTGTCTTTCAGGTGGCCAACAATCCTAGGGTTGACAACTTCATCCCTCCCAGGAAAATGACATCATAACTGATGCTCTACACCAACATGTAAGGAGGCCCCTAGACCATTCGGGTGATACTGTGTGGAGACATGAAATCTGGATGGGTCTCACCAACATGATTAATGTAGATGGAGGCCACAACTGATCCAGTGAAGCCTCTAGATGATGCTGTTCAGGCATGGTCCTTTATACATCCTTCTAAGTTGGGAATTGCTGATTGAGGGCTTAGTGTCTGTTATTCTAAAAGTGTATTAGTTCTGGTTTAAGCACTTGGGCTTC
The DNA here is from genome assembly GCF_019279795.1 of Protopterus annectens. Lineage (NCBI taxonomy): Eukaryota > Metazoa > Chordata > Ceratodontiformes > Protopteridae > Protopterus > Protopterus annectens. The sequence continues at coordinate 1,509,307,481 of NC_056726.1, forward strand.
AGGCCAGTTATTTTACATTAAAAAGGTTCATGGTCTCCACTCTTGTGGGAGGAGAGGCTGGACTCTGCCCTTCTGAGCTGGGAATTTCTGGTTAAAGGCTTATAGTGCCTGCAAATTTGAACTGTTTCTTACTGAAATTGGTACACCTTGTTTCCTGTAGCATAGACTAGATCCAGGTCTGCTGAATCTAGATTTGTTTGTATGCTTGTTGTTTGTTTGCTTGTTATTTCCCTGAAATGCTAATTCCACCTAAAACGCGGCTTTTCAGTGCTTCTGTGGATCCCTAGTGATAGCTGCATTGCTTACTGTACTTATTTCCTTGTTTCACTTGAAAGAAAATTACTGTTTGTCGTTTTTCCATTTAAGTTACCTGTAACACATTGCATTTAAGTTACCTGGCACTTGCTCACTAAAGCAATTATATAAGTTTGCACTAAAAAATTAAAAGCACTACACCCTCACAAACTCCCCTTGAGTACTTTGTTCCCCATTGGCCCTTTTTTTCAATTATAAAAGAATTCCCAATACTATTCTAGCATGTCCAAAGGTCAGTTGTCAATCTCCTCTCCAGTCCAGCTGGTGAATCTGGGAATCTTGAGGCAATGTTACAACTGCCTCATGTACACAGACAACCCTCTCCTCCTCCCAACAAATTCCAACACGTGTGAGAGATGCAACCATATAGCCAAACTGCAGGCTAAGCTCTCTCAACTCAGTATTGGCGTAACCAGTCAGGAGGAGAAGGAAACCACAGTCACTACAATTCCAGTCTCACATAGACCTACCACGACAGCAAACCAAACACATAAACACACAAAAACATACTCGGAGGCTATAAATAAAAATCTGCCTAAGCAGCAGAGACCTCCAAAGCAGACACCCAAGCAACCGCTACCCCAAAACAAAACACGTGCAACACATAGCTCACAAAGCCAGTGTGCCAGTCACAGCCGTTAAGGCTAAACAACACACCTGATACACTTGTAATAGGTGACGCTATCGTCAGGCACACTGACGTCCCGCTCACCAGGCTGAACAAGGAGAAGGTCACAGTGAGCTGCCTGTCAGGTGCTATGATCCGCCACATAACACAAGCACTCAGGTCACTCCAAGGCAAGTACAAATATGACTCGGTCATTGTCCATGCTGGTGTGAATGACCTGAGACGTACCTCCCTGGACTACATGAAAAGAGACACGGAGAAGCTCTCTGAGCATGTAGCCCAGGCCGGTATGACCCTGACCTTGAGTAGCTTCTGACCCTCACCAAGAATGATGCCACAATATGAAGACAAGATGATCAGTTTCAACAATTGGCTTAAGTATTGGTGTCATTCAAAGGGGATCCAATGCCTGTCAGCCTGGGATAACATGCTCGACAAGCCACGATGCTTCACTAGGGACGGCTTACACCTGTCACCCCTGGGCTTTTGGATATTGGCAAAGGCTCTTGATTCCCCCATAGTGCCTTTTTTAGGCAAGGCTCAAAAGACAACCCCACCTCCATAGGTATCACAAGGGATAAGAAACTAAGAGTAATAGGTTAGTACTAAGGTTCATAGGTTAGTACTAAGCTAACTGCCCTTGCGAGCCATTTTAAGCCTAACCAATTATCCCTTGTAAGACTCAAACCCTGTACCTTGTGTTTGTAAGGCAAACACCTTAACCATTAGGCCACCCTCCCAACCCTTAAATTATGAACAAGACTTTCAGAATGAGAGGAAGGGGAGGGAATGCATAAACAAACATCCCTTTCCAAGAGAATGAGAGGGTGTCCACCGTCCATACTGGAAGACCTGGGACTCTGGTTCATAGGTTCATAGTTCATAGTTTAGTACTAAGCGAAATGCCCTTGCGAGCCATTTTAAGCCTAGCCAATTATCCCTTGTGAGACTCAAACCCTGCACCTTGTGTTTGTAAGGCAAACACCTTAGCCATTAAGCCACCCTCTTAACCAGTGGAATGCTACTCAACGCCAGAAGTCTAAACCTCAAGATGCACGCACTCGAAACTCTCCTTAGCATGGAGAACATCGATATTTGTGCAGTAACAGAAACCTGGTTCAAGACTCCCGAGAGCACCCCAGCACTACAAGCTTAGACCTCATACCATGCTTTTTGGCCCCAAAATTTGGACTGAACCACAAAAGGAGGGTAGTATCAATATTCGTCAAATATACCCACACCTCCAGGTTGGTGGCACAGCAAGAAGCATCAGAGACTATCCATGTGCAACTAACAGTGGGTAAAACTGCCTTCCAGTTTATAGCCTGCTACAGACCACCCTCCTAAACCCAGGAACCCCACTCGGCCTTCCTGAGAACACTGGAAAATATGAAGGTCTCTCCAAACACCATTATATTGGGTGACTTCAACTACCCAAACATAGACTGGGAGCATTACACTATCTCCAACACCCTAACCCAAAGGTTCCTAGAATTCATAAACTCAAATGCTATGGAACAACTTGTTACCAGTCCCACAAGAGGGGAAAACATACTGGACCTGATCATCACCAACATGGGGACTCTATGCTCCAGATCAGACCATAAACTAATCTCACTGGATATTCACATCCCAACCCCACCCCCTGCCCAGAAAACCACAGTGAAAAACTTCTCTAAAGCAAATTTCACACTCCTCAAAACCGAGGTGGAATCCTTCAAAGCTCCCGAGCCTGTGGAAAATATGGCGCAGACTGCAGAATCCTTTATAAACGCATTCTATGAACATGTTCAGGAATGCATGGATCATGCAATCCAAAATAAAACCAAGACCCAATCCTCCAAAGGCAGACGTCCTGTCTGGTGGATCCCAGCCATAAACAAACTATACAATAGAAGGAGGAAGCTACTACATGATAGAGCAAAATCCCAAAAAGGGAAGGCATCTCTGATCAGTATTAGCAAAAAACTACGGGCCCTCATAAAATCGTCTAAGGCCAGCTTCGAGAGAAAAACTGCACAGGACACTAAGGATAATCACAAGGCTTTCTTTAGTTATGTTAGGAACCTGGGTGGGAATTCCCAGATATGCTCAGAATTAGTCCAGAATGACAAAAAATACATCGAACCCACAGACATTGCCAACGTCCTAGCTGACAGGTTCAGCGCAAACTTCTCCCCCCCTCCCCACCAAAAGGGCAAATATCTATCCCAGCAGAGTGCTGCCCCCCCTGACATCTCAGATGCTCAGGTAAGAGCCGCCCTCTACAAAGCAAAAAACACAGCATCAATGGGACCAGATGGTGTCCCGAGCTGTGTCTTACATGAACTCCAAGAAGAACTAAACCCAAACATAAAACTACTGTTTAATCTCAGCCTTACTACAGGATATGTACCCAAAGAGTGGTGTACAGCAACAGTGGTCCCTCTCCACATAGGTGGTGCCACAATGGATCCTGGAAACTATTGCCCCAAAAGCCTGACTAGCTTGGTCTGCAAAGCTATGGAAAGGATCATCATGGACCTCATAAATAAAGATACTGGGGACCTACAGACACTGAATCCTACCCAGTTTGGCTTTGTTAAGGGCAGATCCTGCCTCTTAAACCTGGTCGATTTCTTTGAAACAGTCACCAAGACCATTGACGAGGGGAAGGTGGTCCACACAGCCTACCTGGACCTCGCAAAAGCCTTCGATACAATTCCCCACTCGGGCATTTAGATAAGCTCACCAGCTTAAATATAAACCCCTGTGTCACTAGATGGGTTGCAAACTGGCTCAAGGACAGAACCCACATGGTTAGAATTGTTGGTGCCATGTCAGACTCCAAACCAGTTACAAGTGGCATCCCACAAAGCTCAGTCCTGGAACCTCTCTTGTTCGCTATATATTTCTCGGAGGAATAGGCCAACACAGAAGGACTGTGGCTGACCAAGTTCGCAGATGACTGCAAATTGGGCACCATAATTGACTCTCCAGCCGACACAAGCATCCTCCAAAAGGGCCTCATAGAAACAGACAACTGGTGCCAGAGCCATGGCCTCAAGCTAAACGCCAAAAAGTGTATAGTCATCCCCTTTGGCAAAAACAAAGTGCTCACAAATTACCACATAGGTGGTAATCCATTAAGTACAGAAGAAGTAATTAGGGACTTGGGGACCCAAGTTGATAGCAATCTCTCATTTGACAACCATGTGGCCAAAGTGGTTAGAAAAACATTTTATATAGCTCACCTAATCATGCAGGGATTCACATCTAGATCAGGGGAGGTCATCGTGCCTCTTTACTCATCCCTCATCAGGCCCATAATTGAGTACAATGCCCCTTTTGGGATGTACCTTACCAGACACCTGCAGCAACTGGAAAGACCCCAAAAGTACCTCACCAAGAGGATCAAAGGGCTCAAACAGATGCCATATGCTGCCCGGTTAAAGAAACTCCAGCTCTACTCAGTGGCATACCGCCTGCTCAGAGGCAATCTGTGCCCGACGTATAAAGCCATGTCCAACCCAGAATTAATGGACATGCTGCACCTCAGAAAATCCAAATCCCATCAAGCTATGTGCTCGAGAGACTTGAACCTCAGCACTGAAATAAATAGGACATGCTGGAGGGACAGATTCATAACCCAGAGGCTCCCTTCACTCTGGAATAAAATCCCAGTCCAGGTTAGGCAGAGTCCCTCATTGACTCTCTTCAAGAGGAATCTTGATGAGTGTATGGGAGATCGTAGGTTTACCCCGGGTATCACTTCTGTGTCACTGTTAGACTGAGGCACAGTATACTAACCTTGAAAAAGGGCATAGCAAAATTAATTTAAAATGGGTGGTGAAAGCCAAACACACTCTGGCTAGGCTTATAAATGCCCTAGGGCAGATAGCCTAATATGAACTTATGTACCTATGAACATATGAACCTATGCAGCCAACAGAGTGACACATTAGGAGAAACCGAGGGGTAGACCATCACTGACCTGCCCCAATGATTTCACAATATTTCTGGCCTCACTGCATACAGCAACAGTGGAATAACACTTCCCTGGTGGTGGGATTGAAGCTGGAATTCCAAGATGAATAGGCATGTCTTTTTTTTCGTTACAGGCTTGTGTATTGAGACAATCACTGCATAATGTTGTACTATGCATATCAGTGTATTGCTGTTTTTGATTTACAGCTGCAACATTGAGCCATGCACACAGATCCACACAGGGTGAGGTAGATTAAAATAAGTCTAATGACGTATTGATACAACTGAAGTACAGACAGAGCAGTCCAAACAACATTTGCAATACTGTTTGCATTAATATTCACAGGTCCATGTACTCTGGGCCTATACCAGGCAGGTGAGTGTGTCTATACTCTAACTGTGAGCACTACCTTGTTAGTGCCTCCACCTCATTTCATAGCACTGTTGTTTACTGTTATATTGTTGTTTTCTACCATTGTACACTACAGATACATCCAGTGGAGGGCCAAGCTGTGCATTTTCAAGTGCAGACAGATTGGGTATGTTACAGAAAAATTGTCATAGTTTTCAACAATGTGTAACACATGTAATACCTGAAATTTTTAACAATATTTGTCAGTACAGGTCCATCTGGGGTACAGCTGCAATGTTCATCACATGAGTATTTGTAGCCAGTGTTACTGTGTTGTATATGTGATGCTGCCTGCATTCGATTTGCTGAAGACACGACTGTTCTATCTCTTTACTTTCCCACTCCAGGATCCACTGTACAACCCACAACCTCTCCACGGCAGGATTCTGTCAGTGGTCAGTGGTAGCTATTGACTATGTTTCATAACTGTCCTTGCTGTTAATCCTGTAGCTGACCTCTATTAATACTATGACCTTCATACCATTCCTAGGTCAGTCTGCATCAATGTCCTTGGGTGCATATACGAGTGGTACATGTATGTCACACCTTCCGTATGGTTGAACTGCGTTCTCCTGGTTAATGGTGTAAATGATGTGATCACTACTGCATTTCTTTCCCTACACTAGTTGAAATTAATCCCTGTTCAGCACCACCATCTTCCCATTTGTTGTTGCCTGGTGTATGTTTCTTTTTTTTTTTTTTTTCATATGTTGTGTATGTTGGCCATGTAAACAGAGTATATACATCATTTATGTAGATTCCGTGAAACATACATAATGTAGGCCACATGTAAACTCATTAGTATTTGTAACATTGCAGTGAGCTATATATGCTGTATGTCTTTGATGATATCTATTATATGATGTAAGCACATTATGCTGATCTGTGTCTTTGTACCTTGTAGCACATGAACTATCTGTATCGTCCATCAGCCCGTCCAGTGACCATGATGTTGTTCAAGATGTATCCTAGCATGGTAGTATGGCACCTTGCACAAAGGACCTTGAGATGTTTGCAGAGTCCATCCATGACATTGACAGTGATGTTGCAGCAGATGTAGCCTCAGATGTGGAGGTCCACTTGTCTAGCCATTCAGAATGCATCTCTCTAGTATTTTGGAGAGTGGAGAGAGAATAGCTATGGGGCGGTAAATGGTTAGTTCTGTGGAGTGGCCGCTTTTGTGGAAGGGAATTATATGTGATACTTTCCATAGTGTGGGAACATAACTTTCTGACAGAGATCAGTTAATCAAGATGGATACTGAGTAGGCCAGAGCATTAGCTGTGATTTGTAGGTATTCACTTGGGAGGCTGTCTGCTGCTAATTTGGTGGGCTTAAGTTTAGTTACGAGGCTTTTTTATGTTGGAGGTATGTACAGGAGAAAAAGAGAAGGCAGTGGGGAGATCCAATCGAGCTACGCGCTCGAGAGACTTGAACCTCAGCACTGAAATAAATAGGACATGCTGGAGGGACAGATTCATAACCCAGAGGCTCCCTTCACTCTGGAATAAAATCCCAGTCCAGGTTAGGCAGAGTCCCTCATTGACTCTCTTCAAGAGGAATCTTGATGAGTGGATGGGAGATCGTAGGTTTACCCCGGGTATCACTTCTGTGTCACTGTTAGACAGAGGCACAGTATACTAACCTCGAAAAAGGGCATAGCAAAATACATTTAAAATGGGTGGCGAAAGCCAAACACATTCTGGCTAGGCTTATAAATGCCCTAGGGCAGATAGCCTAGTATGAACCTATGAGCCTATGAACCTATGAACTAGTTGAAGGTGTGGGTTGGAGGGGAGGGGGGTTGTGTTGTTTAGCTAGTGATAGTATGGTTTGGGTGAAGTGTGTGTTGAATGAGGTAACAATATTTTTGGAGGAGTGAGGGATGTTAGGAGGAGGGGTACTGACTTTACCTGGGTGAAGGACGGAGTTTATGGAGGACCAGAATTGTTTGGGGCTGTGTTGGGAGGAGTCTAGGGCAGACTGGTAGTATTGGAATTTGCCCTGTTTTATTAGCATTTAGCTTAGTTCAAGGAATTTCTGTCTAGTTGAGGGGGTTTTAGTTTTGCGCGAGTGCTCCCAGGCTTTATCCCTGTTTTTCATTTCTAACTTAGTGGTTTTATGTAGCCATGGAGAGGGTTGTGCTTTGGTTCTGGAAAGTCTTATGGGGGATGGTAATTAAGGATGCTCAGGAAGGTAGTATTAAAAAATTCAACTGCGTCATCAACACTGAGGTACTTTAGAGGATGCCAGTTACATTATTTGAGGGATGAGATGAATGTGAGTGGGCTAAAGTTTAGTTTTTTTACGTATTTGACAGTAGATGTCAGGTTTAGCTTGGTATAGGTATTTTTTGAGTAGGAATGTTGGGGAGTGATCACTGAGGCTATCTAATAAGCAGCCTGTTATATATGACTGGGGGCTTTTACTGACTAGTATCCAGTTCAGGGTAGTGTGCTTGTTGGAGTTGTTATTTATCCTGGATGGCGACTGGACTAGTTGGGTGAAGCCATGAAGGTTTACATGTTGGGTTGGATGGTTGCCAGAACAGGACTGCCAGTCAATATTGAAATCACTTAAAATTTTAGTTTCTTGGGGGAGATGGTGGGTAGACCAGCTGAGGAGGTTTTCTAGTGGAGGGATGTTTTGGCCAGGTGGGAAGTAGCATCCAATTATGTTGATGGTTTTGTTTTGGTTTATTTTGAGGTTGGTATATATTATTTCTTCATTGCCTATTTGTGGAGCTGATGATTTTAAGATCTGGATGTTTAGATGTTGTTTAAATCTTATAGCTACACTGCCTCCTTCCTTGTTTAGCCGCTCTACTCTTAGTATGCCGTAACCTGTAGGGAGGATTTGCTCCTCTTGATTTATGGCTTGTGTCACTGCAGCCTGTTGCATTACATTAACAGCAGGTTGCATTTTTATGCATTTTTTCATGTTTTACTATGGATTTCATTGTAGTCTCTAGTATTTACTTGAATTCCTTTGAGGTCTGTAAAGTATGCACTGAGGAGTTCTTAAATGGAGTTGGCATGGCTGTTTGTCTGTTTGTCACACTGAGTTGGGTTGTCACATCGAGTTGGGTTGTGTGCATACAATTTGTTTTATAATCAGATCGGTGTGCCCACAATCCCTAATTATCCTGCATGAAATGCTTATGTACTCGGTAACCCTTCAGTGTGTCTTCTGGAACTATATCTATATGAGGTGCACTGAAGTCTTCCTTCAGCATGCTGCTCTGTCCACAAATAGCTTTCCTGAACTTTACAGAATCCAGGCCTTTATACAATTATTTTAAATGGCCATTAATTATAATGTAAGTCACGTAGTGTGTGTCATAAGGTATTCCTTCTTGCTGGGATTTCTGCCATTTTACAAACTAGTTCAGAGATATGTCTGGGTATCTTCATGTATCTCTTTTGCATCTTTATTCTAATGTTCATCATGTGGACAGAGGTAGCATTGAAAAGGACACAAAGAGTACCATAAGCACATAGGGTGAATTCTGCCAATGACCGGCCAGATAATGCCCCCCACCACGGAGGCAATCACTGCTTATGTACAACAGGAGGTTTATCTTGAGTAAGTAGAGGACAGAAAGGTTTGATTTATGACCAACAAAGAGGAAAGAAAAATACTTATTAAATAAAATTATTTAATTTTTCCAGTGTTTTTCATGCTTTCACAGTTGGTTCTTAACTTTTGTTTCTGCTGATGCTCACCTAAAAGTATTTTACTTTACTCATAATACATTTTATCTTGTAGACATCTAAATGTGTGTCTAAGATTTAAATTAACCTTTGTTGAACTTTTTTTGTTTGTTTTTTCAAGTGCTTTAGAATGTAATTCCATATATATCTAAATTGATTTTTCTGCATTTGGTCTTAATGATCTCACCGGCCAGTTAACGTATCTACATACTTAACTCATCTTTCTTCATTAAGTACATACTTAATTGGTATCTACACTTTCTCTGGTCTGTTAATTTGCTTTCTAGTTGCTGGCTGCTGACTTCAAATTTTGCATTTTGTCCTGTAGCTTATAATTCCTGCCATTCTTCACAAGAACACCATGCTAGTCTGAAATTCCTGTAGCTTATAATTCCTGCCGTTCTTCACAAGAATACCACGCTAGTCTGAAATTCCTGTAGCTTATAATTCCTGCCGTTCTTCACAAGAATACCACGCTAGTCTGAAATTCTTCATAACATTTAGTTTATCTTTAGCAATAGATTTTTTTTCAATATGTTTTTTGTGTAGCTGTTTATTTTCAGCCTGCAACTTCTCTACCGTATACATTAAACTTGGCAGCTCTTGCTAAATGCCTGTACATATTTTTCATCTATTTTTTCATGTTGTGTTGCCTTGGCTACTAAAACTAGTTTTGGTCAAAATATGTACCAAGAGATGTGTGCCAGGGCTGGAAGAATTCAGCATTCTCTTCAGGGCACTCACTGCATGGCAGGATAGGCTTTGACCCCACTTTAAGCTTGATTAAGATAAACCCTCCTGTAATAAACATGGATTAAGTAAGCAAATAGCTGGGCTGTGCTAGGTCCCCAGATGGTATAGGGTACTGGATTGTTTGAGGTGCCATCAAAAAGCTTTTTTCATTTTTCTTTCTTTTTTTCCCCAACAACCTTTTGATTCAGTGATAATATGAACAAAACATGCATGACTAACAAAATAAATTCAGTCTTATTTTTTCTTTCAAAGAAGAATAAATTGGGCCAAAAGCTTAATGTTCAAAGCTAACAAAATAATAGTCCCCTCTAGGCTGAGATGGCAAATGCTTGTAAAGATAAATAAATCCTACATGGAAGAAATGTATGCTTGCCTACCTACCTTCTGTGCACCCCTCTGATATTAAATTAGGATGAAAGTAAAATGACCGCAGGCATACATTATATAGCTGTGGGTCTGAGGGATGACCACAGGCATACATTATATAGCTGTGGGTCTGAGGGAGGAAACCACAGCACCTGGATAAATCCCACACAGACACAGCGGGCCCAATTCCAAAATACTTGCTCTCATTATAAGTGACCATTTACACTGACAGCAGGTTGAGAGCAGATGTTTTGCAATATGGTCCCAATACTAAGCCTGTTTTTGAATAGGCCTTACATCAAAGTCACTTATACTGAGAACAAATCTTTTGGACTCAGAAAAGACTTACAGAGACAGCTTGGAATCTGAGTCAGGGAGTACCTGTAGGCCTCACACAAAAGGAATCACAGCCAAAAATTCAGACCACAGACCCCAGCCCTGCACTATACCACTGTGCCAAAGATCAGCTGCTTTACACATATCCTGCCCAGACCAGCACAGTCATTAATTGTGTACAATGCAGATGTTTCTGATGGAATGTTAAAAAATACAGCCAACCTGCAATGTTTAGATACACTGCAACCCCTACCACACACTTATTTTTATCAAAGACAAAACCCCAAATGCATTAATTACAGCAAATTTACTGACTGTGCATACGTCATACTTTTGATTGTGTTAAAAAAGGAAAGAAAAGCCACAGTAAAGTATTGCATCTGGCTTCACATAAATGTACACTAGTTCTGCAACACCACAGCAATAACTTTTTTACTTGAATAAATGACAGCAGAGTCATTCACTTGTATTCACCAACAGCCAATGTACCCAATATTTAAAGCCATATTTATTGATAGTGTACACCTCAGATATGAAATTGGAATATAATAAAATAACAACTGGCCACAATAATTTACTTTAACCCTGCCTACGCAAACACACACAAATATACATCTGTATGAATTATATTACTGTGCACACTTCAGATGACTGATTGGTATCAAATAAATGAATATATATTTGAAGAATAATTTACTGATTTCAAAACCATACAGTACTCACCCTATTGTGTCTCTCCTGTACCTGCACACATACACAGCTGCACAGAAGTGACCATCAATTATAGCCACTAGTACAACTTTGACTATGCCTCAGAAATTTGATTGTGATTAAATGAATCAATAAATACATAAGTAACTGTTACACAAAAATAATTCTTCTCCACTCACTACTGGGAAAATATAAAATGCAACCTAATTCAACACCCCACATTTCTTCAGCCTCTTAGCTTAACAATTAAGTGGAAAACAAAAACAAATGGGGAAGTAAAAGACCAAACTTGGAGTCATATATTGTCCTTATATACTTAGACATTTGCTAAAATAGCAAGAACTGTACTGACATGGTTTTTCTGATGGTTAATAAGTCTGAAACTCAAAGGTATGTCGTTAGCCACATATATGACTGCAACTGTATACCCATAAATCTGACTGTGAGGAAATGAATGAATAAATGTTTAATTTAACTGCCACATGGAAATATATCTTCTCAACTCACTGCTGCCTGAATACAGTGTGCAGCCCACTAACCCCCCACATAACTCTCAGCATCTTACTCAAGAATTATACAGAAAGCGAAAAAAGAACGGATGTCCTCATAAACTTATAAAGTTAATAGACTAACAGGCTTTGCTTTAAGACGCTTATACTGTATGAAACTGAATGTCTGTCATTATCTGGTGACTGTAAAATTTAGTTATCGGTCTGAAAAGGCAGTAATGTTGCAAGGAACAGAACAAAATATGAGATTAATCAGAGACATTCTGTGAAATTGAGGACAGTTCAGAACATCTCACGCATACATGTAATCATACAAATACACAGACACACACAAACACATATACATACACACACACACACACACACACACACACACACACACACACACACACACACACACACACACACACACACACACACACACACACACACACACACACACACACACACACATTTACAATGAAGGGGCTAATTTAAAAATAAAACAAAAAAAATGCTTCCATACTCATATTGGAGCAGTAGTCCATCATGTACATCTTGTACTTTCAGTCTCAGATTGCCTTATTCTAAGTCACCTGAGCAAAAGTTTCAGTTTGGCTGGGAGGAATATGACATTCTCAACTGTGCTTTTAGCTCTAGTGAGGCTGCCAAAGCTATAGCTCATCTTAAGTCTAACAAAACTGCAGGATAGATGGATTTCCTGCACAGGTTTAGAAATAAGGGGTGGGTGAGCTCTTGGTAGACATCTTGGTAAAGGGAGATAACTCTGAATTCACTGAAGCAACTATGGGTCCAGATACTAACCAAGTAATAATTATAACTGTTATCCAGAAGATGAAGGCATGGATCCCATCATTAGATGGTTTTCATCCAACATATCCCTTTTTTAATCTGGATATGAACATATTTGCCAAAGTTCTGGCTAGTAGGCTGAACACAATATTGGCACACCTCATATATAGTGAGCAAATTGAAAGGTGAGATAGGGATTATCTGATTTAATATATACATATATAAAAGCATTTGATTTGATGACACTGGAATCTTTATTCCAAGTCTTTCAACAAAGGAATTGCAGTTTGAAATTCCTGACCTGGATTGGGCAGCTATCATCCTCCTCATTTAGGATTTTTGTTAATGGTACGCTATCAAGACAAGGATCTGTTGCTAGAGCCATTAAGCATGGCTGCCTGCTTTCTCTTGGATTGTTTTTGTTGGCCATAGTTCAGCTGACAGTTTAGGTTAGGCCTATTCATTAACTTTCAGACTATAATGGATAAGATTAAATCAATTTCCATTGGAATTTTGCCCCACATATGCAATGCCCTTAAAATATTCCATTCTCTCACACTCATCTTTGCCTGACCCATCTGCAGGACATCATTAATAAGGCACTTTTAGGAGAGGGGAGAGGAGAATCTCAGCATCTGTAGCCTACATTCCTAAACTCTTTTTTGGGGGGGGGGCTTAGTCTGATGCACTTAACCCGATATGCAATTGCTTTTCAGTTAAGCCAACTTGACAAGAAATAGGATGGACTGGTTACCAGGTAAATGGTACAGCTGGATGTTGTACAAGGGCACATTCTTGAGGTAGCACATGAATAGGTAGGCTGCCTTAGGCTTGGGGACTGTAAGTGGGGCAGTTGCCTGATGGATGTTTTTTGCTACAAGCCAGAAATCAGAAGGATAGTGGAGTCAGCCACGGAAATATAGATATGTAGAGAAAGGAATCAGTACATGGGTCACAAATTATTACCTTGTGATCTCACCCAGATCTGAAATCTTTCCCTGAATTGAGGGCTGAATTTAATCTGGCAACACAAGATTGGTTTGTATATGACCAAAGTGCTGTCATGAGGAATGAAGGATAGATACTTGTTCTGGGTCAACAGGATGCGACTTCAGACAGGAAGAACAAGTTTTATTTATAGAGACATTTAGGAAAATAAGGTTACAGCATTAAAGCAATTGATGAAGGAAACAGTGGGATCAAGTTTAGGATGTCCCTAGCAAGATTATAAAATCTCCTCCCCAGAAGACAATGGCAATCTGGGTGGCTATAGAGAAATAGGTGTTGAGATGCAATCAGGAAAGGGCTGATAATTTGCTTATGTTCTGGATCTGCCCCAAGACAAAGATTTTCTGTGACTTGCTCACTAAAAAATTAAAGAAATCATTAAAATATTTGGCAGTAGCAGCTACTGTCTAATCTTTCATATTAGGGTGGGTTGGGTGTTAGCTAGTGCAGTCAATCTCACGTGTGTTAAATACCAGGAAGTAGGGACTGAATAGAATGTTTTGATAATCTCTTGAGGCAGCATTTGGGTAAACTTTTACACTCCTTTAAAACACGTGCAACTTCTTTTCTTCCCCGGCACTAGCAGAGCCTTCGGAAGAATGATAGTGATGGTAGTCACTAATTGTGATACACAGAGGATTAGACTGCATTTGGTCATTGTAATTGTTCACCAACTAGGTCTATATGAACCCTTGGATTCAATAAACTCCGTGTAGGCTCCGTGCGAAGCCTACATGGAGTTTACATGCTTGCTCGGTGGTGCATGGAGAGTAGTAGTGCACAATGCATATTAATGTGGGTGGTGCGTCTAAGCTAAGTTTCATGGCAAGCAACAGTGTTGCTGGCCAGAAAACCATGTAAGCCAAGAGGGATACAATTCTGTTTAAAGCGCAGCACCTATGGTCTGCGGATTTGTGCAAAATGCCACAATAATCACCAGGACTTCACAGATAGCTGTCAATCTGTTAGTGGAACAAATCTGCACAAAGACCAACATAATGCAGGAGCATTTAACCAGAAATAGGGAGATATTTGCCATATATGTCTCAGGGAAATGTGGTAGAATGAAACTCAAACATACCTTTCGACCTCTTAGAGCAAGAAATCTGGAAAAAGCCATAAATAATGGGGGACAAAGACCCAAAATAGGAACAAATTTTTAACACTTCTCTTCCAAACCTAGAAAGTTGATAGAATACTAGATTGTACAGTAGCATGAACTCTCTGAGGAGCATGAAGTTTGAAACTCAAATGTATGTCAAGAGTTTCTGACTTCACTCCGCAATCACATGCCAATGATTTTTCAGAAAACAAAAATGTTGTGAGGAAAAGATCATAATATGAGACAAAAACTGGACATTCTGCACATATCAAGATACTTGAAAGGTATGCACTCAAATATATGTAATATTGACTCACATCAGTCCAGAGATCATCCCAGTGATAAAGCAGAATGCCACAAATTTGATAAGGAAAGCATCTGGACATCCTGGGAATATCTGGACAGTTTAGAGGTATGAATGGCAACTATATTGCTCAAACACAGTACAGGATGGTGTACCTACAGTGCAGAGTATTGTGATATCCCATTCCTGGCATTCAGTACTAAAGCTGTGTTAATGATCTGTAACAGGACATGGGACTGCCATATAAAATGATCACTTAGGGGAAGTGTGTGTATTGAATAAGGGTACAAATAAATTAAAGGGATGAACACAGGGAAAGAGGACAGGTGAAACTCCCTCATATACAGAAGAGGAGGGCATGCCAATGGAAGATAGTTGTAGTAGCTACACCAATCACATACCTATATGGTACAGTAGGGACTACACAGTGAAAATTTGTATTATGTGATTGTTACACAAGGTGACATAACAATGGGTAAGATGCCTGTGTGAGACAAGCATCCTTACATGAATAATGCAGAGGACATTTGTGATGAAAGGATATACTGCCAGCACAGCTAGCTGGAATTTTGTAAATAATTATATGTCATTGGTGAATATCAAAATGATTTATATAAGATGCTTGTGTTACAAATGTATTAGAAATGTATGTCATGTGTATATCAAACTGCTCTGTACAGATGTTTGTGTTGAAAAGGTATTTGTAAAAGTGCTGTGTTTAAAATGTATCCATAGTGTGCCCTGCTGGAAGAGAACAAAAATGCACGTGCACTATTGTAACTGTTTAACTGTATATATTTTAACAATGGAAACTTGGACACAGGAAGTTAACCTCAGTCTAGTAAACTTTAGAAAAATATCTGAAATTAAATTACTTTATAAGATGCAATAAAGAGGCTACCTCTCAAGTTTTCAGTGCAGCTAGAGACACAGAGTCTGTGTTAGGAAGCTTTTGTATTGTTATTGGAGTGAACTAATTGCTACTTTTGAAGCATGAAAGAATACAAATATTTTATGAATTCCAGGCTCTGCCAAAATTGAGGAAAAGCCTTGTCTATATATTTTGCATGTAGATGCTAAATGCTAATAACTTCTAGTAATGGGGGTTTTGGCCTGGGAAATAGAAGTCAGATGAGCAGAAATTATGTTATTCTGCAAGCTATCCCACCAGTAATAGTTTAGATATTAATTTCAGAAGTCTCTTATTGAGACAGAGCATTCTGTATTTGGTCTTGGGCCTGACAAGAACCATTCACCACAACATCTGCTTTGCTCTAAAGAAGTAAGTTTCCAGGGAACAGTATAACTCTCTTAGATACAGTAAAGAATATAATAAAACTTAGTTTTGATGTTTTTCTTTATTTGTGTGAGCCTATACTGCAATGTTATTTTAAATAATTCCTGTGGTTTTGAACTTTTTGTCACTGTGAATATATATTTAGTATTGTTTTGTTCTTTTACCTTTATTATTAAATATATTTAAACCTTTCATTGTGGCTGATTTGTGAAGACATATTTAAGTTTTGAGAGCACTTGCATATTTATTTGGTGACACTGTGTGGGCCACTCCTAATAGCCTTGCTCTTGGTGAAATTACCATTTGTATTAGTATTAATATTACACAGTAAGATTGGACACCCTTTGTTAAGGGTTCTAGAGTAGCTGATAAGAAGTGACTGGTGGCAGTAATAATTACCTTATAGTCTGGGCAAAAGGGGGC
Source organism: Protopterus annectens (assembly GCF_019279795.1). Classification (NCBI taxonomy): domain Eukaryota; kingdom Metazoa; phylum Chordata; order Ceratodontiformes; family Protopteridae; genus Protopterus; species Protopterus annectens. Next base: position 1,509,324,116 of record NC_056726.1, read on the forward strand.
ATAGCTAGTACACCTGAGCCAGCCTTTCCCAGGTGTGTGTGTGTGTGTGTGTGTGTGTGTGTGTGTGTGTGTGTGTGTGTGTGTGTGTGTGTGTGTGTGTGCAAATCAAACCTCAAAGTGTGTGTGTGTGTGTGTGTGTGTGTGTGTGTGTGTGTGTGTGTGTGTGTGTGTGTGTGTGTGTCAGCTACTTGGGCCGGGACAGGAAGCACTGGTTGGACAGAGAGGGTGTTGGAGGTCTTTGTTTGGTCAGTCAGCTGAGCTCTCAACTCTATAGCTGTGCCAGTGGGTAGTCTTACTGGGGATCTGGAGGAAGAGGGAGAAACCAGCCCCAGGCTGACTGTCGTCTCTGTGTGCTCTTAAGGGAAATTGCATGTGATGCAGAGAGCTGCACTGTAAACACTGTGTGTGTACTTGTCATCTTCTCACTGAACGTCCCCCACTGTTGCCAATGGTGAGGATTGAGGCTCCTTAATTACTGATCCACTGGAGGATTGTCACAACATCTGTCAAGGATCTGACATACAATTGGGGCAGGGTGCACATTCTAAAGCTGTGCAAACTGATATGCCCGAATATGAGAATACTGTCAGCAGAGGTCTCCAGCAAGGTGGGCACAGGTAAAGGCTCATGGAAAACATTACAAGAACCAACCACAATCATAGCCAATATCAGAATAATGCCACCAGTAATCCCAGGACTCTGACATAACACACGTGATATAGAGTGATAAGAGATGAGTCTGCACACACACACACACTTGAACAATTATTATGATGCATCCACACTCTATGAGGATAACTATGCCCACTGTTTAGGCACTGTAACATCTGCTGGAGGTGTTAGGAGGGACACTACTATACCTATATGTGACAGTATGGACAATACAGGCTAGTTACCTTGTATGCAATACACACACACACACACACACATATATATATATATATATATATATATATATGTGTGTGTGTGTGTGCGTGCGCGTGTGTGTATATTGCACAATCCCCAATATCACAAATGATATGTATGCCATTAATATTCAAACACCTGTGTATATAGTGTGTGCAAATGCAGAACAGGTAGCACACATGCATCTGGTGGAACAACTTGATATGTGTCCCGCACCATCAGACAGTCATGTATATGCTACAGAAAGAATACAGAGGTATAGCCAATAAGCTGTGTGACAGCACACTGTGACAAAGTTGGTACACTTCAGTTACACATCACTGGAAGATGTGTAAGGAGGTACATGGAGAAGGCAGCACTATACTCAGTTATTAGTGTGATGAAGGCCAGGAACCATGAAGGTATTATGGCCTGTCATGTGCATATCCTTTACATTCCCAGTACTTGTGTTACATTCAAGGGAGTAGTCAGCACTGTGGCCACATGCTGACACATGTACCACTTAACATTTGACCCAGGACATGGGTCACTTACCTATTGGTCTGATTATAGGGTGAGATGCCCACATTGTATTTTACACCCTCACTAATTATATATACCAACTCCTAGATTGCACTACAGTGGAGAAAGGGCAGGTTTCCTAATACCTATGTTACCCAGGAGTATGCACTATGCTCCATTTTATTTATGTTGGCTAGCTATGATTGTTTGATGGAATTACTTCTGATCATATGGCCTTTCTACTAATGGACGTTTAGATGGTCTGTGTATTATGAATGGGTGTTCAATGAATAATGCAAGCACTAAGAACACATGTAGATAGGAATCTGAACTTCAACCACCAAGTGTCCATGATGGTATTGAAAAACTCTGTTGTGCACATCATAAGTCATACCATCATATTGAGATCTTAAAATGTTATGACAGTACTGTAGTCATACCACATCAGAACACGAATAAAGCATAATGTTTCCTTTTGCATGTACTTCACCAGACATGCATTGATATAACATGATTGAAGCTTCAGTTAGTCGCATAACTAAAGCTTTATCACTAAATATTGAAAATGCAAAACTGTGAACGGCAGTTTCAACACAGGGAAACAATGCCGTAGTCCCAAGAAAAAAAAAACATTAAACACAAATTAAGTGGGGGGCTGTGCCACTCACACCCCCCCCAACAAAATTTACCAGCTCAGAGATCACTCCACATTGTAAAATGGGCAAAATCCATGTAACAGCCAAACAAATTGTTTCCCTGTGTTGAAACTGCTTTTTGCAGTTTTGCGTTTTTGACATTTAGTTATCGAGCTTTAGTTACTTGACTAGCTAAAGCTTTGATTATGTAATATAGACCCCAGACATATGAATCATCCGGTGAGACCACAGAGCTTTCTCAGCAAGATAACACATGCCTACAAATCATGCCATGATGTATGTGGATAGTTTACGTGCCATGTCACTGTAATCTTTATTGTATAGGATGAGGTGACTTCTGCCTGGCCTCAAAGTCAGTCTCTGACCCTGCCCTGGTGGGAGTACTACATATCCAAAAATCTGATATAGCTGATGACATCAGCAGTGTCTGCTGAGGAGAATATGGTAATAACAGTGTCCCATGCCCTGGTTTAAAAGGCTGTCTGTAATGTCAAGCAAGAGCTCTTATACACACACTCACACACACACACACACTCACACACACACACACACACACACACACACACACACACACACACACACACACACACAGTTGACTGCAATGAGAATAAAACCCCAACCTACGTACATATAATACAGAACCCAGTACATTTTGCAAGTGCCACACCTCCACTCTGACATGAAGTAGCTCAGACAAGACTTTATAGCTGATGACATCAGCAGTATTTGTTGAGGAGAATATAACAATGTCCCAAATGGTAGTGTAAATTGCTCTCAGTAATGTCAAGCAAGAGCTCACACACACATACACCCAGTTGACTGCAGTGGGAATATTAACCCTACCTATTTAAGTACACGTACTACAGATCCCAGTACTTTACACATGCGCCACACCTCGTGTGACTTGTAGTGTCTCAGATAACACTTTACAGCTGATGACATCTGCAGTATGTGTTGAGGATATAACAGTGTCCCCTACAAGGGTGTTAAATGCTTTCTGTAATGTCAAGGAACTGCACACACACACACACACACACACACACACACACACACACACACACACACACACACACACACACACACACACACACACACACACACACTTGACTGCAGTGAGAATAGAACCCCTACCTATCTAAGTACGCATACAGAACCCAGTACTTTACATAACTGCCACAACCCAATTCTGACTTGGAGTGTCTCAAACAACACTTTATAGCTGATGACATCAGCAGTATCTGTTGAGGATAATATAACAGTGTCCCAATTAGGGGTGTAAAATGCAGTTTACACACACACCCCACACAAACACTCACACACACACACACACACACACACACACACACACACACACACACACACACACACACACACACACACACACACACACACACAGTTGATTGCAGTGAGATCAAAACTCCTACCTAAGTACACAGGCTACAGAGTGCAGTACTTTATGCAAGCTCCATGGCACAAGTCTGACTTTTGCAAAAGTCCAGGGGAACTTATAGTAGATGACATCAGCAAGCCATGTGGGAGACAAGATGTTGGGTGGTCTACATGAAATGGATGTGTAGGCATCTGCAAGAATCAAAATACTGTCACTCTATGGTATTGGAGCAGTAATTGAGGGATACACACGTCTTCTCTTCTGTCCACACACACACACACACACACACACACACACACACACACACACACACACACACACACACACACACACACAGTTTACTGTAGTGAGAACAGAACCCCTACCTATCTAAATACACAGACTACAGAGCACAGTACTTTATGCAAGGACCATGGCACAAGTCTGACTTTTACAGGAGTGCAGATGAACTTATAGTAGATGAAATAAGCAGGCCATGTGGGAGACAATATTTTGGGAGGGCTGCATGAAATGAATATGTAGGCATCTCCAAGAATAAAAATATTATCACTCCATGGTATTAGAGCAGTAACTGTGGGATACACACTTATGCTCTTCTATCTAGACAAACAGACACATGCCCGGTTGACTACAGTGAGAACAAAACCCCTACCTATCTAAGTACACAGACTACTGAGCACAGTACTTTATGCAATAGCCACGGCACAAATCTGCATTTTTTAAGAGTGCAGGTGAACTTATAGTAGATGACATCAGCAGGTTATGTGGGAGACAAGATGTCGGGAGGCCTGCATAGGTTCATAGCATCATTAGCTCATAGGACGCTGCTAGCATAATGGTCCTAGGGTGTTAGCAGAGCAATATTGTGAGCAGCACCAACTGGCCCTGTCCATGAGGGACAATAGGTGCCAACCCAGAGATGACTTTACAATCACCCAACCCATAGTCAAGGTTGTGCTTGAACAGGGATATTGACGAACACTGTTTCACATGCAGTGGCAGCTTTTTACAGAATAGTGTGAATTTCTGGGGGATATATCTGTCTCCCCAGCATGCACTGTTTTTGTCACAGGCGATGTTGAGAACCCAGGAGTAGGTTTTTCTTGCCCATTTAATTTGCAGATGTCCATCATTTTCAGCAGGGAAGGGTCTGAGACTGCTTTGTAAGCCAGGCATAGGTCACCTCTCAACAGCCTGCATGATAATGATTACAGTGATAGCTCTTTCAGTCTTTCCATGTATGTCATGTTTGGAGGCCCTGGATTCTCCCCTTCCTAAACATACTGGAAAATATTAAGATACAACCAAACACCCTAATACTAGGGGATTTCAACTACCCTGCCATTAATTGGGAAAACTACTCTGGTACCAACTCCTTTTCCCAACGGTTCTTGGAGTTCATAAATTCCAACACCCTGGATCAACTAATCCATTGTCCCACCAGGGGCTCCAATATCCTAGACCTGATCAATACCAACATGGGAGATAGATGCTCCACACCAGTGGTCACCCCCTCATTGGTCAAGTCTGACCATAAGCAAATCAGGTCACCCCCTCATTGGTCAGGTCTGACCATAAGCAAATCACCCTTGACATTCACATCCCACCCCCACCCCCAGTAAGGAAACCTCCTTAAAAAATTTCTCCAAAGCCAACGTCATGCTACTGAAGTCAGAAGTGACAAACTTCACAACACCCAAGCAGACAGGATCTGGAAGTTCGACTGCAGAATCCTACACTAAGGCACTGTATGAGTAGATCCACTCATGCATGAATCGTGCCATCCCAAATAGAACCAAGATGCTCTTCTCCAAAAGAAGGAAGCCAATCTGGTGGTCCCCTGCTATAAACAAACTATACAACAGAAGGAAGAAAATGTTGCAGAAAAGAGGAAAATTCCAGGATGCAAAAAACTCCCTCACCAGCCTCGGTAAGAAGCTGAGATCCCTCATAAAATCCTCAAAAGCTAGTTACGAAAATAAAATTGCCAAAGGTTCCAAAGACAACCACAAGGCATTCTATAGTTATGTCAAGAATCTAAATAGCAATGCTCAGATCTGCTCTGAACTACAACAGAATGGCATTAAATATACTAATCCCAAGGATATTGCCAATATTCTGGCAGATCGATTTAGTGCCAACTTCGCTCCCCTCTCACCCCCTAAAGGGCCCATCTCAATACCAAAAGATTGCCAAATTCCAATAATCACAGCCACACAGGTAGAAACAGCACTATCCTTCAGAAGGGACTCACGGAAACAGATAGCTGGTGCCAGAGCCATGGCCTGAAGTTAAACGCCAAAAAATGTATAGTCATACCCTTCGGGAAAAACAAGGTAACCCCAAGCTACCATATAGGTGGCAATCCACTAAGCACAGAAGAGGTTATCAGGGACCTGGGGACCCAGGTTGACAGTGGCCTTTCTTTTGACACTCACATTGCTAAAGTGGTTAGAAAGACCTTCTACATTGCCCACCTGATCATGAAGGGATTCACATCCAGATCTAGTGAGGTCATTGTTCCCCTGTACTCTTCACTTATCAGACCAATGATCGAGTACAATGCCCCATTCGGGATGTATCTCACCCGACATCTGCAGCAATTGGAGAGACCCCAAAAGTTCCTCACCAAAAGGATAAAGGGACTCCAAAATCTGTCATATGCTGCCAGATTGAAGAAACTCCAGCTCTATTCAGTCGCATACCGTCTGCTCAGAGGTGACATGTGCCTGACATACAAGGCCATGTCCAACCCGGAATTAATGGACATGCTCCACCTCAAAAATCCAAATCCACCAAAACCATTAGAGCAAGCGACTTAAACCTTAGCACGGATATAAATAGGACGTGCTGGAGGGATAGATTTATCACTCAGAGACTCCCTATGCTGTGGAATAAAATCCCGGTCCATGTGAGGCAGAGCACCTCGCTGACTCTGTTCAAGAGAAATCTAGACCTGTGGATGGGAGATCGTAGGTTTACCCCGGGAATCATCTCTGGGTCACTGCTGGACAGAGGCACAACAAACTAATGGGCACAGTATTTTTTCATATAAGGGGTGGCGTAAGCCACAATAATTTGGGCTAGGCTTATAAATGCCTTAGGGCAGATAGCCTAGTATAAACCTATGAACCTATGAACCTATGAACCTATAAGAATACAGCATCCATGGGACCAGATGACATCGTAGGCTGTGTACTATATGAACTACAAAATGAACTGGCACCCCACCTAAGTGTCATGTTTAATCATAGCCTCACCTCAGGCTTCGAGCCCACTGAGTGGCGCACAGCTACAGTTATCCCGCTCCACAAGGGAGGATCCACCTTGGATCCCAGGAACTACCGTCCCATCAGTCTGACAAGCCTGATATGCAAGGGCATGGAACGCATTATCATGGAACTTATAAACAAAGACATTGGCAACCTCCAGACACTGGACCCCACTCAGTTTGGGTTTGTGAAGGGCCGATCTTGTCTCCTGAATCTGATTGACTTCTTCGAATCGGTCTCCAGAGCTGTGGGTGAGGGTGAGGAGGTCCACATAGCCTATCTGGACCTCGCCAAGGCCTTCAACACCATCCCCCACTCTGGAATTATAAATAAACTTACTAAGCTGGGCATAAATCCCTATGTCACTTGATGGGTTGTCAACTGGCTTACTGACAAAACCCAGACTGTAAAAGTAGCCGACTCCAAATCCAGCTCCAGACAAGTGACAAGTGGAGTATCTCAGGGTTCAGTCCTGGGACCACTCTTGTTTGGCATCTACTTCTCTGAAGCACAGGCCAACATTAAGGGACTCTGGCTAACAAAGTTTGCAGATGATTGCAAACTGGAAGCCATTATTGAATCCCCAAATTATGTGGATATTCTACAAAAGGGCCTTACAGAAACAGATGCCTGGTACCAGAGCCATGGGCTCAAGCTTAATGCCAAGAAATGTATAGTCATCCCCTTTGGAAAAAAACATGTACCCATGAACTACCACATAGGTGGCAGGACACTAAACATCGAAAGTGTGATGAGAGACTTAGGGACACAAGTGGACAGTGGTCTCACTTTCGATAACCACATTGCCACAACAGTCAGGAAATCCTTCTACGTGGCACACCTCATCACTAAGGGCTTTTCATCCAGAAAAAAGGAGGTCATTGTCCCAGTGTACTCATCCCTCATTAGACCCATTATAGAGTATAATGCCACATTTGGTATGTACCTCACAAGACATCTGCAACAGCTGGAAAGGCCACAGAAATACCTCACTAAAAGAATCACTGGCCTAAAGCAGAGGCCATATGCTGACCATCTAAAAAAACTCCAGCTATACTCTGTGGCATATCGTCTACTCATAGGCAATCTCTGCTTAACATACAAGGCCATGCAAAACCCTGAGCTGTTGGACATGCTCCACTTAAAAAAATCCCAATCCCTCAGAGCCACATGCTCCAGGGATCTAAATCTTATCATCACACTGAACAAAACATGCTGGAGGGATAGGTTCCTGACCCAGAGACTCCCCATACTCTGGAATAGACTGCCCATACATGTCAAGCAGAGCACCTCATTGGCCCTCTTCAAAGAGAACCTTGATGATTGGATGGGAGATAGGAAATTCACCCCTGGGATCATGTCAGTCACCCTGCTAGACAGGGGCCCAGAGAAGTAAATATTGTGGGAAAAAATTTCCAGGGAATTGTTATGGCTAGGCTTGCATAGGCCTTAGGGCTGATAGCCTAGTACCAACCTATAAACCTATAATCCTGTGTTTTCTCCATTTGTTGCAGGTGTCTTGTAAGGTACAGACATAAGGGACCATTGTAATAATTTAGTGGTCTGATAATGGTACAGTACAGCAGAAGTATGACCACCCTGGTCTTGGATGTGATGCCCATATGGATGCTGTGCACAATGCAGAATGTGCATGTCACCACTATGGACGCATAGTGATGGACGTGTAGCCTGATATCAACATGAGCTCCCAAGTCTCACACTGCGTTTGAGCTTAGAGGGGTGCTATGTATATTACAATTAGTAGGGATACTTCATTGGCTTAAGGGGACAACCAAGTCTCACAACACTGCGTTTGAGCTTAGAGGGGTGCTATGTATATTACAATTAGTAGGGATACTTCATTGGCTTAAGGGGACAACCAAGTCTCACAACACTGCGTTTGAGCTTAGAGGGGTGCTATCTATATTATAATTAGTAGGGATACTTCATTGGCTTAAGGGGACAACCAAGTCTCACAACACTGCGTTTGAGCTTAGAGGGGTGCTATCTATATTATAATTAATAGGAATACTTCATTGGCTTAAGGGGACAATAAAGCATTGTATGCTTTAAAGTTCAGTCCATCAGCTTAGCACAGATTATTTGCATGAGTCAGTCCCTTCTGTATGTTACCATCACTGGGGGACTCTATATGAGCACATCCAGTTACCAATCATGTGCAGTCTTGGTAAAAGCAGGCCATCTACCATTGTCTGCTCATCAGGGAAGTAGTTTGCAAACAGTTGAGGGCCCAGCATAGATATTTGTGGTATTCTAATGGTAAGTTGCTAGTGGTGGATGTGCAGTCCCCAACATTGAGAGTGTGTGTTCTGTAGGTGAGCCAGTTGGTTATTCAAATACTGTTGTATGGTTTAATTCCCACATGGGAGATCTTCATTATGAGACAAAAATGGCAGATAGTATCAAAGGCCTTGGATAACTCAACATAGGCAGTATGTTCTGTTATCCCTTATCCAGGTCTTTGTGGTCAGTACCACATAATTCCACAAGATTCAGTAAGAAAGATCTACCCTTTACAAAAACAAAATGGGTCATGTCAAGTGTGTTGAAGGTCACTTATGTCTCTGTGGATATGGTTCATGTTGATTCCTTCCCTAGACTTGCAGATAAGGCTTTTTAGATATATGGGTCAATTAGTTGTAGTTCTGCATTTTACCAGATTGACGTGCATTGCATAGCACACACCATTTGACATTACATTTTGTAGTATGCTTGACATATGTGTGAAAGAAGCACTAAGACACCAGGGTAGCAGTGCTTTGGGGTGTGGCAGCGCATGGCTGTATTGTAAATATGAGCCATAGCGTGAGACAAGGCCTTCGATTTGTAATGTTTCCACATGTAATGTCATGTCTTAGACAAGAAATGGACAGTAAACTGGAGTAATACATAATAATATTTACTTTTCCATAGTTCAATGGGCAGCAGGTTTGTGTGAGGCTTAGCAAAGTGTATATGCATGCTAGATACAAATGTTTGCATGTAGCTAAGCAGTGCACAAATGTGAACCTCATAGCTAAAGTCTGACAGTTAGTATTGAGTCTGTGAAACACACCAGCTGCTTAACTCACTCTGTGGCAGCATGTGTTAATACATTGATACATTCCTTTTTGGGGCCAAATAGTACTGGCTTCGAACACAGATCTATCTAATACTTATAAATAATTTTAATTACAGAGTGATATTGCAATGACATGAATTGTTTATAGTGTATGTGTTGCTGTGGACTGGTGAAGCACAGTGGTGTTAAGCTGCATTGCACGGGGATAACTGCAGCTGTTTTCTGATTCTCACCGTTGCTGCACATTGGTGCACTATGCACACCTCCTTGCAAACATGGAGCCCAAAAAGTGAAGGGATTTATTGTTAATGCGTATTGTGTGTGATTCTATTTTTTTACCAGATTAAAGTGGCATAATGGGGTAGATAAGAAAGTGGTGAAATGGACAGCAAGCAGGGAGATGAACAAAGAAAAAGCAGGACAGAATGTGCAGGAGGGAGGTAGGAAAGAACCATAGCTATCTATTTCTTTAACAGTGTAAACTGAACATATGTGCAAACTATTAACTGAATTTAGACTGTCACCTCCAGAGAGAGGGGTGACCACAACAAAATCATTTTCTATACCCAACTGAACCAAACCAAGTGTTTCAAGAACACACATGTGCGAAATGGAGAATTATATATGGGATGATTTTTTTTCTTTTGTGGAAGAGGTGCCTACTTATCTTTTATTTGAGAGCAAGAGGAAAGTTGGGGAAGGGACATAGGTACGTCTGAGTAAGATAAGTTGAGTAGATGAGGAAGCAATTGCAGGCAGACAAGACAAGCAAGGCAAGAGGCAGGGGTGGTGATGGACACAAAAGGTTGAGGTCACCATGAATGGGGTGAGGGTGGGGACATCCAGATCCCACTGTTGTCAAGCTGGGATACAGTGAGACTGGAGTAGTCCTCAACCACTGGATTGTTGTCACTGCCACCTCAATCCACTGGTGGCTGAAATGCTTAACATCTTCTCCTCCTCCTCCTAGTACTATGCAAAATGAGAGAGAGCAGCATTTCCAGCCAGCATAGGCATGCACCAGCTGTGCAGCACACAACCATACACACCATCCCTGGCACCTTGGTGTGGGTGATGAAATCACTACCTTTGCCACTGCTCCAGGAGGGTACCACTGGACCAGCCTCCAGGGCAGGACTACCTGAGGGTGCAGGTAGTGCAGGGGCAGCACAGACAATGCTGCCAGATTGGTTCCTATACATGCCAGGAATCAGTGCTTGAGCTGGTGGAGGGGGGGCATGCAGATCCAGTGGGGCTGGCCTACCCTGCTGTTCTGTGGAGTATTTAGTGATGGGGTACACATGGATGACATGGCCATAGTTTGACCACACATAATAAAAATAAAACAAGAAAATTAAAAAGAATAAAATAAAATAAATAAAAATATATTCATAAAATAAAATAAAAAACACAAATTATTTTAATACATAATATAAAATAAAATACAAATAAAATAAAAAAGATAGAGATAAGGGTTGGGGTGAGAGAAAAAAACAGATGAGTAATATCTTCATGTGTGATATACAGTTATGTAGCTCTGTTATCTTAATTTTACATGTAAGTGTGCACCTCCTAACAGATGCACACTATACTACAGACTGCAGCAAGCAATCCTTGAAATGTACATATATTGCATATATATCTGTGTTCCAATTATACAGATTACAGTTTACAACAGGCCATTTCTGCCACTGGCATAGAGGTTTCAATTTAATGAAAATATTATTGAAGAAATATCAGTATTGAATAGTTTTGAAGTGTGGTATTTTAACCCACAATCTCTGACAGCCATCTAATATTGGACTCTTACAACTGGTTTGTGCCACAGGCTAATGCATACATGCTTGTTTTTACAAATGGGATATCATGGTCAAGTTTATACAACTGTATACAATACCAAACAAGCTATCTGTAACTTTTAATGCTACAATAACACTACTCTTCTTCTGCATACATACCACATGCTTCCTTCCTTCTCATCATCCTAACCCTGTGGGCTCTGACATTGCACTCATGGTCACTGCAGCTGTGGAAAAAAACAAAAAAGAACAGAAGACCATTATGAATACCAGGCTTGCCTATATTCAGCTTTCTAAGTCTTACAAAGACTCTCTGCAGTTAATACTTACCAAGGTGTGGGGTGTTCTCAGTTCAAAATTCCTTAATCCAGCAGCTGAGTGTATCCCTCTTCCTCCTCCGTAGATCATTGAAATTATGTCTCCATTGCTGTCCAGTGTGGGAGATATCTGCTGCACTTGATAAGCTATACCAAGCCTCAGACTTGTACTGAAAGCCAAAATAGTCCCCCTGCAGAAGCCTTTGGCTGTGGTTCTTAACTAGGAGTCCAATGAATATCCTGGAACCTTGGACACCCCACCTCTGTGCCCTAAACCTGACACTTTCCCTAGAAATGCCTGCCATGTCTACCATGGATCTAGAGCAATGAAGAGTGAAAATTCCCACCAATTCTAGTTATCAGGGTCTATATCACCATGAATGATCATAAGTTTGAATGCCCTTTGTTCGAACCGAAAAGTCTAAAATCCCTAAACCGCGAAGTTACAGAACATCAATTTTTTTCCCAGTAGGCCGTCTTTGGGGCTTTGCTATTTCCTTCACTGTAGTCTGATCTCAAAGTTGGTATATTTAAGTAGGGGGGTGTGAGGGGTGAAGCCCCCCACTTTAGTTTGTTTTAAAGTTGTGATTTTTTTTTTCACGGACCAGCGATTTTTTTCCCTGGGAAAAAAAAATCACTGTTCCGTGAGTTCGCTGTTTAGGGTTTCCAGACTTTTAGGTTCGAACAAAGGGCATTTGAACTTATCACCATTCAATGTGGTGATATAGACCCTAGTTATCATATTTACTGGAATGTGCACACTACTTGGTAGTGGTGCACTCTGCTTACTGTTGTGCAAACATGTTGCTCTGGAGTGCGCGGAAAGCAGCAGTGTCGAGCAGTGAGGAATTCAATTCAACTTCATTGCAATTGCAAGGTTATTGGATATACAGGCAGTTGTGTATGTGCCTTAGGCAAATGGGAAGGCTATGCAAGTCCAGATAGCAGCATTATACTTACAAGAATATAGTACGCATTATACCCACATTCATACATTTATTATTTTATTTATTTATTTTACATTTGTTAACCAGGAGAGTCTGATTGGATTTTGGTCCATTTTCAGCGGAGGCCTGGAGAGAAAAGCTCCATAGATACATACATGCAGACAGGATAACTTGACAATTGTATACATTTGTACAAGACAGTTACATACTTTGACAATTATATACTTTGGGCAGGAACACTTACAAAAACTGTTCTAGATATGCCAGAATATATAGCAGATTTAAGAAATTATAGACTTTTATGTATAAACACAGTAATTTTAGCAATACACCGCTGTGCAAGTTATCCTTTAGTTCAGTAGTACAATCACTAATTTATCAACTGGAACAGCTGAAGTATCAGAGTTATGGTAAAGATAGTTTCAACAAGAGACCAGGTTTAGAGATTCATAGTAATTAAAGAGAGGGTTAGTCAGGGTTTATACAGGGGCATAGCCAATGTATTTTTAAGTATTTTTTAAGAGATGTTTTAAATTGAGTTAGAGAGGGGACTGCAGTGAGTTCAGCAGGAAGTAAGTTCCAGATTCTGGCAATAGAGTTGGTAAATAGAGAGAATTACCAGCTAAGTTGTTGGTTTTAACAGTTTGAACTAGCATTCTATTGGAGGAGCGGAGAGTTTTTAGGTTACTGTATGGGATGATGATATTTTTAAGTATGGGTGTGTTTTCTGGCTGGTATAAGACTTTGTGTGCCATGATTAATTGATTATACTGAATTTGACAGGGTAGTTTTAGCCAGCCTAGAGCTAGAAGGCTAAGATAATGGTGTTGTCTATATGGTGAACCTGTGACAAATTGGGCAATATTATTGTAGCAGCTAGTGAGTTTATTTAGGTCAGATTTACTAAGATTTGTAGAAATAGGAGACGCATATAGCAGGGTTGAAAGTAAATGTGTTTGGGCAATCATGGTATTAGCAGATGGGATAAGAAATTGTTTAATCCTGTATAAAGAGCCAAGTTTCTTATTTACTGTCTTAATGGTACAGTCGATGTGAGCATTGAACTTGGGATTGTTGTCGATTAATATACCTAGTAGCTCAGTAGCTGGTTCTGGGGAAATTATAGTTTCATTGTTGGATTTTATGGTAAGTAATGGCAAAGGAACATTACTAGTGGGGGTAAAGAGTAACAGCTTAGTTTTATTTGTGTTTAATCGAAGATGCCAGTGAGTGAGCCAGTTTTCTACCTTATTAAAGGTACTTTGGGATAGATTCTGCAAATCTGTCGGAGAGGTAGCAGAGTAGATTAGGGTAGAGTCATCCACATACTGAATACATGTTGTTTTTGGGATGGCTGTATTCAAATCATTAATGAAGATGGAGAATAGGAGCGGGCCTAATATAGACACCTGAGGGACACCAAGGGTGATTGGTAATAGGGTGGATAGGTTCCCTTTCCATAATGCAGCTTGTTGTCTGCCACTTAGATAAGACTGAAACCAGAGAATTGCTTGGTTATGCAGTGAGAGTGTTTTTAGTGTACTTATTAGTAGGTGGTGGTTTACCATGTTGAACGCCTTGGATAGGTCTAAGAAGCGGGCAAAGGAGAGCTTGTTGTTGTTACGGTTTTTATTTATTGTATAAGAGAATGAGAGGAGGGCTGAGGTTGTACTATGGTATGGTCTAAAACCATGCTGGGAGGAGACTAGAAGATTGTTCAGATTGAGATAGGGTACATCTGATTATAAATCTGATAATAAATAGATAGATAATAAATAACTGACACAATAATACTGTCTCATCCATCATACATATAATTAATATCAGCTCCACTATCTAAGGTGTTATAAATGAGAGTGATTTTAATGGGAATTTGAACAACAGTAAAAGTGTGTGGAATAGCCTGTATTAGAATCCAGAAAAATGTGTATGGCAGTCCTACTCTTACAGCTGTTGCCACAAGAAGACTGAAAAAAACACTCCAGAAATGCACTCGACCGCCACAACACAACACTAATCACGTGACACACAACTCTCCTAAATAGTGTGCCACTCAGCCAAAGCCCCTAAGACAAAACGGCATGCCCAACACACTAGTCAAAGGTTACTCAATAGTGAGGCACACTAATATCCCACTCACTAGGTTGAATAAGGAGAAAGTAACAGTCAGCTGTCTGTCAGGTGCCAGGATCCACCACATAACGCACGCACTCATGTCCCTCAACAATAGGTACATATATGACTCTGTCATTGTACATGTGAGTGTGAAAGACCTGAGACATACCTCCCTGGATTACATGAAAAGAGACACGGAGGAGCTCTCAGATTATGTAGCCCATGTGGGTATGAACTTAGCCCTGAGCAGCATCCTACCATCACAAGTAGAAAATGATTGATTTCAACAGTTGGCTGAGTTTCTGGTGTCATTCTAAGGGGATTCAGTATCTGTCTGCCTGGGATGACATGATTAACAGACCTTGATGCTTTGCCAGAGATGGCATGCATCTGTCACCCCTGGGCTTCTAGATAATGGCCAAGGCTCGTGTCACCCCTATAGTGCCTTTTTAGACAGTGTTCCAAAGACCAAATTACCACTGTAACAGCTACAAACAAATGCTCAATGCTAGAAGTCTAAATCTCAAAATGCACTTGCTAGAAGCATACTTTAAAATGGGAAACATTGGCATTTGTGCTGTAACAGAGACCTGGTTCAAGGCAGGGGAAAGCACCTCTGCACTACCAGGCTATAACTCATTCTCCTTGAAGGCAAACTAGCCGAGATGTCAGAAAACAAATAAATCTTCATTTTATTGGGTCACTGGTTTGTGGTTTTATTTTTATAACTCATTCACACCTTTCGGCCCCAGAACTTGGACCGAAGATCCAAAGGTGGTGATGTTTCCATATTCATAAAGGATGTGCAAGCCTCCAGACTGGTAGCCAACATAATGCATCAGAGATACTTCAGGTGCAGCTAATATTGGGTAGGACAGAGATTCAGGTCATAGCCTGCTATAGGTCCCCAACAATGTCCCAAGACTCACACTCCATGTTCCTAAGCACCTTGGAGAATTTTAGGGTCTACCCTAACACTGTCACTTACCCCTCCATTAACTGGGAAAACAACTCATGTACCACTGCACTTGCCC
This sequence comes from Protopterus annectens, assembly GCF_019279795.1. Taxonomy (NCBI): domain Eukaryota; kingdom Metazoa; phylum Chordata; order Ceratodontiformes; family Protopteridae; genus Protopterus; species Protopterus annectens. The sequence continues at coordinate 1,509,340,135 of NC_056726.1, forward strand.
AATGTTTTCTGAAATTCATTAATTCCAATGTCCTGGACCAGCTTGTTCTTACCCCCACCACAGGTAGCAACATCTTTGACCTGGTTATTACTAACATGGGCAACCATTGCTCTACACCAGTAGTCATCTCCTCCCTGGTTAGATGCAACCACAAACTAATCACCTTGGAAATCCATATCCCTCTCACCCCCACCCCCCTGCAAAGGTAACCACCATGAAAAGCTTCTCCAAAACTAACTTTGGGTTCCTAAAAACAGAGATGTCTAACTTCATGGCACCCATGCAAATGGAGAATAGTTGCAAGACCTCTGAATCATACACCAATGTACTGTATGAACACATACACCAATGCATGTATCTCGCCATATCCAATAGAACCAAGACCCAATAGAAACAAGACACTCTCCTCCAAAAAAAGGAAGCCAATCTTGTGGTCCCCTGCCATAAACAAACTCTACAACTGAAGGAGGAAACTGATGTGGAATAAAGTGACGTCCCAAGACTGGAAAAACTCCCTTATTAGCCACAACAAAAAGTTGAGATCCCTCATCAAATCCTCTAAAGCTAGCTATGAAAACAGAATCACAGCAGATAGTAAAGACAGCCACAAGACCTTCTATAGTTATGGAAAGAACTTCCATGGCAATACCCAGATTTGCTCTGAGCTACTGCACAATGGTACTTCCTATACCGAGCCAACAGATATTGCCAATATACTGTCCGAAAGATTCAATGCCAACTTTACCCCCCCCCACAAAGGACCAATCACAATACCAGTAGATTGGAGGGCACCCAGTATTACTACTACACAGGTTAAAAGAGCACTGTCCAAGGCCAAGAATACAGCTTCTATGGGACCTGACAGTATCCCTGGCTGTGTTCTACATGAACTACAGAGTTTACTGGCACCTCACCTGTATGCCCTGTTCAATCACAGCCTCACCTCAGGCTTTGTCCCTACCAAATGGCGCACTGCTACAGTCATCCATCTCCACAAAGGAGGAGTGACTACAGACTCATAGGTTCATAGGTTCATAGGTTCATACTAGGCTATCTGCCCTAGGGCATTTATAAGCCTAGCCAGAGTGCGTTTGGCTTTCGCCACCCATTTTAACTTAATTTTGCTATGCCCTTTTTCGAGGTTAGTATACTGTGCCTCTGTCTAACAGTGACACAGAAGTGATACCTGGGGTAAACCTACGATCTGCCATCCACTCATCAAGATTCCTCTTGAAGAGAGTCAATGAGGGACTCTGCCTAACCAAGACTGGGATTTTATTCCAGAGTGAAGGGAGCCTCTGGGTTATGAATCTGTCCCTCCAGCATGTCCTATTTATTTCAGTCCTGAGGTTCAAGTCTCTCGAGCGTGTAGCTCGATGGGATTTGGATTTTCTGAGGTGCAGCATGTCCATTAATTCCAGGTTGGACATGGCTTTATACGTCAGGCACAGATCGCCTCTGAGCAGGCGGTATGCCACTGAGTAGAGCTGGAGTTTCTTAACCGGGCAGCATATGGCATCTGTTTGAGCCCTTTGATCCTCTTGGTGAGGTACTTTTGGGGTCTTTCCAGTTGCTGCAGGTGTCTGGTAAGGTACATCCCAAAAGGGGCATTGTACTCAATTATGGGCACTGATGAGGGATGAGTAAAGAGGCACGATGACCTCCCCTGATCTAGATGTGAATCCCTTCATGATTAGGTGGGCTATATAAAATGTTTTTCTAACCACTTTGGCCACATGGTTGTCAAATGAGAGATTGTTATCAACTTGGGTCCCCAGGTCCCTAATTACTTCTTCTGTACTTAATGGATTACCACCTATGTGGTAATTTGTGGGCACTTTGTTTTTGCCAAAGGGGATGACTATACACTTTTTGGCATTTAGCTTGAGGCCGTGGCTCTGGCACCAGTTGTCTGTTTCTATGAGGCCCTTTTGGAGGATGCTTGTGTCGGCTGGAGAGTCGATTATGGCACCCAGTTTGCAGTCATCTGCGAACTTGGTCAGCCACAGTCCTTCCGTGTTGGCCTGTACCTCCGAGAAATATATACCGAACAAGAGAGGTCCTAGGACTGAGCCTTGTGGGACGCCACTTGTAACTGGTTTAGAGTCTGACATGGCTCCAGCAATTCTAACCATGTGGGTTCAGTCCTTGAGCCAGTTTGCTACCCATCTAGTGACATAGGGGTTTATATTTAAGCTGGTGAGCTTATCTATAATGCCCGAGTGGGGTATTGTATCGAATGCTTTTGCGAGGTCCAGGTAGGCTGTGTGGACCACCTTCCCATCGTCAATGGCCTTGGTGACTGTTTCAAAGAAATCGACCAGGTTTAAGAGACAGGATCTGCCCTTAACAAAGCCGAACTGGGTAGGAGACAGTGTCTGTAGGTCCCCAATATCTTTATTTATGAGGTCCATGATGATCCTTTCCATAGCTTTGCAGACCAAGCTAGTCAGGCTTATGGGGCGATAGTTTCCAGGATCCGTTGAGGCACCACCTTTGTGGAGAGGGACCATAGTTGCTGTACACCACTCTTTGGGTACATATCCTGTAGTATGGCTGAGATTGAACAGTAGTTTTACGTATGGGTTTATCTCTTCTTGGAGTTCATGTAGGATGCAGCCCTTGACACCGTCTGGTCCCATTGATGCTGTGTTTTTTGCTTTGGAGAGGGAGGCTCTTACCTGAGCATCTGAGATGTCAGGGGGGCAGCACTCTGCTGGGATAGCTATTTGCCCTTTTGGTGGGGAGGGGGGGGGAGTTTGCGCTGAACCTGTCAACTAGGATGTTGGCAATGTCTGTGGGTTCAATGTATTTTTTGTCATTTTGGACTAATTCTTAGCATATCTGGGAATTCCCACCCAGGTTCCTAACATAACTAAAGAAAGCCTTGTGATTATCCTTAGTGTCCTGTGCAATTTTTCTCTCGAAGATGGCCTTAGACGATTTTATGAGTGCCCGTAGTTTTTTGCTAATACTGATCAGAGATGCCTTCCCTTTTTTGGATTTTGCTCTATCATGTAGTAGCTTCCTCCTTCTATTGTATAGTTTGTTTATAGCTGAGGTCCACCAGACAGGACGTCTGCCTTTGGAGGATTGGGTCTTGGTTTTATTTGGGATCGCATGATCCATGCATTCCTGAACGTGTTCATAGAATGCGTTTATAAAGGATTCTGCGGTCTGGGCCGTATTTTCCACAGGCTCGGGGGCTTTGAAGGATTCCACCTCGGTTTTGAGGAGTGTGAAATTTGCTTTAGAGAAGTTTTTCACTGGGATTTTCTGGGCAGGGGGTGGGGTTGGGATGTGAATATCCAGTGAGATTAGTTTATGGTCTGATCTTACCAGTGAGGGATACACGTCTGGTCTGGAGCATAGAGTCCCCATGTTGGTGATGATCAGGTCCAGTATGTTTTCCCCTCTTGTGGGAGTGGTAACAAGTTGTTCCATGGCATTTGAGTTTATAAATTCTAGGAACCTTTGGGCTAGGGTGTTGGAGCTAGAGTAATGCTCCCAGTCTATGTTTGGGTAGTTGAAGTCACCCAATATTATGGTGTTTGGAGAGACCTTCATATTTTCCAGTGTTCTCAGGAAGGCCAAGTGGGGTTCCTGGGTTTGAGAGGGTGGTCTTTAGCAGGCTATAAACTGGAAGGCAGTTTTACCCACTGTTAGTTGCACATGGATAGTCTCTGATGCTTCGTGCTGTGCCACCAACCTGGAGGTGTAGGTATCTTTGACGAATATTGATACTCCCCCTCCTTTTGTGGTTTGGTCCAAGTTTTGGGGCCGAAAAGCATGGTATGAGGTATAACCTGGTAGTGCTGGGGTGCTCTCGGGAGCCTTGAACCAGGTTTCTGTTACTGCACAGATATCGATGTTCTCCATGCTAAGGAGAGTTTCGAGTGCGTGAATCTTGAGGTTTAAACTTCTGGCGTTGAGTAGCATTACTCTTAGTTTCTTATCCCTTGTGATACCTATGGAGGTGGGTTTGTCTTTTGAGCCTTGCCTAAAAAAGGCACTATGGGGGAAGCAAGAGCCTTTGCCAATATCCAAAAGCCCAGGGGTGACAGGTGCAAGCCATCCCTAGCGAAGCATCGTGGCTTGTCGAGCATGTCATCCCAGGCTGACAGGCATTGGATCCCCTTTGAATGACACCAATAATTAAGCCAATTGTTGAAATTGATCATCTTGTCTTCATATTGTGGCATCATTCTTGGTGAGGGTAAGATGCTACTCAAGGTCAGGGTCATACCAGCCTGGGCTACATGCTCAGAGAGCTCCTCTATGTCTCTTTTCATGTAGTCCAGGGAGGTACGTCTCAGGTCATTCACACCAGCATGGACAATGACCGAGTCATATTTGTACTTACCTTGGAGTGACCTGAGTGCTTGTGTTATGTGGCGGATCCTAGCACCCGACAGGCAGCTCACCATGACCTTCTCCCTGTTCAGCCTGGTGAGCAGGATGTCAGTGTGCCTGAAGATAGATTCACCTATTACAAGTGTATCAGGTGTGTTGTTTAGCCTTAAGGGCTGTGACTGTTCTGCACACTGGCTTTGTAAGCTATGTGTTGCACGTATTTTGTTTTGGGGTAGCAGTTGCTTGGGTGTCTGCTTTGGAGGTCTCTGCTGCTTAGGCAGATTTTTATTTAGAGCCTCCGAGTATGTTTTTGTGTGTTTATGTGTTTGGTTTGCTGTCGTGGTAGCTCTATGTGAAACTGGAATTGTAGTGAGTGTGGTTTCAATCTCCTCCTGACTGGTTACGCCAGTACTGAGTTGAGAGAGCTTAGCCTCCAGTTTGGTTATATGGTTGCATCTCTCACATGTGTTGGAATTTGTCGGGAGGAGGAGAGGGTTGTCTTTGTACATGAGGCAGTTGTAACATTGCCTCAAGATTCCCAGATTCACCAGCTGGACCGGAGAGGAGATTGACAACTGACCTTTGGACATGCTGGAATAGTATTGGGAATTCCTTTATAATTGAAAAAAAGGGCCAATGGGGAACAAGGTACTCAAGGGGAGTTTGTGAGGGTGTAGTGCTTTTAATTTTTTAGTGCTGACTTATATAATTGCTTTAGTGAGCAAGTGCCAGGTAACTTAAATGCAATGTGTTACAGGTAACTTAAATGCAAAAACGACAAACAGTAACTTTCTTTCAAGTGAAACAAGGAAATAAGTACAGTAAGCAATGCAGATATCACTAGGGATCCACAGAAGTGCTGAAAAGCCACGTTTTAGGTGGAATTAGCATTTCAAGGAAATAACAAGCAAACAAACAACAAGCATACAAACAAAGCTAGATTCAGCAGGCCTGGATCTAGTCTATGCTACAGCAAACAAGGTGTACCAATTTCAGTAAGAAACAGTTCAAATATGCAGTTACTATAAGCTTTTAACCAGAAATTCCCAGCTCAGAAGGGCAGAGTCCAGCCTCTCCTCCCACAAGAGTGCAGACCACGAACCTTCTTAATGTAAAATAACTGGCCTGAATCCCAAGTGCTTAAACCAGAAGTAATACACTTTTAGAATAACAAACACTGAGCCCTCAGTCAGCAGTTCCCAACTTAGAAGGATGTAAGCTACCTGTCCTGCCACCACAGTGCAGGCCACAAACCTTCCTAATGTAAAACAACTGGTCTGAAGCCCAAGTGCTTAAGCCAAAAGACTTAGACTGATAGCTACACTTTAATCAAGTTACTACCAAGCAGTAGTAAATACAACTGAATTCTTTAAAGAATGCCTGGATTAGTGCTCAAGTTATACAAACAAAGCTTGATTCAGCAGGCCTGGATCTAGTCTATGCTACAACAAACAAGGTGTACCAATTTCAGTAAGAAGCAGTTCAAATGCAGCAATTAGAAAGACCCCAAAAGTATCTCACCAAGAGGATCAAGGGTCTCTAACAGATGCCATATGCTGCTCGGTTAAAAAAACTCCAGCTCTACTCAGTTGCATACCGCCTACTTCGAGGCGATCTATGCCTGACATACAAAGCTATGTCAAATCCAGAATTAATGGACATGCTCCACCTCAATAAATCTAAATCCCTTAGAGCCACAAGCTTGAGGGACTTCAACCTCAGCACAGAAATAAATATAACTTGCTGGAGGGACAGGTTCATAACCCAGAGGCTCCATTCGCTCTGGAATAGAATTCCAGTTCATGTGAGGCAGAGCACCTCACTGAATCTCTTCAAGAAGAATCTCGATAAGTGGATGGGGGATCGTAGGTTTGTCCCAGGGATTACTCCCGTGTCACTATTAGACAGAGGCACAGTAAACTAAACCTTAAAAAGGGCACAGTATACTCAAATCAAGGGGTGGCGTAAGCCATACAGAATCGGGCTAGGCTTATAATTGCCTCAGGGCAGATAGCCTAGTATGAACCTATGAACCCATGAACCTATGAAATATGCAGGCACTATAAGCCTTTAACCAGAAATTCCCAGCTCAGAAGGGCAAAGTCCAGCCTCTCCTCCCACAAGAGTGCAGACCACGAACCCTATTAATGTAAAATAACTGGCCTGAAGCCCAAGTGCTTAAACCAGAATTAATACACTTTTAGAATAACAGACACTGAGCCCTCAATCAGCAGTTCCCAACTTAGAAGGATGTAAGCTACCTGTTCAGCCACTACAGTGCAGACCACAAACCTTCTTAATGTAAAACAACTGGTCTGAAGCCCAAGTGCTTAAACTAAAAGGCTTAGAATGAGTTACACCAAGAAGTAATAAATACAATTGAGTACTATTAAGATGACGCAAAAGCAAAATAAAGTAGGAAGAAACACAAATACAGTAAAAGCAGATACATTTTTTTTTTTTTTTGAGTGAGCAAATGAGATGGGCCCAGGAGTTACAGGACAGAAACAAGTGCAAATGCAGGCCTTCAAATCAGAAAGCTGAGTGAGATGGAAGACCGCCCAAATGGCCAATAACTACAAATTCTGGGCCAGAACCACTCCTTATGTGGTAGACAGGTTCCCCAATGCTTACCACTCCCACTGATAAGCTAGAAGGCTTCCCTCCAACACATAAAGGCTTGGGGGGCTCAGAAGCTTACAAACAGTTTTAGATACAGCAAATCTGTATCTGGAACACTAATTACAGGAAAGGTAGGAAACAGGCTTACAATTTTTTTTTTCAGAAAAGTAGCAAAAACAGTAGTAAAAACAATTCACATGCAGTGCAAGCCGGCACACTTGAGTATGTAGCAATATTAGTCCACACACAGTTTGAAAAAATGTAATTAAATTAAAAAGGACTAAAAGCAAGTGCAGAAAGGGTTTATTAGGTAGAATGCCGTAAAGAGATGGGACTGGGGGAGTGTCCTAGATCAAATCTACAGTGGGGCGGGCACTGCAAAAGCCACCAAATTTAAACTACAACCAAGAACAGGGAGGGGGGGGAAGACAGTTTCAACAGAGATGTGAGGAATCACAGTGCAAATTATAAAACCAGAAAAATATGTACTGATCTCTGTATATAAAGGAATTTCAAAGCAGTCTAACAACTTTCAGTGAGCTCAGATGGCTAACTGCAGAGATTCAGAGACACACACAATATTTACTGAATCCAAGACACACAATATTTACTCACTCAAATCTTAAATAAGTGCAGAAAATATACTTAAATCAGCTTATGTCCAGTTGATATATGCAGACAAGTCTCAGTAGCCACCATCTCAATTTAAAATGATTACTAGAAATGTAACCAGCACAGATTTTAATGCCTGCAGAAACCCCCAAGGTAATTAACAGTAACAAAGGACTCTGGGAACTATCACCCCATTAGCCTGATGAGTCTGATATGCAAAGCTATGGAACACATCATCATGGACTTAATAAACAAAGATATAGGGAATCTCCAAACTCTGGATCCCACACAGTTTGGTTTTGTGAAGGGTAGATCATGCCTGCTCAACTTGGTTGACTTCTTTGAGTCAGTCATCAGAGCTGTGGATGAAGGCAAGGTGGTTCATACAACCTACCTTGATCTGGCCAAAGCCTTTGATACCATTCCCCACTCAGGAATCATAGAAAAACTCACTAAGCTAGGCATCAACCCCTATATCACTAGATGAGTTGCAAGCTGACTCACATATATAACTCACAGTGTGAAAGCAGCTGATTCCAAGTCAGACTGCTGACCAGACACGAGGGGAGTCCCACAGAGTTTGGTCCTGGGTCCTGTCCTGTTTGGTATCTACTTCTTTGAAGTCCAGGCCAACATGAAGGGAATCTGGCTGACAAAATTTGCAGGCAATTGCAAGTTGGGAGCTATTATTAACTCCCCAAGTGATGTTGATATCCTATAGAAAGGCCTCAATGAGACCAACGACTGGTGTCAGAACCATGGCCTGAAGCTTAATGCCAAAAACTGGAGTCATCATCCCCTTTGGGAAAAACCTGGTTCCTATGAATTACCACATCAATAGTAGTCCACTGAAGACAGAAAGTATTATAAGAGATCTGGGAACACAGGTTGAGAGCAACCTCTCTTTTGACTCCCACATCGCCACTGTGGTCAGAAAGTCCTTCTATGTGGCACATCTCATTACTAAGGGTTTTGCATCCAGGAAGAAAGAGGTCATTGTCTCCTTCCACTATTCCCTCATTAGGCCAATCATTGACCACAATGCCCCATTTGGCATGTACCTCACTAGACACCTGCAACAACTGGAGAGGCCACAAAAGTACCTCACAGAGAGCATCCTAGGCCTTAAACACTTGCCCTATATGGACAGACTCAAAAAACTCCAACTATTCTCTGTCTCATTTCGGCTACTTAGAGCCGATCTCTGTTTGACTTACAAAGCCATGGCTGACCCAGCTCTGTTAGAAATGCTACATCTAAAGCAATCCCAATCCCTCCTCACCACACACTCAAGAGACCCCAACCTCATTACCACAATCAACAGAATGTGCTGAAGGGACAGGTTCATAACCCAGGGACTGCCCATGCTATGGAATAGACTTCCCATACATGTCAACAGAGCACCTCACTGGCCCTCTTCAAGAGAAATCTTGATGAGTGGATGGGAAATAGAAAATTCACCCTGGGGATCCCTCCAGTGGCTCTACTCAATAGAGGCACTGGGAACTAAGGTTGGGTGGCATGTTGCCAGGGTAAGCCTATGGGTTAGGCTTGTAAAGTCTCCAGGGCCATTAGCCTAGCACACACCTTTGAACCTATGAACCCATGAACTTGTCTATATTTCAGTTTATTGCTATAAACTGCAATGGCAGAACAGTAATAAAATGGTTACACACCCTGGACTTGAACCCAGGGCCATCTGTACTCCAGCTTTACACTTACATGTGCTACCACAGGATTAGTTACATCACATTCCCTATTTTACTATTCATTCTTAAGGTCTCATTGTTAACCTCTGAACAACAGCACTCAGCGGGTTTGCATGATGCCGAATAAAATGAATCGAATGTATCTGTTTTCTATTTTTGTCTGTCTGTGTCCTGTCTGCTTCCTGGGTGGTCCTGTTGTTCAGTTCGCACACAAACAAGCTAAGCACAGCCAAACCTGCCATTGATTTCCTCCATTCCCGCGACTGTGCTACGTGCTGCATAGTGCTAAAAAAAAAAAAGAAATTAGACAAACAAAGACAGTAAAGGAAAACAAAAAGAAATTAGACAAACAAAGGCAGTAAAGGAAAAAAAAAAGAAAAGGGGAAAGTAGTTGAAATCAGGAAAATCAATGAATGACATAAACACAAGGAAAATGATGGCTTACATGAGATATGCCTACATGCATCTGGATTTGAACTCTCACAGCAATGCAACTTCAGAACATAGGATGGGTACCTTATCCTTCTGTGCCAGTCAACTGCAACAGCATCAACACTGATATCAAACCATACAACCGTTGTTTCTACATTTATTATTTTTGGATGTAGTGCACTTAGAGATTACACAACCTGTTATGATTATTGCTTTTCAAATATGCAGCTCTGTCTTACCTTTCTGCATTTGTTGGTCAACCTGTTATGGACTAAATGAGGATTCATTGCTGTTGTTGTTCTTCTTGATTTGCATCCGCCTGTTTGCCGTATTTCACATCTTTAGATGTATGTTTCTCCAGTGGGTAATACTGAGAGGCTAACTTTTCGGTTTTATCTGGGAACAGTTATTTTGTAGTTATGTGATACTTATGTGTACTATCCTTCTGTTGTCTTTTAGGACACCTAGAAGTATGCCACCCAGCCGTGCCAATCCTTGCAGACCCCCCTTCACCTATTCTGAGAACCAGGTGATAGTGGATGTCTTTAGGCAACATGGTGCTTTTCTGCTGGAAAGTGGACACAGAGATATGTCATGCAGGGTCAGATTTGCTGCCAGATTGTTGAAGATGTGAATGCCATTGCTGGCAAGAGCAGGATGTATGAACAGGAACTGTGACTGCTGCTCTCCACTTACCATCACACACCTCTGAACAACATGTTTGTGGGATGGTAAGCAGAGAGCAGCAGTGCCAAACAGTGAAGAATTCATAGTTTCATAGTTTCATAGTTTCATAGTATAGTACTAGGCTATCTGCCCTGGGGCATTTGTAAGCCTAGCCATAGTGATGTGGCTTTTGCCACCCCATGAAATGGTACAAAAATGTACAGAATAAAACTAGAATACTGTGCCTCTGTCTAGTAGTGACACAGTGAAGGTCCCCTTATATAATAGAATTAGTTTACTGTGCCCCTGTCTAGCAGTGACACAGATGTGACCCCTGGGGTAAACTTACGATCTCCCATCCACTCATCAAAATTTCTCTTGAAGAGAGTCATTGAGGGGCTCTGCCTAATATGAACTGGGATCCTGTTCCAAAGCATGGGAAGCCTCTGGGTTATGAATCTATCCCTCCAGCATGTCCTATTCATACTTGTGCCGAGGTTTAAGTCTTTAGCTCTCGTGGTCCTGATGGATTTGGATTTTTTGAGGTGGAGCATGTCCATCAGATCCTGATTGGACATGGCCTTGTACGTCAGGCAGAGATCACCTCTGAGCAGGCGGTATGCTACTGAATAGAGCTGAAGTTTTTTAGTCTGGCAGAATAAGACATATGTTGGAGACCCTTGATCCTTTTGGTGAGGTACTTTTGTGGTCTCTCCAGCTGTTGCAAATGCCGGGTGAGGTACATACCAAATGGGGCATTGTACTCAATCATGGGTCTGATGAGGGAGGAATATAGGGGTACAATGACATCCTTGGATCTGGATGTGAAACCCTTCATGATGAGGTGTGCAAGGTAGAATGTTTTTCTAACCACTTTGGCAACGTGGGTGTCAAATGAGAGGTCGCTGTCTACTTGGGTCCCTAGGTCTCTGATTACTTTTTCTGTACTCAGTGGGTTGCTGTCTATGTGATAATTTGTGGGTACTTTGTTTTTCCAAAAGGGATGACTATACATTTTTGGCATTTAGTTTAAGGCCGTGACTACGGCACCAGTTGTCCGCTTCAGTGAGACTCTTTTGTAGGATGTGTGTGTCTGCTGGTGTATCGACTATGGCGCCTAGTTTGCAGTCATCTGTGAACTTTGTCAGCCACAGCCCTCCCATGTTTGCTTTAACATCTGAGAAATAAATGCCGAACAAGAGGGGTCCCAGGACAGATCCCTGTGGGACACCACTTGTGACTGGCTTTGAGTCTGACATTGCTCCAGCGATTTTAACTTTATGGGTTCTGTCCTTTAGCCAGTTTGCAACCCATCTAGTGACATAAGGGTTTACTTTTAAGCTGTTTAGCTTATCTATGATGCCTGAGTGGGGTATTGTGTCGAAGGCCTTAGACAAGTCCAGGTATGCTGTATGGACTGCTTTGCCCTCATCAATGGCTCTAGTGACTGTTTCAAAAAAGTCAACCAGGTTTAAAAGGCAGGATCTGCCCTTTACAAAGCCCAACTGGGTGGGGTCAAGTGTCTGTAGGTCCCCTATGTCTCTGTTTATGAGTTCCATAATGATTCTTTCCATAGCTTTGCAGACCAGGCTAGTTAAGCTTATGGGGCGGTAGTTTCCAGGGTCTGTAGAGGCACCCCCCTTGTGGAGTGGGACCACTGTTGCTGTACGCCAGTGTTCAGGTACATATCCCGAAGTAAGGTTAAGGTTAAATAGCATTTTTATGTGTGGGTTTAGCGCCTCTTGGAGTTCACGTAACACGTACCCCGGGATACCGTCAGATCCCATTGATGCTGTGTTTTTTGCTTTGTTTAGGGCGGTTCTCACTTGGACATCTGAGATGACAGGGAGATTACATTCAGCTGGGATAAGTATTTCTTCTTTTGGGGATGAAGGATGGGAGAAATTTGCACTGAACCTGTCAGCCAGAATGTTAGCAATATCTGTGGGTTCAGTGTATTTTTTGTTGTTGTGAACCAACTCTGAGCATATCTGTGGGTTTCCGCCCAGGTTTCTAACATAGCTGAAGAAGGCTTTGTGGTTATCTTTAGTGTCCTTAGCGATTTTTCTCTCAAAGTTTGCCTTGGATGTTTTTATGAGAGAACGTAGTTTTCTGCTAATGTTGATCAGAGATGTCTTCCCTTCATGGGATTTCGCTCTGACGTGCAGTAGCTTCCTTCTTTTGTTATACAATTTGTTTATGGCTGAGGTCCACCAGACAGGATGCTTACATTTGGTGGAGAGGGACTTGGATTTGTTTGGGATTGCATGATCCATGCATTCTTGGAGATGTCCATAGAAAGCATTTGTGAAGGATTCGGCATTGTGGGATGTGGTATCCACTGGCACAGTGGGTTTAAAGGATACCATCTCAGTCTTAAGAAGAGTGAAGTCTGCTTTTGAGAAGTTTTTCACTGTGGTCTTTTGTGCTGGGGGTGGAGGTGGGATATGTATATCCAGGGTGATTAGTTTGTGGTCAGATCTCACTAGTGAGGGGGTATACTTCCGGTGTGGAGCATTTTGTCCCCATGTTTGTGATGATCAGGTCTAGTATATTATCTCCCCTAGTGGGAGAGGTGACTAGTTGTTCCAGTGCATTTGAATTTATGAGTTCCAGGAACCTTTGGGCTAGGGTATTAGGGCTAGAATAATGTACCCAATCTATGTTTGGGTAGTTGAAGTCTCCCAGTATGATGGTATTTTGTGATACATTCATATCCTCCAATGCCTTCAGGAAGGCTGAGTGGGGTTCTTGAGATTGGGAGGGTGGTCTGTAACATGCTACCAGTTGTATAGCAGTTTTGCCTATGGTTAGTTGCACCTGTATGGTCTCTGATGCTTCATGTGTTGCTACTAACATGAAGGTGTGTGTGTCCTTTATGAATATGAACACTCCCCCTCCCTTTGTGGTTCGGCCCGGGTTTTGGGGCCGAAAAGCATGATACGAGGTATAGCCTGGTAGTGCTGGGGTGCTCTCAGGAGCCTTGAACCAGGTTTCAGTTACTGCACAGACGTCGATGTTCTCCATGCTGAGGAGTGCATCAAGTGCCTGCATCTTGAGATTTAGACTTCTGGCGTTGAGCAGCATTACCCTTAGTTTTTTCCATTTTTGTTTTCTAAGGAGGTGGGTTTGTCTTTTGAGCCTTGCCTAAAAAAGGCACAATGGGGGTGGCAAGAGCCTTAGCCAATATCCGGAAGCCCAGTGGTGACAGGTGTAAGCCATCCCTTGCAAAGCAGCGTGGCTTGTCCAACATATCATCCCAGGCAGACAGACATTGGATCCCCTTAGAATGACACCAGTACTTGAGCCAATTGTTAAAGCTGATCATCTTGTCTTTGTATTGTGGTATCATTCTTGGTGAGGGCAAGATGCTGCTCAGGGTCATATTGCACTTGTGAGGTTACTGGATGTGCAAGCAGTTTTATATGTGTCTTAGGCAAATATGAAGGCCATGCAAATACAGATAGCAGGATTATCCTTACAGTAATATAGTACACATTATACCTGCATTCATACATCTGATTATAAATGTAATAAATAAATACATAAATCAATAAATAACTGACACAATAATACTGTCTCAACCATCATACAAATAATTAATATCAGCTCCACTATCTAAGGTGTTATAAGTGAGAGTGATTATAATGGGAAGTGGAACAACAGTAAAAGTGCGTGCAATATCCTCTATGAGAATCCAGGACCATGTGTATGGCAGTCCTGCACTTACAGCTGTTACCACAAGAAGATTGAAAAAAAAACACTTGTCTTTGTTTCAGTTCATTGCTATAAAGTGCAATGGCAAAACAGTAAAAAAAAAGGTTGCACACACTTTACTGGAACTCCGGGCCATCTGGACTCCAGCCCTACTCTTGCATCTGCGACCACAGGATGAGTTACATGACATTCCATATTTTACTATTCATTCTTAAGGTCTCGCTGTTAACTGCTGTACAACGCCACTTAGCAGGATTGCATGATGCCCAATAGCATTAATTGAATTAATCCATTTTCTATTTTTGGTTGTCTGGGTCATGTTTGCTTCCTGGATAGTTCTGTTGTTCAGTTTGCACGCTGCCTCACTTCATGCAAATGAAATAAGTATTGCCAAACCTGCCATCTATTTCCTCCATTTCCATGATTGCTCTATGTGCTACATAGACAAATACTGGCCCTAAACAAATTAGACAAACAAAGACAGAAAAGAAAAAAAAATTAAATGGGCGAGTAGTTGAAATGAAGAAAAATCAATGTATGATGAACACACAAGAAAATGATGGCTCACATGATATATATAAACATAGACCTGGATTTAAACTCTCACTCCAATGCAATTTGAGAACACAAGATGACTGCCTCATCCCTCTGCACACAAACACCTTTGCATCAAAGAACTGAGCTCAGTCTGCACACAACCAACTGCAAAAGCATCTACAGTGATATCAAAGCATACAACTGTTATTTGTACATTTATTATTTTTGGATGTAGTGAACTTAAAGATTACACAACATATTATGCTTATTGCTTGCAAATATGCAGCTCTGTCTTACCTTTTTTTCTAGCCATCTTTAATTAATGTACAATCATGTCAATGGAAATGTGTTTTTCATTTCTCCTCACTATAACTACTGCTAACAAATGTCATGCAACTGTCTACTTTTGAATGTCAAAACATTAACTGTAATTACTTATCTGTATTTTGTCTGCATTGCTATGTTCACCTTTGCTTCTATCATATTGTCCTTATTGCAATGTTTTATTTTGTACACATTGGAGCTTTTCTCCCCGGGCCTCCGCTGAAAATGGACACGTATCCAGTCGGACTATCCCGGTCAACAAATGTAAAATAAATAAATAAAATAAAATAAATAAATACATTTTTGCTGGTCATTCTTCAGTTATCTGACTAGTACTCTGAGACATGCAGTTTGTAAGCCATTCTAAATCATTGGCCTTAAATGTGTGAGGATATTAACTGGAAATTATATCATATGCAGTTGCCAACAACTGAAGGGCTGGTTGGATATTAAGGAACACAACCTGTGAATTGAGTGATGCTTACTTACATTTCCAACCTTACATCTAAAACTTTAGATCTAACCTGACACACCCAGTGGAGGTAAGGCAGTCTGAAGTGCTGTTGTGTTTTTCTTCTCCAACCAGTAATCATTCACAGTTGCAATGCATTAAAAACAAGCACTGACAGAGTACCTGCACTATATTTACATCTCATACACAGATTCAAGTATTTGGGATTCAGAAATTCTAATGAGTTCACACCTCATTTGCATCTTCACCATGCTAACAGCTCTGAGAGTACACCATATAAAAGGCAGCCATATAGCAAACTGATGGTGAGGAGACTTGTTTATGTTGGGAAAACTGCACGTACTCTATTTCTTTTGGATATATCTGTACACAGGATTACTGAACCTCAGAAGGTAATCTTGTATTTTAATCATTTACATACTGCATATCCTGCAATGTCTTTCAGAAAAATCTAAAGCAAAGGCTTTTCCACTTTCATCTATATGTATTACTTCAAAGTGTACTGCTGGTTTGAACGTATTTGTCATGCCATTTCACAGGTATATATGATTGCCAATAAGTGAAAATGGAATTCTCTGTGATAAGTATGTATAAATGTTTCAGGGGCAGTTCCTGTGATAGCACTTTTAGCATTTCAAAGATGGCTTATTAGCAAAATGTGTCATTTCCCTCTTCTTGAGTGGGACGGGAACAGTAAAGCTTAGTTACTGTTATGGCACAAACAAGGACAGAGTGTTCTTTTAGGAGGAGAGCACAGGTGAGCTGCTGTTATGGCACAAACAAGGATATGTTGCTATTGTTACTCTTCTTGTTTTGCATCCTGCCTGCTGTAGTATTTCATATCTCTAGACTGTTTTATGCTTCTCCAGTGGGTAATACTGACTGGCTAACTTTTCTGTTTTATCTGGGAACAGGTATTTTGTAGTTGTTTGATAATTATGTGTATTATCCTTTGTTGTCTTTTAGGACATCTAGAAGTATGCCACCCAGGCATGTCAGTCCTTGCAGACTCCCCTTCAATGCTGCTGAAAACCAGGTGATAGTGAATGCCTTTAGACAACATGGTGCTGTTCTGCTGGAAAGGAGACGGGATAATGGCACACAGTGTGCACATTTGGCCCCAAATTGTTGATGTGAATGCCATGGTGACCATAGCAGGACATATGAGCAGGTGTGCCACAGGACCACTGACATGATGACATCTGCATGGAAGAGAACAGCTGCAGTGGGCCATGACCAGATGGTTACCAGGGGAGAACCTGCTATGGAACCACCAATAACACCCAATAAAGTGTTCCTGCCCAATATCATGGATCCAGACTGCTCACAAGATAGTGCACTACAGCATGTCCTGGATGTCAATGCAGCAGTTTCAGAGATAGCAAGCATGGTCCAGGAGGAACATCCATGTAGGCTTTGGCATCTCAACAGTTGAACACTGCTGTATAGTAGAACAATTGAAATCAGTACACTACTTCTATGTCACATTAATTTTTTGGGGGGATTGAAGATTGCTACAGTTATTAGCTTAGGTTAGAGTTGTTAGCCACTTTCATGTTGAAAGTATAGTTAATGGAAATATAAAGGGGTACAAGTATTACCGTCTGTGTTACTGTTAAATTTGATGATGTTGCCCTTACCTTTTACTTAACCTCTTCCAGGACCATCTGGCTTGCAGAGAAGAATATTTCCTGCAGATGATAAGCTAAACTTTTCTATATCAGTACTGCTGAGTAATTTAAAGAAATATTTTAGTGCATGATGTTGATGTCAGGCCTGTTATGTGTATTGCTGTACTGTCTGCAGTAGTGGTAACACTGTTAATTTGTTAGCATACATTGGACTATAGTAGTGTAGGTATTAATATTTTCCTGTGTTTGTTGCTTTACATCACAGGTGATCATGACAGTGGAAGTGTGGGCCTTTGCCACTTGATGTCAGTGTATTAGCAGACTCTGACGATGATGGTGGCCAAACAGAGACATGGTCAGAGAGTGCAGAGGTTGAATCTGACACTGAGGTTGACATACAGCCATTCCCAGCAATTCCATTAAACACAGCCAATAGGCCTATGCCTACCCATTCCACTGAGCCCTCAGCTATTGGACAGGTGGAGGGCGAGGCCATTGATCAGGAAAGTGTGTTTACTGTGTCTTCAATGCCTGTTGACTCTGGCTATAGCCAAAGTGTGGGTGAGGTGCCAAGCAGGAGGGTTGATAGTGGTGTTCATAGGGGGCCTGCTGTCCTTCCTCCACCTGGTGCAGGTGTCTTTTCCCATGCCACTCAATGTATGTTTAGGGCCATTATGGAGGCATGAGCGTGTTTCCATAAGGTGCTCCAGACAACTGCTCATGGTGATAGATGTGGCACAGGCTGACCTGCATGACTGCCTCCACCCTGTTGCTGATTCAATGGATTGGGTGAATGACATGATGGAATGAGGGATGTCTGTCATGGAATGAGCATTGTCTGTGATGGAATGTCTGCTAGGAGGGGAACTACATCTTTGTGGACGTAGGTCAGCCACATCATCTGCTGTTAGCCAACATGCCCATGCCCAATCATGCTGCCATAGTGGCAGTACTTACACTGCTCCATCAGTGAGTGTGCTGCCCACACCCAGACATGGCTGGCTATGGGGTCCCTGTACATCACCATGATGGCAGCTCATCCAGCAGACATCATTCCCATTCAGGTAGCAGCAGTGCATCTGACCATGGGCATGGCCATGCCAGTGCAACTCCTGGTAGAGCCAGTTCTCATAGTTGGGGGTGAGAACGATGAACTGCCACTTCTACCATGCATGGCTGACACCTGTCTGACATATCATGATGTAGAGACAACACAGGGCTTGGTTGTCTTCATGCAGACACTCAAAAAACAATTTCACATGGAGGACCCCTACAGACACACACACACAACAGTTACATGGTTCAGCCATACAGCTAAAAACTCATTTTGTCTCACTGGCCATTCTTTGGTTTATTGAATTGTCTGCCTGATTGTCTTTCTTACTTATACACACACTCACCGACCTTTTGTGTCAGCCTAGGCCTCCTGCCCTTCCATACAACACCCTGCACAAGTGATGATAACTGTGCCATATCCCTGTTTTCTATCTTTTGAAGTCAGGGATACGTAAGCTTTATGTCTGATGCTCAGGATGCATAGTTGACTTAGTATATCTGCATTTGTGGTGTTGAAATGATAATTTTACTTTTGACTTATCTTGGCCTTGGATTAGACAGTTGATAGCATCAAAGTTTCCCAACTTTATTGTAAATGATCTTGTGAGGGCTGTGAAGTCAGAAACTGCAATGTGTATCATTACTTTCTAACTTCTCTCTTTAATGATTTGCTCATACAAATGTATGGTGCTAAACCGAGGCCATGTAGTGACCATCAGTACTTTTGCGAGGTATGACTGTGTGAATCTCTGATGTCTGAGGCCTACTACTTAATAATGGACACATATAAGTCACATACGTCTCTGCTGTCACATGTTAAGATAATTTATGTAACAATGTCCCACCTTTTACTTGCTTACAGTACTAATTAGTGAAATACAAAGATATACCAGTCATTCATCTTATTACACAATACACTCCAGCCTTGTAAATTCTGCAGTTGACATGGTTATAGTTCAGAGCTGAGTCTGTCTGTTGCAAACAGTACACAGCCAATACATGGGGAGGTAAAAGTTGTGTGAGTTGGGTAGCATTGATGTTGCTATATGTATGTGTGTAGGAGGAAGATTTTAGGCCTCTAGGTGGTGAGGAAGTGAGTGAGTGAGTGAGTGAGTGAGTGAGTGAGTGAGTGAGTGAGTGAGTGAGCTATGTGTTGTTTCTTAGCCAATGCAAGGGCATACTGAGCATCCCTATGTCAGCCTACAACCACCACAGCTAGTGGTTCCCCCTCTGGCTCCTTATCTGCATGTGGCTGTGGTGACCATGGCACTGATGATGGCATGTGTGCCCCTTCCCTTGCTGATCCTGCTGAAGCTGTTTCCTCAGGATTATGTTGTGTGGCATGGCACATACTGTGAATATTTCTGTACATGTCCATGGATTGTACTGCAGGGCCCCCCAGATGTATCTAGGCACTGGAACCGTGACTTCAGCAGCCCATACAGACATGCTATGATATTTATGATTTGAACATGTGCCTCATTATGACATTCTTCTGAGGGTGTGTGTTCATTTCTCATAGGAGTCATCAGCCATGGTTCCAGTGTATAGCCTGCATCCCCCAGTAAATGTCCCTGTGTGATATCCCTCCCTAGCAAATATCTGGTACAGTTGGGAGGTTTGCCAGATATGTGAGTCATGGTAACTGCCAGCATTGTCAGCACACATGTTCAAGATGATTCCATTGGCATTACACACAACTTGGCAGTTGATAGACTGCTAACCCTTTCTGTTTATGTAGAGCCTACCCTGTTCTTTGGGTGGTGCATTAAATTCTATATGTGTGTAATCTAAGGCACCCAGCACTTCAGGGTAGTGTGCTGCATGGTAGAAGTGTTGCATATTTCTGGCCCTGTCCTTAGAAGTGCAGGAAAAATATATGTGGTCACTAGCATGTTGGAGCATAGCATTCAGGAATTTGTGGAGGATCATGAATGCTGAAGCCTGTGACACCCCCAGCATGTCCCTGTTGGTCTCTGAAAGTTAACTGTAGCTAAGATTCTAAGTGCTCCACATATCTTTGTGTCCACTGGGATAGGTTCCCCTAGATTGGCTTTGGCTTTGACTTTGAGTTAAGCATGGCAGAGGTTGGAGAGTTCCTATAGTGTGTTCCTATCCACCCTATAGTGCTCTACAATTTTCATGTCATATAGGTTGTGAAATGTTAATTGGGGCCTGAAAACTCTTCTCCTTCTCATCCTAGGCCTATTGGCAGCAGGAGCAGCATTGGCCTCAGCCTGTAACACATACAAATGAGGAAAAATACTGCAGGAGACACAAGGGAACGCCGCAAAAAACACTTTATTCAACCAAGACTGAGCAGTTTCATAAGAATATAACACAACTCCTTCATCTGTGCTGAATGAAAACCATAAAATGAAATACTTAAACATAAAAGCATATTTTGCTTACCAGATATTTGGAAAAAAAATGGAAAATCTATAACTATAAATCACAAAATAAATGTCCTGGATTAATTTAAATATAAATTATAGCATACTTTATTGTACAACACAAATATGCAAAATTATTTTAAATATAAATTATAGCATACCACATTGCACAAAATAAATATTTTGGATTATTTTAAATTTAAATTATAGCATACCTCATTGCACAAAATAAACATGTTGGATTATTTTAAACATAAATTATGCCATTGCACAAAATAAATATGCTTATTATAAATATATATCATAGCATGCCACATTACAAAAATAAATGTGTCAGGATATTTTAAATATAAATTACAACATTGCACAAAATAAATATATCAGGTCATTTTAAATATAAATTACAGCATACCACATTGTACAAAAGAAATACATCAGATTATTCTAAATATAAATTGTGTCATTACAGAAAATAAATATGTCAGATTATGTTAAATATAAATTATACTGTACCACATTTCACAAAATTTAAATATAACTTATAGGATATTTTATTGCACAAAATAAATATGTTGGATTATTTTAAATATAAATTAAGGCATTGCACAAAATAAGTATGTCAGTCTATTTTAAATATATATTATAGTATACCCCATTGCACAAAATAAACATGTCTGGGTATTTTAAATATAAATTATAGCATTGCACAAAATAAATATGCCAGGTTATTTTAAATATACATTACAGCATAGCACATTGCACAAAATAGATATGTGAGATTATTCAAAATCTAAATTGTAGCATTGCACAAAATAAATATGTTGGATTATTTTAAATATATATTGTATATCCCATTACACAAAATAAACACGTTTGGGTATGTTAAATATAAATTCTAGCAGTGTACAGAATAAATATGTTAGGCTACTTTAACATACCACATTGCACAAAATAATTATGTCAGATTATTTCAAATATAAATTTTCAGGGTGATTCAATAAGGCCTACATGATCATTTTCCATTGTGTGTGCATCATGGCGCTGTGCACACATGGGTGTAAAAAAGTTTAGATTCAGTAAGCACTGTGTAGAGGCATGCACATCCTTGCAAACAAGATAAACAACGTGGCATGCTAATTACAACATAAGCAGCTGAACTGTATGCTAATTAACAAATCTAATACGGTGGAGCTATTCAACAAGCTATAAAGCAACTGTGTCGAACCCAGGCTCATATTCTCTGCGAAATCCAAAACTTTTATTATACAGCCATAGAAAAGAGTCTCAATGAACAGAATAAAAAGTAAAATGTCTGAGATTTTTACTGAACTGTTCTTAACATGTGACAGCATTAGATACTGTCTGGACGCAACAAAAGAAAAGTAACAATAGCAACATAATCCATGTTTGTGCCATAACAGAAATGCAGCGATGGTCCTCATCCCCAAATGAACAGCACACTTATAAGTAATGCGGCCAGATAAAAGTGTAAATGTGTGTGCTTATCAAAATAAATATAAAATCCATTAAACAGACCATTTTTAGTTACATGGCAGCATATCCAATATGTAGCTGACAAAATGAGGCATATCATCTAAAAATCAGTACTCCTCTGTGCAGATATATCCCAAGGTAATATCCTCTCTTCTGTGTTCAACACAGAATCCTCAAATTAGCATTGTGCTTGATAGCCTAAAGTATAGCAGTGTTTAATTACCTTATGTTACTTAGGTTTTGATGTTATGTCCCTCTGATACCCCTTATTCATTTCATCTTCTAGTTTAACATCACAGTCCAATATCTACTATGTCTGGCTACCTCCTCACAGGACCCATGAGCTGCCGTATAGGTTCATAGGTTCATAGGTTCATACTAGGCTATCTGCCCTAGGGCATTTATAAGCCTAGCCAGAATGCGTTTGGCTTTCGCCACCCATTTTAAATTAATTTTGCTATGCCCTTTTTTGAGGTTAGTATACTGTGCCTCAGTCTAACAGTGACACAGAAGTGATACCCGGGGTAAACCTACGATCTCCCATCCACTCATCAAGATTCCTCTTGAAGAGAGTCAATGAGGGACTCTGCCTAACCTGGACTGGGATTTTATTTCAGAGTGAAGGGAGCCTCTGGGTTATGAATCTGTCCTTCCAGCATGTCCTATTTATTTCGGTGCTGAGGTTCAAGTCTCTCGAGCGTGTAGCTCGATGGGATTTGGATTTTCTGAGGTGCAGCAAGTCCATTAATTCCAGGTTGGACATGGCTTTATACATCAGGCACAGATCGCCTCTGAACAGGCGGTATGCCACTGAGTAGAGCTGGAGTTTCTTTAACCGGGCAACATATGGCATCTTTTTGATTCCTTTGATCCTCTTGGTGAGGTACTTTTGGGGTCTTTCCTGTTGCTGCAGGTGTCTGGTAAGGTACATCCCAAAGGGGCATTCTACTCAATTATGGCCCTGATGAGGGATGAGTAAAGAGGCACGACGACCTCCCCTGATCTAGATGTGAATCCCTTCATGATTAGGTGGGCTATATAAAATGTTTTTCTAACCACTTTGGCCACGTGGTTGTCAAATGAGAGATTGCTATCAACTTGGGTCCCCAGGTCCCTAATTACTTCTTCTGTACTTAATGGATTACCACCTATGTGGTAATTTGTGGGCACTTTGTTTTTGACAAAGGGGATGACTATACACTTTTTGGCGTTTAGCTTGAGGCCATGGTTCTGGAACCAGTTGCCTGTTTCTATGAGGTCCTTTTAGAGGATGCTTGTGTCGGCTGGAGAGTCGATTATGGTGCCCAGTTTGCAGTCATCTGCGAACTTGGTCAGCCACAGTCCTTCCGTGTTGGCCTGTACCTCCGAGAAATATATACCGAACAAGAGAGGTCCCAGGACTGAGCCTTGTGGGATGCCACTTGTAACTGGTTTGGAGTCTGACATGGCTCCAGCAATTCTAACCATGTGGGTTCTGTCCTTGAGCCAGTTTGCAACCCATCTAGTGACATAGGGGTTTATATTTAAGCTGGTGAGCTTATCTATAATGCCCGAGTGGGGTATTGTATCGAAGGCTTTTGCGAGGTCCATGTAGGCTGTGTGGACCACCTTCCCCTCGTCAATGGCCTTGGTGACTGTTTCAAAGAAATCAACCAGGTGTAAGAGGCAGGATCTGCCCTTAACAAAGCCGAACTGGATAGGATCCAGTGTCTGTAGGTCCCCAATATCTTTATTTATGAGGTCCATGATGATCCTTTTCATAGCTTTGCAGACCAAGCTAGTCAGGCTTATGGGGCGATAGTTTCCAGGATCCGTTGAGGCACCACCTTTGTGGAGAGGGACCACAGTTGCTGTACGCAACTCTTTGGGTACATATCCTGTAGTAAGGCTGAGATTGAACAGTACTTTTATGTTTGGGTTTAGCTCTTCTTGGAGTTCATGTAGGACGCAGCCCGGGACACCGTCTGGTCCCATTGATGCTGTGTTTTTTGCTTTGGAGAGGGCGGCTCTTACCTGAGCATCTGAGATGTCAGGGGGGCAGCACTCTGCTGGGATAGATATTTGCCATTTTGGTGGGGAGAGGGGGAGAAGTTTGCACTGAACCTGTCAGCTAGGATGTTGGCAATGTCTGTGAGGTCGGTGTATTTTTTGTCATTTTGGACTATTTCTGAGCATATCTGGGAATTACCACCCAGGTTCCTAACATAACTAAAGAAAACCTTGTGATTATCCTTAGTGTCCTGTGCAATTTTTCTCTCGAAGCTGGCCTTAGATGATTTTATGAGTGCCCGTAATTTTTTGCTACTACTGATCAGGGATGCCTTCCCTTTTTGGAATTTTGCTCTATCATTTAGTAGCTTCCTCCTTCTATTGTATAGTTTGTTTATGGCTGGGGTCCACCAGACAGGACGTCTGCCTTTGGAGGATTGGGTCTTGGTTTTATTTGGGATCGCATGATCCATGCATTCCTGAACGTGTTCATAGAATGCGTTTATAAAGGATTCTGCGGTCTGCGACGTATTTTCCACAGGCCCGGGGGCTTTGAAGAATTCCACCTCAGTTTTGAGGAGTGTGAAATTTTCTTTAGAGAAGTTTTTCACTGTGGTTTTCTGGGCAGGGGGTGGTGTCGGGATGTGAATATCCAGTGAGATTAGTTTATGGTCTGATCTTACCAGTGAGGGATACACTTCTGGTCTGGAGCATAGAGTCCCCATGTTGGTGATGATCAGATCCAGTATGTTTTCCCCTGTTGTGGGAGTGGTAACAAGTTGTTCCATAGCATTTGAGTTTATAAATTCTAGGAACCTTTGGGCTAGGGTGTTGGAGCTAGAGTAATGCTCCCAGTCTATGTTTGGTAGTTGAAGTCGCCCAATATAATGGTGTTTGGAGAGACCTTCATATTTTCCAGTGTTCTCAGGAAGGCCGAGTGGGGTTCCTGGGTTAGGGAGGGTGGTCTGTAGCAGGCTATAAACTGGAAGGCAGTTTTACCCACTGTTAGTTGCACATGGATAGTCTCTGATGCTTCGTGCTGTGCCACCAACCTTGAGGTGTGGGTATCTTTGATGAATATTGATACTCCCCCTTCTTTTGTGGGTTGGTCCAAGTTTTGGGGCCGAAAAGCATGGTATGAGGTATAACCTGGTAGTGCTGGGGTGCTCTCAGGAGCCTTGACCCAGGTTTCTGTTACTGCACAGATATCGATGTTCTCCATGCTAAGGAGAGTTCCGAGTGCATGCATCTTGAGGTTTAGACTTCTGGCGTTGAGTAGCATTACTCTTAGTTTCTTATCCCTTGTGATATATATGGAGGTGGGTTTGTCTTTTGAGACCCACCTCTCCAACTCTCCAGACTCCAGTACCATAGATATTAGTAGGTGTCTGTTTGTGCTAAATATAATATATCACCAGGCTGCTCTAGCTTCCTGTCTTTGGCTGCCCTCATAGCCCGCATAACCTTTTCTCCTCACTCTGCTTGCCAATTCCTGTCTCTACTTCCCTCCACTATACCTAATTTTTTTGCATTACAAATACTTCTAAGCCCTTTTTTACCTTTACTGTAGTCCTGTATTGCCATTATTCCCTCTTTTCTTTCCTTCCACCTACTCTACTCTATGATTCACTTCTTTTCCCTCTCTCTTTCTGCCATTCTGTCACACATCTCCTTTCCATATATCTTTTCCAGCTGACCTGATTGTTTCTGAAGAGTCCTTCTCTATGGCTCAGGTCTAGTCCCACTCTGTTTGCCCTCGCTATGCTCAGGCTCACTCCCCTCCCCTACACTACCCCCATTCCCAACCACCCCCAGACTCCTTAGATTTATAGTTAAACCCCTAAAACCACACCCCCACCTTCCGCAGCACTCTGCTATCTCTGCTATCACCGAATACCTCCCAGCCACTCTATCACACCCACCATACTCTAAACTACCATCCACTCCCCCTCCCCCATAATTTCTCCCTTCCTCCTTAGTAAAACCTATCTGCACTGTATCCCTACTCACACATCCCCTAGCCTCTCAAGTCATGCATCTTTCTAAATCTACCCTAACTGGATCCTACTTATCTGTACTATACCAACCCTCTTTCTTTGCTCCACTGCCACTTCCTATTTATGCACTCTCCCACCCAACATGTCTCCTACTCTTAATTCTTACCTACCCACTCCCTTACATTCTTATTCTCTGCCTATCACTTCATCTCTGTTTACAAATTCCTATACTTCCTTATTTAAAATCAAACCACTCCCTGCCTCTTTAATTCCACTTAAAACTAAAATAAAACACTACCTCCTAATTAGTCACCTTACTTCCCATACTCTACTTCTCCTAAATCTGCTACTATCTGGTGACATACATCCAAACCCTGGGCGTAACCAAAGGCCCTCTCTCCCAGATAACTCCTCTTACCCCCATTACTGTGCCATCAATACTGCTTCCCAATCAACCTCATCTACTCCCTCCAAACATCTTTCATTACTATTATGAACATACAATTATCCTGAACAAAGTCTTTCTTGATTCCATGCTTGGATTTCCACACATAAACCTGACATTCTTTGCCTATCTGAAACCTGGCTCAAGCCTCATATATCTAACTCTGAATTACTTCCTCCTGGCTACAACATCCTCCAACAAGACCGCCTTAAAAAGAAATGAGGTGGTGCTGCTTTCTCTACTCTAACCATCTTACCCTTCTCCCTGTCACTATTAGCTGTCACTGTCACTGTCACACTATTCCCTATCACATCTTTAATCACTTAGAATTGCCCCTGGCTGCTGCCTGGGCTTGTCCCAGTGTATTTTCCCTCTGTACCCTGCTCTCCATTGCCCTGCTCCAGCAATTAATCTCTGTGAAACTACCTACCTGGTGACAAACGACCCCATCCAAAAACCTGTGGTCTCATCTCTCAGCATCTATCCCCTGCACCCTCTCTCAAGGAAGAAAGAAAGTATGTTATCTATGTCCTGCATTTAAAGCCTACTACCGTCCACTATTGCTTCAGGGGTTCTAAAGCACTATCCAAGCCTGGACAGCCAGCAGCCTTTACCCCCTTCTATCTACCCTGTTACCAAAACACCTCTACTACCTCATAGTAACCCCTCTTACTAACTTCCCCCTTCCCTAGTCTGACACCAGCGAGCTCCCATACAGAACTGTCTGCAATACTAGCTCTGTCCAGTAGGTGGCACCCCATCCCTTCCTTTATTCTCCTGCTTATCCATCTGTTATTCTTATTTTATTTACTCTACATTTCTTATGTCCTAGACCTGCTCTGAAACCTCACACTTTACCCTTTACTTTAACTGTCTACACCCTCCTGTTTTCTTATAGACTCCTTATCTCTGCTCTTTCTCACTTTAGACTTACATAACTTACCTTCAGTAACCAGCATTGCTGATTGTTTCTCCTCTAGCTGCTCCATTACCTGTGTCGAACTGTAGAACTTAGGCCCTTCTATCCTCTCCACTACTTGTATTCTCCTGTCCCTAGGTTCTTACCTGTCTCACTTCTTTGCCATTCAGACTTCTCCAGCCTCCAAAACATCATGCATCACCTTCAACTCAACCAATAGCCTTCTAAGGTAGATTGTCTCCTCCCTCTCCTGACTGTACCTGTTGTAAACCTTCTCCTCTCCCCTCTCTGCCCTTTATCCTATGGAAACCCATAAATACCAATAGTCCTGTGTGGCGCCATCTTTAATCACCTAGAATTGCCCCTGGCTTCTGTCCAGTCCTGTCCCAGTGTCTTTTCCCTGTGGTAAGTAGTGTTCGGTTAATTGCATTTCTCTTGCCTTATGCTGAAATGTTTAACTGTGAACTAGGTGCTTAAAGTAATACTGCTGTTAATGTTAATGTGTGCCAAAAAGCCATATCCTACTCTGGTGATCCCTATATTACTTGTTGCTTGTTTGTTTCACTAAGCTAAGTAATGGCTATTTAGTATCTTGCCACCCACGTGGAGCTTCTATCTCAATTGC
This sequence comes from Protopterus annectens, assembly GCF_019279795.1. NCBI lineage: Eukaryota > Metazoa > Chordata > Ceratodontiformes > Protopteridae > Protopterus > Protopterus annectens. The sequence goes on from NC_056726.1 coordinate 1,509,368,128, forward strand.
TGAGGTTCAGGTGCTTGATTTATGCCTCCAACAGCTGCTTAAACAGCTGTAGCTTGGGCTATTTTTGAATGGTAGTTAAATGTTTTCATGCTTGTTATGTTGAAATGGAAGCCCGATCATTTTCCATAGGCTTGAATGGCAGCTTAAATGCCTGCTGTTTGTGTTGCTTGGGTACTTGTTTTTCAGCCTGTAATGGTTATTTTGAATTTATTTATTTTTTATTTAACATTTGTTGACCGGGAATGTCTGACTAGGTTCCACAGAGCCTGTTTTCAGTGGAGGCCCGGGGAGAAACGCTCCAGATGCATGTCTTTGGAATGTGGGAGGTAACCGGAGTACCCGGAGGAAACCCACGCGAACACAGGGAGAACATGCAAACTCCACACAGAAGGCACTCCAGCCGAGAATCGAACCGGAGAACCTCTTGCTGTGAGGCGACAACATTAACCGCTGCACCACTGTGTACTGTGCACCACTGTGTGTGAAAGTTAGGAACCAGTTTATTTGGCAGCTTAAACGGCTGCTGTTTGTCTTGCTAAGGTACTGGTTTTTAGCCTGTAATAGCTAAAGTTGGGAGCTATTATTATTTGGCAGCTTAAATGGCTGCTGTATGTGTTACTAGGATACTAGTTTTTAGCCTGTAACGGCGATTTTGAAAGTTAGGAGCTAGTTTATTTCTCTAAAGAAGACTGTTATGGCCATTTAACATTACACTGCCCAAGTGGAAGCTACTATGTGCGTGCTGAAGCTCACTTGTTGATCAAACTGCTGTTTGTGCTGCGGCTACTGAGAATGTTGGAAACTAGATTTATTTTTATTTCTTAAATACCTGTAACAGCCATTTAGCATCACGCCAACCATGTGGAGCTACTATGTGTGGGCTGAAGCTCACTTGTTGATCCTGATGCTGTTTGCATTGCTTTTGGGAACTTGTGTCTAGCCTGTAATGCCCATTTAGATAGTTGGGAGCTAGTCTTTCTTCTAAGCCCTGTATCGTCCATTAAACAGTAAGCCTCCCATGTGGAGCTACTATATTTGAGCTGAAGTTCACTTGTTTGTTTGGTTTAGCCTGTAACAGCTATTTGGAAATACACCACTCATGTGGAGCTACTCTGAGCAAGCTGGGCACATTTGCTTCTCTTGCTGTTCTCAACTTGAAAAACAGAGAACTGAGTTCAGTTCGACATGTTTTAATTTGCTACCAGTTCTACATACCCTGTGCTGTGCATCTATAATGGTTATACCTACTTCTGTTACCCCCAGGGAGCTACTCTACACATTCCCTTGTCCTGGAGAGTCTTGAAGCCATTGTTAAAGCCTATCCTAATAGCCCTCACGCTATCAGCTACAGAGATAATTATCTATGCATGATAGTATAACAGATAAGGGTCTTATGGATCAGTTATTTGTAGAACGCTGTGGTAACTAGTAGCATCCAGTGAGTGCTCTGTTGCTAATCACTAAAGATAACACTTTTTACCTTTATGACTGGTATACAAGCCTAATGTGTGAATGTTAATTGTAGAATGCTAAGCCAACATTAATTGAATTATTAGTGGGTAAAGCAGCTGTGTAGCTGTCCATATTAATTACTGCATATTTTTACAGAATTATTTAATGGTGTGCCATATATTGTATTATAGAAGGTGCTGAATCCTCTGGACCAATGCTTAGTGTAGATTCTGAGCCTGCTTGCTAGCATACATGTGATACTGGTAGCTTCTAGCAAAATTAAGTGAATTCTCAAATGCTAACTGTTTTTATTTCTTGTCTTCATTTAATGCCTGTTATTATATTGTCAAAACTACCTTACTTTGTGCTAACTTCTTACTACTCACCACCACTATTGTCTCTCCCTCTCTCCCATAAATATCCTGCTCTCCATTGCACTGTTCCAGCAATTAATCTCTGTGAAACTACCTACCTGGTGACAAAGGACCCCATCCAAAAACCTGTGGTCTCATCTCTCAGCCTCTATTCCCTGCACCATCTCTCAAGGAAGAAAGAAAGTATGTTATCTATGTCCTGCCTGTAAAGCCTACTACAATCCACTATTGCTTCAGGGGTTCTAAATCACGGTCCGAGCCTGGGCAGCCAGCAGCCTTTATCCCCTTCTATCTACCCTGTTACCAAAACACCTCCACCACCTCATAGTAACCCCTCTTACTAACTTTCCTCCCTTCCCTAGTCTGACACCAGCTAGCTCCCATACAGAACTGTCTGCAATACTAGCTCTATCCAGTTGGTGGCTCCCCATCCCTTCCTTTATTCTCCTGCTTATCCATCTGTTATTCTTCTTTTATTTACTCTACATTTCTTATGTCCTCGACCTGCTCTGAAACCTCACACTTTACCCTTTACTTTAACTGTGTACACCCTCCTGTTTTCTTATAGACTCCTTCTTATCTCTGCTCTTTCCCACTTTAGACTTACCTAACTTACCTTCAGTAACCAGCATCATTGATTGTTTCTCCTCTAGCTGCTCCATTACCTTCCTCTACCCGCTCCATTCGCCCTGCGGGCTCACTCCGTTCCCCTACCCTACCCCCAATTCCCACCCACCCCCAGGGGGTCCTACTCTTATACTACTTAACTACACCCCTTCCTCTTTCCCACCAATCACTACAAATATTAACATTTCCCATCAACCTCCTATTTCCTCCTTTCACTTACCACTCCCTACCTCTCCCACCACATCCTCCACCTCTCCCTATCTACACCTACTTTACTTCCATACCTATAACAAAGGCCTTACACCTAACCCATCCAAATGTACCAACTACATACCTCAGCCCACTTACAGCTGCTACTCACATTCATATTTCTACCTACTTTAACTTTAGCCTACCTGCTTACCTCCTATGAACACCCATTAAATCCACAACTTCAATACCCCGATAAGCTAACCACCTCTCCTTCTCTACCTATTCTAACCATGATAATATAACATCTACACCCAGCTATCTACTGCCTAAATATCATAGAATAGCCCACATTAGCTATAACTCTCTCAACCCCAGGAGATCTCCAAACCTATACTGTAAATCCCCAAATCCTATATTTCAAATACAACTCCTCTATTTAAAAGCTTGAGACATTCACACAAACCCAAGCCCAACACCTACTACTACCACTCAACCCCTCAACCCCCAATCCTGCTACTTTTCATTCCCTCCCCAAACCTCCAAACTCACTCTGAATAGCTCACCTGAATGTATGAAGTATTAATAACAAAATTGCACAACTCCATTCTCTCTCAGAAGTCAACTCCTTTGACATTCTATGTTTAACAGAAACCTAGTTGAAACCTGTTACTAAAGACAATGAAGTCATCCCACCTGGTTATGATATCTTACAACTTGACCGTGTGGCTAAGAAGGGCGGTGGGATTGCTATATTATTTAAATCAGGCCTACAAATTACTGCCTATGATTATAAACCACCTCTAACCTCTAACTCTGAAATTCTTATTTTCAAACTTCAAATCAGTACTTACAAATTCATTTATATTATCATTATCTGTCTACCTCCTGGCAATAACAGTGCCACCACAGAAGATATCCTTTGCTGGTTATCTCAAAAATTACCCCAAAAAAACATAATCCTAGGGGATTTCAACATTGATTGGAAATATTGCAGCGGTAATCACCATACCACCCATATTAACCTATTTGGTTTCTCTCAAACCATTAACTCCCCTACCAGGATAAACAAGCCTAATAAGAAATAAAGTACCTTAGATTGGATTCTCATAAATAATCTTCCCCAGACTTATGAAGCTGGAACCCTCCCTGATGATGTGAGTGACCACTCACTCACCTATTTCATCAGGCATAAGACCAATCTACCCGTTCCAACCATTTGTAGGACAATTAGAACCAAGAAAAACTTTAACCCTGATCTCTTCCAAAACAAACTAAAAGCATGTAACTGGTCTCCCTTAAAATACCGCCCATTGGAGGATGCAGTTAAATACTTTAATTCTGAGTTCCTAGCTATACTTGACCACCATGCTCCAACTCGCTCTATCAGAATCAGAACTAAATCTGCTCCATGGCTTTCAAAAGAAACCAAGCAAAAAATCCATCTCAGAAATAAATACTGGAATAAATGGTAAATGACTAAAAACCCAGTAGACCAACAAAATTTCAGACAGCTGAGAAATGACACTAAAAAATCTATACTCTATGGCAAAAGAAACTACTACCTACAATTCCAGCAAACTTACCATAATAAATCTCAAATGTTCTGGGTGAGTATTAACCATCTATTACACCCAGGTCAATCTATCACTCCAAACCCACAAGACACAGACCAGGAAAATCCCAAGCATACTGCCAATGCCTTTAATACCTTTTTCACTGAAGCCATTCAAACACTTGCCAGTCAGTTATCACCTCAAGGCTTTCCTATATCTAACTCAACCTCTACCCATCCCCCTCCATTTCTCTTCCAACCAGTCCCAACAACATATATTCTTACCCTTATCCAAAAACTGAAACCATTCTCTCCTTCAGCAGACCACCTACCCGCTGAATATCTACAAAAAGCAGCCAAATCCATTGCCTATCCCATTTTCATCCTGATCAATAGAACCATCAGTGAAGTATCTGGAAAGTCTCCCATATTATCCCCCTACATAAAGGTGGAAGCTCTACTGAATTCTCCAACTACCGTCCCATAGCCCTACTTTCTTCTTTGGCAAAGTTCATGGAAAAATGTATCCACAAGCAAATGCTAGACCACCTAATCCAAAATAATTTACTATCCAGCTGTGAACATGGTTTCAGACCTTCCCACAGCACTACTACTGCCTTCCTCTCCTTTGCTGACTGCATCAACAAAAAACGCAACCACAATATGATTTCCTCTGCATTGTTTATTGATCTGTCCAAGGCATTCAATATGGTAAATCACCTGATACTTTTAAATATCCTTACATCCCTGTCACTAGATGAACTTGCTATAAAATGGTTCAAGTCCTACTTACAAAACAGACAAGAGGCTGTTCTTTGACACAATATTCTATCTACCCACCTGCCTGTTAACCTTGGTGTCCCTCAAGGGTCCATATTAGGACCCTTACTTTTTTTCTATATTTATCAATTACCTTTACCTAGCAATCCCCCAAGCTACATGCATCCAATATGCAGACGACTCCATTCTTATATGCTCATCCACAACCACATCTGAACTTCACTCCCTTACCCAAACAGTGTTTAACATAGTTGGACAATGGTTTACACAGTGCTGTCTTCTCCTGAACCCCCAAAAACTAAACTCCTCTTTTTTACTCCTACACGTAGGTCCTTCCCAATAGATTTCACTGTATCATCTAACAACGGTACTCTCGTATCCCCAGAACCTACAACCAAACTACTAGGCATCACCATAGACGACAACCTCAACTTCAACAGCCATATCAATAATACTCGAAAAACTGTTAACAGAAAACTAGTCTCTCTCTACAGGATCAACCCCTTCCTTTCTCCTTCAGCTAGAATAACTATTGTTTACACTAATCTAATCTCTACTCTCCTCTATGCCTCACCCATATATGCAAATCTATCTAAAAGCAACCTCAATAAAATGGAACATTCCTACAATAACATAGCCAGATTTGCTACAGGAAACCCTTTCAGAACCCACCACTGTTATAATCTAAAGCAACTAGGATGGCTTGAACTGCAAAATCAGCTTAAATTCCATCAACTAACCATTGCCCATAAGACCCTTTACCAACCTACCAATACTCCTTTACTATCAACCGTCATTATCCCCTATACCTGAAGACCCTACAATCATCACATAAACTTCTTGCAGATATTTCAAAATCAAACAACAGAGCTGGGGACTCTCTCTTCTCAGATACTGTTGGAAAATTTTGGAACCTACTTCCCGGTGAACTCTTCTCACATCCCTCTGTATTGCTTTTCAAAAGGAAACTAAAACTCTTCTCTTCCTCAGAACACACTGGTTGTGCCCCTGTACTAAGCCTGACTAAGCAACTCGACCTTCTATCTTGCGTCTGCCTACCCTCTTCTCATTTATCAGGTCCTATTTTCCTTAAATATAACATACCCTTGTCCTACTATATACTCTTACTTGCATCTTCTGGAAACTTATGATTCTATTAACTTTTTTTACTAAATAATTATAGTATAACCTGCTTTCTTTTCTATATTATGTATTAACCTGCAGTTTTTGTAATGTACTTGCATTTCTCTGTACTATGTTTGAATGGCTACCCTCTTTGATAATCTCTGTACTATTCCTACAATGTACATTGTACATATGAATAGTTGTTTATGAACTTGTGTTTATATAGGTTCATAGGTAGGTACTAGGCTATCAGCCCTGGGGCCTATACAAGCCCAGCCAAAAAGGTACCCTGGCTTTTGCCACCCAAGAAAAATATTTTCCTGTGCCACTGTCGAGCAGAGCCACAGAGGTGATCCCCAGGGTGAATTTCCTATTTCCCATCCAATCATCAAGATTTTTCTTGAAGAGTGCTAATGAGGAGCTTTGTTTGATATAGATAGGTAGTTTATTCCAGAGTATGGGAAGTCTCTGCGACAGGAATCTATCCCTCCGGCATGTTCTCTTTATTGTGGTGATAAGGTTTAGGTCCCTAGAGCATGTAGCTTGGAGGTATTGGGATTTCATTAAGTGTAGCATGTCCAACAGCTCTGGGTTTGACATAGCTTGTATGTTAGGCAGAGATCACCTCTGATATGAGATGTTTTGATTTTGTTCTCAAGGAGCTTTTCTCCCCGGGCCTCTACTGAAAATGAACATATATCCAATTAGACTAGCCTGGTCAACAAATGTAAAATACAATAAATAAAAATGAAAATTAGCTCTCTCAATTTCCAACCTGATGAAATTCTCAAAGCCAACTGTTAAATTAACACTCATAAAAAGCTAGCTATTGTATCCATTTACATAACCCCAGGCAACAACATCCCTATTCTGAAAAACCTGCTCTCATGGCTCTCCCAAAATATTACTCATGAAACCATTATTATGGGTAATGTAAACATTGATTGGAAGACCCTGGAAACTGACTCTTCACATTCCTTCATCAACCTCAATGGTTTCTCTCAACTACTGATCCTACTCATTTTAACAAACACACCAGCACTAGCTCCACACTTGACTGGATCCTCACTTCCAAACTTAAACTCTACCACAAACCCTCTACCCTACCTGACACCCTCAGCAATCACCTTCCAACCAATATTAGTAGACATTCACCCAAGCTACAAACCCCCCAAGTTTACAAAGTCTGTCAAAATCTCATCAACTTCAACCCTGTCACTTTTAATCACCTAGGCATCAACCCCTATATCTAGGCATCAACCCCTATATCATTAGGTGGGTTGCAAACTGGCTCACAGATAGAATCCACGGTGTGATAGTAGAAATTCCAAGTCAGACTGCTGTCCAGTCATGAGTGGAGTCCCACAGGAATCAGTCCTGGGTCCTCTCCTGCTTGGCATGTACTTCTCAGAAGTCCAGGCCAACACAGAGGGACTCGGCTGACCAAGTTCACAGAGAACTGCAAGCTGGGAGCCATTATTATTCCCCAAGTGATGTAGACATCCTACAGAAAGGCCTCACTGAGACTAATGACTGGTGTTGAAACCACGGCCTTAAGCTGAATGCCAAAAAATGCGTCGTCATCCCCTTTGGGAAAACTCATTTCCCACTAATTACCACATTGATGGAGGCCCACTGAACACTGAATGTGTTATAAGAGATCTGGGGAGACAACAACAGCAACCTCTCCTTTCGACCACCACATTGCCACTGTGGCTAGGAAGTCCTTCTATATGGCACATCACATTACCAATGGTTTTGCACCCAGGAAGAAAGAGGTCATCATTTCTCTCTACTCTTCCCTCAGAGCGATCGTCAAGTATAATGCCCCATTTGGCGTGTACCTCACTAGACACATGCAACAGCTGGAAAGGCCACAAAAGTACCTCACAAAGAGGATCCTAGGCCTTAAACACATGTTGTACATGGACAGCCTCAAAGGAGTCCAGCTATTCTCTGTCTCATATCACCTACTTAGAGGCAATCTCTGCTTGACTTACAAAGCCATGTCTGACCCAGCTCTGTTAGAAATGCTACATCTAAAGAAATCCCAAACCCTCCGCACCACACACTCTAAAGACCTCAACCTCATTAGAACAATCAAAAGAACATGCTGGAGGGACAGGTTTATAACCCAGAGACTGCCCCTGCTCTAGAATAGACTTCCCACACATGTCAAGCAGAGCAGCTCACTGGCCCTCTTCAAGAGAAATCATGATGAGTGGATGGGAAATATAAAGTTCAATCCCAGAATCTACTTGATAGAGGCACTGGGAACTAACTTTGGGTGGCACAATGCCAGGGCACTCCTATGGGCTACATTTGTAAAGGCTCAAGGGCCATTAGCCTAGTACACACCTATGAACCTATGAACCTGTTTTCTTCTATTAACTGGTCCTTCCTCCATAACATCCCCCTTGAGGAGGCAGTCCTCCCCTTTAATAATATCTTTAGCTATTTGTTTATTTATTTATTTTACATTTGTTGACTGGGATGATCGGACTGGATACATGTCCATTTTCCGCAGAGGCCCAGGAAGAAAAGCTCCATCATAAATGTAATTAACAGTGTACAGTATAACTTGGTATAAAATCTACAATAGATATACAAATAATGGAAGAAAAGCTCCAGTCATAGAGACAATAAACAGGGTAGGCATAATGTAGTATACAGTGCATAATATATAACACATAAATAACAAGACAAATAGGAGTTAATAGGCTGACATAATAAGGGCATTAGGGAAAGTTAAAGTTGTTGTAGTACTTTTTTAAGATAAAGAGGGAAAAAAGAAGACGAGAATGAAATGATGTGTTGAGGCGTGGGGATGTCCTAGTGGGATAGCATGCGCTAGAGCCCAGTTAAATAGGGGTAGCATGGTTAGCGTGAATTAGAGTAGAATATCCCCTCACTAACCTTGACATAGCAATAAATGAATGGTAGGATTTATGTAAAGGAAATATGATAAGATATAAAAGGGTAAGGAAGAGGAGTGGGAGGTAAGGTTTGAAAGCATAGAGGGGTAAGGAGTCAAGTGTTGTACATATTTCTCCTAGAGAGAGGGGAGGTAAATTCTTAACTGAAAAGTTGGGGAGTTAGTCAGGGTTGCTACATGTACATAGCTAGTGTGTCATAGCAATAGTCATCTGTACTGAACTTCATATTAAACTCCTTGCAGTTACTATCGACGACCATCTAAAATTTAATCACCATATTCAGCTATGCATTAAAAAGACCAATCAAAAACTATGACTCCTATATAGACACAAAAAATTCCTCACTCAGTCCTCAAGACTTTCCCTTCCCCAAGCCTACCTACTCCCCACTTCACTCTATGCAGCCCGTATTTTTACATACCTTCAATCTAATCTCCTGGATATACTAGAAAGTACCTATAACAAAATAGCCAAATTTGCTTCTAACCTACCTTATCGAACTCATCACTGTACAGCCCTTAAAAATCTGCAATGACATGAATTCCAGCAGCGATTCTACTACCTCGGATTGTCACAGCTCATTCAGTTTTACATGACTCACCCCTCTGCCCCCCTCTCTCTTTACCCTTATTCAGCTTTCCATCCCCAACCATACTCTTTGCAGTTCTCAGCAGAACCTACTGCAAGTCTATGAGCCCAATAAAAACATTGGCAATCTACTGTATTGCTACTCTGTAATGAAGGCTTGGAACAAACTTCCTTTAAATATCAGATTAATCACTAATGCTTTCTCCTTCAAAATGGCATTACAAGACACCTACCATTTGGCATGGTCATGTCTCTGTTGAACCAACATAACCTTACCTTCCTGTCATCTCTTTTCTCCTACTGTCTCCCCTCCTCCCAGTTGCACCTTTATATAACAAGAACTGTGTCATCCGTTAGCCTTTCTCAGTAAATGTCTGCACTCTAATTATTATCACTGCAATATACAATTCTTTTTTTCTGGCTGTCTCATCTTTACATCTCAGAACTTAAGAATATGTAACATTTAATTTATACTTGTATATGTTATTTATACTTGCATATCTGTGCTCACAAAAAAAAAAAACTTTTGTAAATATGTTCATTACTTTACTGTAAGCTGTCTATTTTCTGTACCACTGTTCTGTTGCATATATTCCATTTGTTAACTTTCAAATTGTTAATATCTATTTCCATATTGTATTGTCTGGAGCTTTTCCCCTCAGGTCTCCTCTGAAAAAGGGAATCTACCCAGTTGGACTAATGTGGTTAACAAATGTCAAATAAAATAAAATAAGTAAAAATAACCAATTCTGCTCCCCTTCAGTTTCTCTAGCTACATGAGTGCCATCCGGTGTAGATTCAGAGCTGTCAGCACAGTGAAGATGCAAATGATGTATGAAATCATTAGCATTGCTGAATTCCAAAAAAATTGGATCTGTGTAGGGATGTAAACATAGTACAGGCACTCCCTTAGTATTCGTGTTTAATGGATGGCAACTGTGAATGCTTACATCAGGTTGGTGTTTCAGGTTAGACTTACAAAGTGTTACATGTGCGTCTGTCAAGGTTGGAAATGTAAGTAAGCAGTGCACAGTTCACAGGTTCTGTTTCATTCACATTCAACTTCCTCTTCATTTGTTGGCAAATTGTGTTTTCTCTGTCAGCTTTTTATTATTATTTTATTATTTTTCCACCATTGTTTGCACAATATGGAGCTTAGTGTAATCATGGGAAATGGAATGAATGGAAGTTTTGGCTGTGCTTATCTTGTTTGCACAGTGTTACACAATGGGCAAAAACGAGACCTTAACAGTGATTAGAAAATAACAGAATGTCATACAACTATTCCAGTAGCAGCATTGCTAAAGTATGACAGTTAGTACTGAGTCTGTGGAATACACCTCCTACTTAACTGAATCTGTGGCAGCAGGTCTTAATGCAGTGATATGTTCCTTTTTGGGCCAGATGGTACTGGATTGAAGACAGCTGTATCTAATACTTTTAACTATTTTTGCATTACCATTGTTGCACATTGGTGTGTGATGTGCACCATCGCACAATAATGCATTAAATAAAAGAAATGGGGAATACAGGACAGTAGTGAAATGGGAATGCTAAAGTCTATACCTTCTACTTAACTGACTCAGTGCAGTTAATTGAGTGCTGCATTCCTTTTTGGGGCCAGATGGTACTGGGTTCAAATACAACTGTATGTAATTCTTTTAACTACTTTCATATTACAGTTGCTGAGCACTGGTGTGCGATGTGCACCATTGTGCAATGATGTATTAAAGAATTAAAGAAAAGAAATGGGGAAGATAAGACAGTGGTGAAATGAGAAGCAAAATGGAAAGCAATACAGAATGTGCAGGAAGGAAGTAGGAAATAACCATAGCTATCCATTTCTTCAACAGTAAAAACTGACAATATATGCAGAATATTAGCTGAATTTGGATTGTCATCTCCAGAGACAGATGTGACCACAACACAATCATGTTGTTTAGCCAATAGGACTAAATCAACTGTGTTAAGACACATGTGTGAAATGGGGAGCTATGTATGGGACAACCTTTTATATTTTTGGTGGGACAGGTGCCTTTGTTCCCTTTTTTTGAGAGAGAGGGGAATGTTGGGGAAGGGACATTGGTAAGTTGGGTAGGTGAGGAAGTGATTGCAGACACACAAAACAAGACAAAAGGTAGGAATGGTGATGGACACAAGAGGTTGGTGGGCACCATGGATGGAGTGAGGCTGGGGATATCCAGGAACCATGGTCTTCACTCTGGGTGACAGTGGGAATCAAGTTCTTACTCACTGAACTGTCATCACTGTCATCTCATTCCACCACTGGCTGGAACTCTCAATGTCTCCTTCTCCTCCTCCTGGTCCATTGTAAAATGTGGGAGAACATCACCTCCATCCAGTGAAGGTGTGCACCATCAGTGTGGTGCACAACCCTACACACCATCCCTGGCAGTTCAACATGGGTAATAAACTCACCACCTCTGCGACTGGTCCTGGAGGAAACCACTGATCTATCCTCTGGTGTAGGACCACCTGAGGGGGCAGGTAATGCAGGGACAGCAGAGGTGGTGCTGCCAGATCATTTACCAGACATCATGGACAATGGTGCCATAGCCAATGGAGTGGGGCCAGGCGGATCATGTGAGGCAGGCATTTTCTGATATAGTACACATGATAATAATATAAAATATAAAATTAAAAAAAAATAAAAAAGAGAGATAAGTATTATGGTAAGAGAAAAAAAAGAGATAAGATTAGTACCTTCATATTTAACATACAATACATTAATACAATTATTTGACTCATTTACCATAACCTTTACTCTTAAGACTCCCACCCCCTAACAGATAACATTTACTTTTAAGACTACCAGCTCCTAACAGATAACGTTTACTCTTAAGACTACCACCCCCTAACAGATAACGTTTACTTTTAAGACTACCACCCCCTAACAGATAACGTTTACTCTTAAGACTACCACCCCCTAACAGATAACGTTTACTTAGACTACCACCCCCTAACAGATAATGTTTACTTTTAAGACTTTTAAGACTACCACCCCCTAACAGATAACGTTTACGTTTAAGACTACCACCCCCTAACAGATAACATTTACTCTTAAGACTACCACCCCCTAACAGATAATGTTTACTCTTAAGACTACCCACCCCCTAACAGATAACGTTTACTTTTAAGACTACCACCCCCTAACAGATAACGTTTACTTTTAAGACTACCACCCCCTAACAGATAATGTTTACTTTTAAGACTACCACCCCCTAACAGATAACCTTTACTCTTAAGACTACCACCCCCTAACAGATAACGTTTACTTTTAAGACTACCACCCCCAACAGATAACATTTACTTTTAAGACTACCAGCTCCTAACAGATAACGTTTACTTTTAAGACTACCACCCCCTAACAGATAATGTTTACTTTTAAGACTACCACCCCCTAACAGATAACGTTTACTTTTAAGACTACCACCCCCTAACAGATAACGTTTACTTTTAAGACTACCACCCCTAACAGATAATGTTTACTTTTAAGACTACCACCCCCAACAGATAAAGTTTACTTTTAAGACTCCCACCCCGTAACAGATAACATTTACTTTTAAGACTACCACCCCCTAACAGATAACATTTACTTTTAAGACTCCCACCCCCTAACAGATAACATTTACTTTTAAGACTACCACCCCCTAACAGATAATGTTTACTTTTAAGACTACCACCCCCTAACAGGTAACGTTTACTTTGAAGACTACCACCCCTAACAGATAACGTTTACTTTTAAGACTACCACCCCCTAACAGATAACGTTTACTTTTAAGACTACCACCCCGTAACAGATAATGTTTACTTTTAAGACTACCACCCCCTAACAGATAACGTTTACTTTTAAGACTACCACCCCTAACAGATAGCGTTTACTTTTAAGACTACCACCCCTAATAGATAACGTTTACTTTTAAGACTACCACCCCCTAACAGATAACGTTTACTTTTAAGACTACCACCTCCTAACAGATAACGTTTACTTTTAAGACTACCACCCCCTAACAGATAACATTTACTTTTAAGACTACCACCCCCTAACAGATAACGTTTACTTTTAAGACTACCACCCCCTAACAGATAAAGTTTACTTTTAAGACTAACAGCTCCTAACAGATGCGCACCATATTACACTTTGCGGGAAGTACTCCTTTGCATGTGCATATATTGCACATAGGTGTGTTGCAGTTATACAGATTACAGTTTACAGCTGGGCACATGTGCCACTGGTATACAGCTTTTACTTAAAACCTTTAAGTTACACATAATTGAAAAATTAACAGTATTGTACATTTGGGAAGTGTAGTATTTGAACCCACAACCTCTGACTAAAGCATGATATTGTACTCTTTATTTGTGCTACAGACTAATGCATGCATATTTGCTTTTACAGTTGAGATGAGCATGCCCAATTTGATACCACTCTATAAAATACCAAACAAGCTATCTTTACCTTTTAATGCTGCAATGATGCTACTCTTCTGCTGCATACATACCCCATGCCTCCCTCATCCTCACCAATCTATTGCCATGGGTTCGAATATTTGCCTGCCTTTCCATGGCAGCTGTGGAAAAAAATGTAACAGAACAGAATATCATTATGAATACCAGTCTTGCCTATATTCAGCTTTTAAGCCTTAAAAGTACTCTGTCTCTAGTTGAGATTTACACATCTGTGGGATGTCGTCTGTCCTATATTCCTCCTTCCAAACATCGATCGTATCCCTCTTCCTGCGATGTAGGTCATTAAAGTGGTGCCTGCATTGGTCAACAGTGTGAGGGATACCAGTGGCACTGGTTACAGCCTGGGACAAACTATGCCAAGCATTTGAATTATACTGGGACCCAGAATAGAGTAGCCTAGCACTGTGGTGTTTCACTAGGAGTCCAATAAAAATCTTGGACTCCTGGGCACCCCATCTCTGCAGACCTAAATCTCATACCCTCTACACAAATGCCTGCCATGTCTACCATGGATCAAAAGCAATAGAGAATGATGGTTTCCCACCAATCCAGTTATGTTTACTGAGACTGCGCACACTGTTTGAAAATGTTGATCATCACTTACCATCACTCACTTTGCTCAGCAGTGCTCAACCCCAATCTCTGCATTTATGTGATGGTAAGTGGTGTACAACAGTGGCAAGCTGTAAAAAAATAAACTGGCAGTTGTATATGTGTGTTTGACAAATGTGAATGTCATGGCAGTCCAAAGAGCAGAAATATGCTTACAGGAATATAGTACACAGTATATCCACAGTCATACATGTGATAATAAATGTGATAATACACAGATAACTAACACAATATTAGTGCCTCATACCTCATACATATAATTAATATTATGTACACTATGTCAAGTGTTATAAGTGAGACAAGGGGGAATACATGTACTAGAGGTAAGGGCAACATCATCACATTTAACAGTAAAACGGGGGGAATAAGTGAGAGTGACAATAATGGGAAGTGGAACAACAGTAAAAGTTTATGGAATAAGCTGTCTTTGAACCTAGGACCATTTCTATGGCAGTCCTACACTAATACCTGTTGCCACAAGGGAGTTGAAATAACAGTTGCTCATGTTTCATTTAATTGATATAAACTGCAATGTCCCAACAGTGAAAAAAAAGATGCACACACTGTACTTGAACCCAAGTCCATCTGTACTCCAGCTCTACACTTATACCTACTGCTAAAGGTAGTAGGATTGATTGAATGTATCCGGTTTCTATTTTTGGCTGTTTACTTTCTGGGTGGTCCACTTATCCAGTTTGTGCACTGCACCGCATCAGGCAAATGAGATAAGCACAGCAAAGCCTGACATTATTTTTCTTCGGTTCTTGTGTTTGTGCGAAACTGAAAAATATTTGAAATGAGGAAAAGCAATATATGACATACACAGCAGAAAATGTTAGCACACATGAGATGTTTCTACATAGGTCTGGGTTTCAACTCTCTCTCTAATGCAGCTTCAAAAACCAGGATGGGTGCCTTATCCCTCTTTGCCGTACAAACAGATTTGCAACAAAGAACTGAAGTCATTCTTCACAGAACTAACTGCAACTGACTGTACCCTGATATCAAGGCATAAACTATTTGCACATTTATTATATTTAATATATTTGGATGTAATGCAGTTACTGATCACACAATTTTTTTATATTTATTGCTTGCAAATATACTGCTCTGTCTTACCTTTCTGTGTTTCTTGGTCATTCATCAGTTATCTGACCAGTACTCTGATACATGCAGTGTGTAATCCAGTCTATATCATTTACCTTAAAATGAGTGAGGATATTAAGGGGGAATACTATGATATGCAGTTGCTATCAAAGCAGGTTGGATGGCTACAAACAAGCATAGACTGCTCTTGGGGGAGCAAAGGTGAGTTCCTGTTATGGCACATGCAAGGGTACACTGTTCTTTTGAAGGGAACCAAGCTGAGATAGTGTCATAGCACAAACAAGGATATGTTGCTCTTGTTAATCTCCATGTTTTGCATCCTGCCTGTTTGATCTTGTAAGATTTGTGAACTCAGAAACCGCAGTGTGTCTCATTACTTTCTAATTTTTCTCTGTAATGATTTCCCATTGCGTATGGTGCTAAGCTGATGGCATGCAGTGATCATCAATACTTTGGAGAGGAATGAATGCATAAATCTTTGATGCCTGAGGCCTGCTACTTACTAATGGACACATACAAGTCAAATAACTCTCTGCTATCCCATGTTATGTTAATTTCTGTACAAATTACTTTTACTTTCTTACTGTACCATGTGATGAAATAAGTAGACATTCCAGGACTTACATGTAAATGCAGCAGTTGCCATAGTGCTAGTTCAGGGCTGACTGTGATGCAAGCAGTACACAGCCAATACATGGGGAGGTATAGGCTCTGTCTCTGAGATGAAGCAGGCAGAGGATGCAGAGTTCCTGTAGTGTATCCCTGTACACTCTGTAGCACTCTACAATGTCCATGTCATATATGCTATGATAAGTTAAATGTGGCATGAAAACCCTTCTCTAGCTTGGCCTAGGCCTATTGGCAGCAGCAGCAGCATTACCTGCAGCCTCCAGCAAATACAAATGGATTAAAGCAATAGCAGCTCCTAACATTCAGTCCTTGTAGACTTTCTGTGTCTGTACTCCACAACTTCTGAAATCTGCAGGAAAAAACAGCATGGAGTCCACAGGGATACTTTATAACTTGTTGAATAGCTCCACCAGATTTGTTGATCAGCATGCAATTCAGCTTCTTATGCTGTAATTAATTAACATCTCTAAAACACATGCTAAGACAGATGCAATCCATAAATAATCTACTCCATTATAAAAAGGCAAATGTGTAAATAGCCAAATTGATGATGAGGACACTTGCTACACATTTGCAGGACTTCACAGAAGCATATTTTTTCACAATATATCTTTACAGAGGATTAATGAACTCCAGCAGGTATGCTCCCATTTACCTACCTACGTAATACATATGCTGGAATATATTTATGAATAATGTGAAACAAAGGCCTTTATACTTTTATCTGTATTCATTAGTTAGAAGTGTACTGATGGCATAGCTTTGTTTGTCAAGCCATTTCAGAGGTACACATGACTGACAATACATGAAAACAGAATGCTGTATGATAAATATGTACAAATATTTCAGGGACAGGTCCTTTGAAAGAAGTTTTAGCATTTCAAAAATGTTTTATTAGCAAAATAATTCATTTGCTTATTCTTTTGTGGGTGGGGTGAGCAAAGAGTTGCTGTTATGTCACAAACTAGAAATCGACTGTTTTGTAGGGGGAGCACATGCTATGGCACAAACAAGGATGTGCTGCTCTTCCTACTATCCTTGTTTTGCATCCTGTCTGTCGTGAGTATTTCACATCTCTAGACTGTGTTATGCTTTTCCAGTGGGAAATACTGGTTGCCTACCTTTACTGTTTTATCTGGAACAGTTACTTTGTAGTTATGTGATACTTATGTGTATTATCATTGTGTTTGTATTTTAGGACACAAACAATGTCTGTGAGGTGAAGACCCCCAATCAGCAATGCAGAAACCATTATTGGTGACACTCTCTGCCAATGTAGGGTATTTCTGCTGGGAGGGAGTTGGCCCAATATGGCACTCAGGTTTCAATTTTGGCAGTACATTGTTGAGAACATTAGTTCTGTGGACTGCCACAGCCAAACCTATGAACAGGTGCACCACAGTGCAACTGACATGATTACCACTGCATGGAGGTGAGCAGCTGCAGTTCTCAAGACCAAAGGGTAACCAGAGGAGGGCCTGCTATAGTTTCATAGTTTCATAGTTTCATAGTATAGTACTAGGCTATCTGCCCTGGGGCATTTGTAAGCCTTGCCATAGTGATGTGGCTTATGCCACCCATGAAATGGTACAAAAAATGTACAGAATAAATTTAGAATACTGTGCCTCTGTCTAGTAGCGACACAATGAAGGTCCCCTTATATAACAGAATTAGTTTACTGTGCCCCTGTCTAGCAGTGACACAGATGTGACCCCTGGGGTAAATTTACGATCTCCCATCCACTCATCAAGATTTCTCTTGAAGAGAGTCAGTGAGGGGCTCTGCCTAATACGAATTGGGATCTTGTTCCAAAGCATGGGAAGCCTCTGGGTTATGAATCTATACCTCCAGCATGTCCTATTCATACTTGTGCCAAGGTTTAAGTCTTTAGCTCTCGTGGTCCTGATGGACTTGGATTTTTTGAGGTGGAGCATGTCCATCAGATCCTGATTGGACATGGCCTTGTACGTCAGGCAGAGATCACCTCTGAGCAAGTGGTATGCTACTGAATAGAGCTGAAGTTTCTTTAGTCTGGCAGAATAAGACATATGTTGGAGACCCTTGATCCTCTTGGTGAGCTACTTTTGTGGTCTCTCCAGCTGTTGCAAATGCCGGGTGAGGTACATACCAAATGGGGCATTGTACTCAATCATGGGTCTGATGAGGGAGGAATATAGGGGTACAATGACATCCTTGGATCTGGATGTGAATCCCTTCATGATGAGGTGTGGAAGGTAGAATGTTTTTCTAACCACTTTGGCAACGTGGGTATCAAATGAGAGGTCGCTGTCGACTTGGGTCCCTAGGTCTCTGATTACTTTTTCCATACTCAGTGGGTTGCTGTCTATGTGATAATTTGTGGGTACTTTGTTTTTCCCAAAGGGGATGACTATACATTTTTTGGCATTTAGTTTAAGGCCGTGACTCCGGCACCAGTTGTCCGTTTCTGTGAGGCCTTTTTGTAGGATGTGTGTGTCTGCTGGTGTATCGACTATGGTGCCTAGTTTGCAGTCATCTGCAAACTTTGTCAGCCACAGCCCTCCCGTGTTTGCTTTAACATCTGAGAAATAAATGCCGAACAAGAGGGGTCCCAGGACAGATCCCTGTGGGACACCACTTGTGACTGGCTTTGAGTCTGACATTGCTCCAGCGATTTTAACTTTATGGGTTCTGTCCTTTAGCCAGTTTGCAACCCATCTAGTGACATAAGGGTTTACTTTTAAGCTGTTGAGCTTATCTATGATGCCTGAGTGGGGTATTGTGTCGAAGGCCTTAGCCAAGTCCAGGTATGCTGTATGGACTGCTTTGCCCTCGTCAATGGCTCTAGTGACTGTTTCAAAAAAGTCAACCAGGTTTAAAAGGCAGGATCTGCCCTTTACAAAGCCAAACTAGGTGGGGTCAAGTGTCTGTAGGTCCCCTATGTCTCTGTTTATGAGTTCCATAATGATTCTTTCCATAACTTTGCAGACCAGGCTGGTTAAGCTTATGGGGCGGTAGTTTCCAGGGTCTGTAGAGGCACACCCCTTGTGGAGTGGGACCACTGTTGCTGTATGCCAGTGTTCAGGTACATATCCCGAAGTAAGGCTAAGGTTAAATAGCATTTTTATGTGTGGGTTTAGCTCCTCTTGGAGTTCACGTAACACGCAACCCGGGATACCGTCAGTTCCCATTGATGCTGTGTTTTTTGCTTTGTTTAGGGCGGTTCTCACTTGGACATCTGAGATGACAGGGAGATTACATTCAGCTGGGATAAGTATTTCTTCTTTTGGGGGTGAAGGAGGGGAGAAATTTGCACTGAACTTGTCAGCCAGAATGTTGGCAATATCTGTGGGTTTAGTGTATTTTTTATTGTTGTGAACCAACTCTGAGCATATCTGAGGGTTTCCGCCCAGGTTTCTAACATAGCTGAAGAAGGCTTTGTGGTTATCTTTAGTGTCCTTAGCGATTTTTCTCTCAAAGTTTGCCTTGGATGTTTTTATGAGAGAACGTAGTTTTCTGCTAATGTTGATCAGAGATGTCTTCCCTTCATGGAAATTTGCTCTGACGTGCAGTTTGTTACACAATTTGTTTATGGCTGAGGTCCACCAGACAGGACGCTTACATTTGGTGGAGAGGGACTTGGATTTGTTTGGGATTGCATGATCCATGCATTCTTGGAGATGTCCATAGAAAGCATTTGTGAAGGATTCGGCATTGTGGGATGTGGTATCCACTGGCACAGTGGGCTTAAAGTATACCATCTCAGTCTTAAGAAGAGTGAAGTCTGCTTTTGAGAAGTTTTTCACTGTGGTCTTTTGTGCTGGGGATGGAGGTGGGATATCTATATCCAGGGTGATTAGTTTGTGGTCAGATCTCACTAGTGAGGGGTATACTTCCGGTGTGGAGCATTTTGTCCCCATGTTTGTGATGATCAGGTCTAGTATATTATTTCCCCTAGTGGGAGAGGTGACTAATTGTTCCAGTGCATTTGAATTTATGAATTCCAGGAACCTTTTGGCTAGGGTATTAGGGCTAGAATAATGTACCCAATCTATGTTTGGGTAGTTGAAGTCTCCCAGTATGATGGTATTTTGTGATACATTCATATCCTCCAATGTCTTCAGGAAGGCTGAGTGGAGTTCTTGAGATTGGGAGGGTGGTCTGTAACATGCTACCAGTTGTATAGCAGTTTTGCCTATGGTTAGTTGCACCTGTATGGTCTCTGATGCTTCATGTGTTGCTACTAACCTGGAGGTGTGGGTGTCCTTGATGAATATGGACACTCCCCCTCCCTTTGTGGTTCGGCCTGGGTTTTGGGGCCGAAAAGCATGATACGAGGTATAGTCTGGTAGCGCTGGGGTGCTCTCAGGAGCCTTGAACCAGGTTTCAGTTACAGCACAGACGTCAATGTTCTCCATGCTGAGGAGTGCATCAAGTGCCTGCATCTTGAGATTTAGACTTCTGGCGTTGAGCAGCATTACCCCTAGTTTTTTTCCATTATTGTTTTCTAAGGAGGTGGGTTTGTCTTTTGAGCTTTGCCTAAAAAAGGCACTATGGGGGTGGCAAGACCCTTAGCCAATATCCGGAAGCCCAGTGGTGACAGGTGTAAGCCATCCCTTGCGAAGCAGCGTGGCTTGTCCAACATGTCATCCCAGGCAGAGAGACATTGGATCCCCTTAGAATGACACCAGTACTTGAGCCAATTGTTAAAGCTGATCATCTTGTCTTTGTATTGTGGTATCATTCTTGGTGAGGGCAAGATGCTGGTCAGGGTCATACCAGCCTGGGCTACATAATCGGAGAGCTCCTCTATGTCTCTTTTCATGTAGTCCAGGGAGGTACGTCTCAGGTCATTCACACCAGCATGGACAATGACGGAGTCATATTTGTACTTGCTTTGGAGTGACTTGAGTGCGTGTGTTATGTGGCGGATCCTAGCTCCCGATAGACAGCTCACAGTCACCTTCTCCTTGTTCAGCCTGGTCAGCGGGACATCAGTGTGTCTGACTATAGAGTCACCTATTACTAGTGTATCAGGCAAGGTGTTTGGCCTTAAGGGCTGTGATTGGTTGACACACTGATTTATTGAAGTATGTGTTGCATGTGTTTTGTTTTGAGGTGGTGGATTTTTGGGTGTCTGCTTTGGGAGCCTCTGTTGTTTTGGTAAGTTTTTTATTAGAGCCTCCGAGTATGTCTTTGTGTTTTTATGTGTTTGGTTTGCAGTTGTGGTAGGTCTATGTGGGACTGGGATTGTTGTGCGTGTGGTTGCCATCTCCTCCTGTCTGGTCATGCCAGCCCTGAGTTGAGAGAGTTCAGCCTCAAGTTTGGCTATATAGTTGCATCTCTCACATGTATTTGTGTTTGTTGGGAGGAGGAGAGGGCTGTCTGTGTACATGAGACAATTGTAGCATTGTCTCAAGATACCCAGATTGACCAGCTGAACTGGAGAGGACGCCAGTAATCTACCACTCGACATGCTAGAACAGTATAAGGGAGTGCTGTACCTTTAAGGGAAGTGGATATTCACAGGGGTGGTAAGTAGATGTAGTGCTTTACTTAGTATGAGAGTGCTTACTTAGTAGAGAAGTATTGAGAACAAGTGCTAGGCTTATAATATAGTGAGTAGTCTGATTATACTAAGAGTAGAGCTTCCTTAAGGGAAAATTTGAAGAGGAGACCTGGTGGAGCCAGAAGAAGTTTAACCTTGTTTAACCAGCGCTGCGCTATGCACACAACCGCGCAAAGCCGTGCAAACGCGGATTTTAAACAGTGAACAACAAAAGAGCTAGAAATGGTCCAAAACAACCAATTACTACAGCTTCTTGTGGTGAGGTCACTTCCTACAGGGGCAGGTAGGCTGCTCAAGGCTCCCCACTCCCACTGGTGAGCAAAGAAACTTCCTTCTTTCCAAGTAAGGTAATGGACAACACAGGAACTACACCACAGCCCAGAATACAGCAATGCCTGTAAACTGGTCTAAACTAGTCGAGGAGAGGCGGGAAATCAAGGATTATTTTTTGTTTTTTTTGGTAGAAACACACAGAAAATGCAGAGACAGTAATAAATTAGTTACACAGGCTAGCACACTTTAGTGGGCAGCCTCCACAGTTAAATTAAGCAAACAAACAAACAAACTTTCGATCAAATTCGACTAAAATGTAACTTTAAGTGCAGATTTTAAAATAATGCAGCAAACAGTTAAAAAACAGTTCAAGCTAGTTCAGGGTAAGCTACAGAAGCTATTCCAAGTGAAAAAAAGCAAAGATACTTAAATCCAGAAAGTAGTCGCTTTTCTGAGTTCCCTGCTGCTAGGACCACTCTGCAGAACCACGAGGAGCTTGTCTGAGCAGTATAGCCAGAAAAAATGCCCAGGGGCGGATTTTAAACAGTGAACTACAAAAGAGCTAGAAATGGTCCAAAACAACCAATTACTACAGCTTCTTGTGCTGAGGTCACTTCCTACAGGGACAGGTAGGCTGCTCAAGGCTCCCCACTCCCACTGGTGAGCAAAGAAACTTCCTTATATCCAAGTAAGGTAATGGACAACACAGGAACTACACCACAGCCCAGAATACAGCAATGCCTGTAAACTGGTCTAAACTAGTTGAGGAGAGGCGGGAAAACAAGGATTATTTTTTTGTTTTTTTGTTTTTTTGGAAGAAACACACAGAAAATGCAGAGACAGAACCACCTCTTCCCCAAGTGCAGATTTCCTGGTGAATATCCTCCACCACGAGTGGGCAGAGCAGAGTGGACTACAATATGTCCTTGATGTGGGTGCCACTCTTTCTGAGTCCTTACAGGAGCATCCAGGGATGCTTTGTTATATTACCAGTTGAATACTGTTGGATAGTAAAGCAACTGAAATAAATGTTATTTCTGTGTCACATGTCTTTTTTGTGGGGGGGGGCAGTGAAGATAGCTACAGTTCTAAACTTAGTTTGGAGTTGTCAGCCAGATTCTTGCTGAAAGTAGAGTTAATGTAGATATAGAGGAGTACATGTATCCTCCCGTCTCACTGTTAAATGTGATGATGTTGCCCGTACCTCTAGTACATGTATCGTCCCGTCTTACTATTAAATGTGATGATGCTGCCTTTACCTCTAGTACATGTATCCTCCCGTCTTACTGCTAAATGTGATGATGTTGCCCTTACCTCTAGTACATGTATCCCCCCTGTCTTACTGCTAAATGTGATGATGTTACCCTTACCTCTAGTACATGTAATCCTCACTGTCTTACTGTTAAATGTGAAGATGTTGCCCTTTACCTCTAGTATATGTATACCCCCTGTCTTGCTGTTAAATGTGATGATGTTGCCCTTACCTCTAATACATGTATTCCCCCATCTTACTGTTAAATGTGATGATGTTGCTCTGACCTCTAGTACATGTATTCCCCCTGTCTTACTGTTAAATGTGATGCTGTTGCCCTTACCTCTAGTACATGTATCCTCCCGTCTTACTGTTAAATGTGATGATGATGCCCTTACCTCTAGTACATGTATCCTCCCGTCTTACTGTTAAATGTGATGATGTTGCCCTTACCTCTAGTACACGTATCCTCCCGTCTTACTGTTAAATGCGATGATGTTGCCCTTACCTCTAGTACATGTATCCTCCATCTTACTGTTAAATATGAACATGTTGCCCTTACCTCTAGTACATGTATTCCCCACTGTCTTACTGTTAAATGTGATGATGTTGCCCTCACATCTAGTACATGTATCAGCCCGTCTTACTGTTAAATGTGATGATGTTGCTCTTACCTCTAGTACATGTATCCTCCCGTCTTACTGTTAAATGTGATGATGTTGCCCTTACCTCTAGTACATGTATCCTCCCGTCTTACTGTTAAATGTGATGATGTTGCCCTTACCTCTAATACATTTATCCTCCCGTCTTACTGTTAAATGTGATTATGTTGCTCTTACCTCTAGTACATGTATTCCTCCCTGTCTTACTGTTAAATGTGATGATGTTGCCCTTACCTCTAGTACATGTATCCTCCTTGTCTTACTGTTAAATGTGATGATGTTGCCCTTACATTTAGTACATGTATTCCCCCATCTTACTGTTAAATGTGATGATGTTGCCCTTACTTCTAGTACATGTATTCCCCCGTCTTACTGCTAAATGTGATGATGTTGCCCTTACCTCTAGTACATGTATTCCCCCTGTCTTACTGTTAAATGTGATGATGTTGCCCTTACCTCTAGTACATGTATTCCCCCTGTCTTACTGTTAAATGTGATGATGTTGCCCTTACCTCTAATACATGTATTCCCCCTGTCTTACTGTTAAATGTGATGATGTTGCCCTTACCTCTAGCACATGTATTCCCCCTTGTCTTACTGCTAAATGTGATGATGTTGCCCTTACCTCTAGTATATGTATCCCCCTGTCTTACTGTTAAATGTGATGATGTTGCCCTTACCTCTAGTACATGTATTCCCCACTGTCTTACTGTTAAATGTGATGATGTTGCCCTTACCTCTAGTTCATGTATTCCCCCTGTCTTACTGTTAAATGTTATGATGTTGCCCTTACCTCTAGTACATGTATCCCCCATCTTACTGTTAAATGTGATGATGTTGCCCTTACCTCTAGTACATGTATTCCCCACTGTCTTACTGTTAAATGAGATGATGTTGCCCTTACCTCTAGTACATGTATTCCCCCCTGTCTTACTGTTAAATGTGATGATGTTGCCCTTACCTCTAGTACATGTATTCCCCACTGTCTTACTGTTAAATGTGATGATGTTGCCCTCACATCTAGTACATGTATCAGCCCGTCTTACTGTTAAATGTGATGATGTTGCTCTTACCTCTAGTACATGTATCCTCCCGTCTTACTGTTAAATGTGATGATGTTGCCCTTACCTCTAGTACATGTATCCTCCCGTCTTACTGTTAAATGTGATGATGTTGCCCTTACCTCTAATACATTTATCCTCCCGTCTTACTGTTAAATGTGATGATGTTGCCCTTACCTCTAGTACATGTATCCTCCCGTCTTACTGTTAAATGTGATGATGTTACCCGTACCTCTAGTACATGTATCCTCCCGTCTTACTGTTAAATGTGATTATGTTGCTCTTACCTCTAGTACATGTATTCCTCCCTGTCTTACTGTTAAATGTGATGATGTTGCCCTTACCTCTAGTACATGTATCCCCCTGTCTTACTGTTAAATGTGATGATGTTGCCCTTACATCTAGTACATGTATTCCCCCATATCTTACTGTGAAATGTGATGATGTTGCCCTTACCTCTAGTACATGTATTCCCCCCATCTTATTGTTAAATGTGATGATGTTGCCCTTACCTCTTGTACATGTATTGCCCCTGTCTTACTGTTAAATGTGATGATGTTGCTCTTATCTCTAGTACATGTATTCCCCCCGTCTTACTGTTAAATGTGATGATGTTGCCCTTACCTCTAGTACATGTATTCCCACCTGTCTTACTGCTAAATGTGATGATGTTGCCCTTACCTGTAGTACATGTATTTCCCCCTGTCTTACTGTCAAATGTGATGATGTTGCCCTTACCTCTATTATATGTACTCCCCTGTCTTACTGTTAAATGTGATGATGTTGCCCTTACCTGTAGTACATGTATCCCCCCTGTCTTACTGTTAAATGTGAACATGTTACCCTTACCTCTAGTACATGTATTCCACCCTGTCTTACTATTAAATGTCATGATGTTGCCCTTACATCAAGTACATGTATCCCCCCGACTTACTGTTAAATGTGATGATGTTGCCCTTACCTCTAGTACATGTATCCTCCCTGTCTTACTGTTAAATGTGATGATGTTGCCCTTACCTCTAGTACATGTATTCCCCCATCTTACTGTTAAATGTGATGATGTTGCCCTTACATCTAGTCCATGTATTCCCTCCTGTCTTACTGTTAAATGTTATGATGTTGCCCTTACCTCTAGTACATGTATTCCCCCTGTCTTACTGTTAAATGTGATGATGTTGCCCTTACCTCTAATAGATGTATTCCTCCATCTTACTGTTAAATGCAATGATGTAGCCCTTAGCACTAGTACATGTATTTCCCCTGTCTTACTGTTAAATGCGATGATGTTGCCCTTACCTCTAGTACATGTATTCCCCCCTGTCTTACTGTTAAATGTGATGATGTTGCCCTTATCTCTAGTACATTTATTTCCCCCTGTCTTACTGTTAAATGTGATGATGTTGCCCGTACCACTAGTACATGTATTCCCCCGGCTTACTGTTAAATGTGATGATGTTAACTTTACCTCTAGCACATGTATTCCCCATGTCATACTGTTAAATGTGATGATGTTGTCATTACCTCTAGTACATGTATTCCACCCTGTCTTACTGTTAAATGTGATGATGTTGCCCTTACCTCTAGTACATATATCCCACCCTGTCTTACTGTTAAATGTGATGATGTTGCCTTACCTCTAGAACATGTATCCCCCCTGATTTACTGTTAAACGTGATGATGTTGCCCTTACCTCTAGTACATGTATCCTCCCTGTCTTACTGTTAAATGTGATGATGTTGCACTTACCTCAAGTACATGTATTCCCCCGTCTTACTGTTAAATGTGATGATGTTGCCCTTACATCTAGTACATGTATTCCCTCCTGTCTTAAAGTTTAATGTGATGATGTTGCCCTTACCTCTAAGTACATGTATTCCCCCTGTCTTACTGTTAAATATGATGATGTTGCCCTTACCTCTAGTACATGTATTCCCCCGTCTTACTATTAAATTGAATGATGTTGCCCTTACCTCTAGTACATGTATTCCCCCATCTTACTGTTAAATGTAATGATGTTGCCCTTACCTCTAGTACATGTATTCCCCCCTGTCTTACTGTTAAATGTGATGATGTTGCCCTTACCTCTAGTACATGTATTCCCCCCTTCCTTACTGTTAAATATGATTTTGTTGCCCTTACCTCTAGTACATGTATTCCTACCTGTCTTACTGTTAAATGTGATGATGTTGCCCTTACCTCTAGTACATGTATCCCCCCTGCCTTACTGTTAAATGCAATGATGTTGCCCTTACCTCTAGTACATGTATTCCCCCGTCTTACTGTAAAATACGATGATGTTGCCCTTACCTCTAGTACATGTACCCCCCCATCGTACTGTTAAATATGATGATGTTTCCCTTACTTCTAGTACATGTATTCCCCACTGTCTTACTGTTAAATGAGATGATGTTGCCCTTACCTCTAGTACATGTATCCCCCCCTGTCTTACTGTTAAATGTGATGATGTTGCCCTTACCTATAGCACATTTATTTCCCCCTGTCTTACTGTTGAATGTGATGATGTTGCCAGTACCTGTAGTTCATTTATTCCCCCATCTTACTGTTGAATGTGATGATGTTGCTCTTACCTCTAGTACATGTATTCCCCCCTGTCTTGCTGTTAAATGTGATGATGTTGCCCTTACCTCTAGTACATGTATCCCCCCTTCTTACTGTTAAATGTGACGATGTTGCCCTTACCTCTAGTACATGTATTCCCTGCTGTCTTACTATTAAATGTGATGATGTTGCCCTAACCTCTAGTACATCTATTCCCCCGTCTTACTGTTTAATGAGATGATGTTGCCCTTAGCTCTAGTACATGTATTCCCAGGTCTTACTGTTAAATGTGATGATGTTGCCCTTACCTCTAGTACATGTATTCCCCCTCTCTTACTGTTAAATGTGATGATGTTGCCCTTAACTCTAGTACATGTATTCCCCAACGTCTTAATGTTAAATGTGATGATGTTGCCGTTACCTCTAGTACAAGTATTGCCCTTGTCTTACTGTTAAATGTGATGATGTTGCCCTTACCTCTAGTACATGTATTCCCACCTGTCTTACTGCTAAATGTGATGATGTTGCCCTTACCTCTAGTACATGTATTTCCCCCGTCTTACTGTTAAATGTGATAATGTTGCCCTTACCTCTATTATATGTATTCCCCCTGTCTCACTGTTAAATGTGATGATGTTGCCCTTACCTCTGGTACATGTATCCCCCCTGTCTTACTGTAAAATGTGAACATGTTGCCCTTACCTCTAGTACATGTATTCCCCTGTCTTACTGTTAAATGTGATGATGTTGCCCTTACCTCTAGTACATGAATTTCACCCTGTCTTACTGTTAAATGTGATGATGTTGCCCTTACCTCTAGTACATGTATTCCACCCTGTCTTACTGTTAAATGTGATGATGTTGCCCTTACCTCTAGTACATGTATCCCCCCTGACTTACTGTTAAATGTGATGATGTTGCCCTTACCTCTAGTACATGTATCCTCCCTGTCTTACTGTTAAATATGATGATGTTGCCCTTACCTTTAGTACATGTATTCCCCCGTCTTACTGTTAAATGTGATGATGTTGCCCTTACATCTAGTACATGTATTCCCTCCTGTCTTACTGTTAATGTGAAGATGTTGCCCTTACCTGTAGTACATGTATTCCCCCTGTCTTACTGTTAAATGCGATGATGTTGCCTTTACCTCTAGTACATGTATTCCCCCCTGTCTTACTGTTAAATGTGATGATGTTGCCCTTACCTCTAGCAGATTTATTTCCCCCTGTCTTTCTGTTAAATGTGATGATGTTGCCCGTACCACTAGTACATGTATTCCCCCATCTTACTGTTAAATGTGATGATGTAACCATTACCTCTAGCACATGTATTCCCCCTGTCTTACTGTTAAATGTGATGATGTTGCCCTTACCTCTAGTACATGTATTCCCCCCTGTCTTACTGTTAAATGTGATGATGTTCCCCTTACCTCTAGTACATGTATTCCCCCCTGACTTACTGTTAAATGTGATGATGTTGCCCTTACCTCTAGTACATGTATTTCCCCCTATCTTACTGTTAAATGTGATGATGTTGCCTTACCTCTAGTACATGTATTCCCCCCTGTATTACTGTTAAATGTGATGATGTTGCCCTTACCTCTACTACATGTATTCCCCCCTGTCTTACGGTTAAATGTGATGATGTTGCCCTTACCTCTAGTACATGTATTACCCCTGTCTTACTGTTAAATGTGATGATGTTGCCCTTACCTCTAATACATGTATTCCCCCGTCTTACTGTTAAATGTAATGATGTCGCCCGTACCAATAGTACATGTATTCATCCTGTCTTACTGTTAAATGCAATGATGTTGCCCTTACCTCTATTACATGTATTCCCCCCTGTCTTACTGTTAAATTTGATGATGTTGCCCTTACCTCTAGTACATTTATTTCCCCCTGTCTTACTGGTAAATGTGATGATGTTGCCCATACCACTATTACATGTATTCCCCCCGTCTTACTGTTAAATGTGATGATGTTGCCATTACCTCAAGCACATGCATTCCCCCTGTCTTACTGTTAAATGTGATGATGTTGCCCTTACCTCTAGTACATGTATTCCCCCCTGTCTTACTGTTAAATGTGATGATGTTGCCCTTACCTCTAGGACATGTATTCCCCCCTGTCTTACTGTTAAATGTGATGATGTTGCCCTTACCTCTTGTACAGGTTCCCCCCCCCCGTCTTACTGTTAAATGTGATGATGTTGCCTTACCTCTAGTACATGTATCCCCCAAGTCTTACTGTTAAATCTGATGATGTTGCCCTTACCTCTAGTACATGTATTTCCCCGTCTTACTGTTAAATGTGATGATACTGCCCTTACCTTTAGTACATGTTTTCCCCCCTGTCTTACTGTTAAATGTGATGATGTTGCCCATACCTATGGTACCTGTATTCCCCCTGTCTTACTGTTAAATGCAATGATGTTGCCCTTACCTCTAGTACATATACCCCCCATCGTACTGTTAAATATGATGATGGTTCCCTTACTTCTAGTACATGTATTCCCCACTGTCTTACTGTTAAATGTGATGATGTTGCCCTTAACTCTAGTACATGTATTCCCCCCTGTCTTAGTGTTAAATGTGATGATGTTGCCCTTACCTCTAGTACATGTATTCCCCCCTATCTTACTGTTAAATATGATGATGTTGCCCTTACCTCTAGTACATGTATTCCTACGTGTCTTACTGTTAAATGTGATGATGTTGCCCTTACCTCTAGTACATGTATCCCCCCTGCCTTACTGTTAAATGCAATGATGTTGCCCTTACCTCTAGTACATGTATTCCCCCCGTCTTACTGTAAAATGCGATGATGTTGCCCTTACCTCTAGTACATGTATTCCCCCTGTCTTACTGTTAAATGTGATGATGTTGCCCTTACCTCTAGTACATGTATTTTACCCTGTATTACTGTTATATGTGATCATGTTGCCCTTACATCTAGTACATGTATTCCCCCCTGTCTTACTGTTAAATTTGATGATGTTGCCCTTACCTCTAGTACATGTATTCCACCTGTCTTACTGTTAAATGTGATGATGTTGCCCTTACCTCTAGTACATGTATTCCCCCGTCTTACATCTAAATGTGATGATATTGCCCTTACCTCTAGTACATATAATCCCCCGTCTTACTGTTAAATGTGATGATGTTCCCCTTAACTCGAGTACATGTATTCCCCCATCTTACTGTTAAATGTAATGATGTTGCCCTTACCTCTAATACATGTATTCCCCCATCTTACTGTTAAATGTAATGATGTTGCCCTTAGCAGTAGTACATGTATTCCCCCTATCTTACTGTTAAATGTGATGATGTTGCCCGTACCACTAGTACATGTATTCCCCCATCTTACTGTTAAATGTGATGATGTTACCATTACCTCTAGCACATGTATCCCCCCCTGTCTTACTGTTAAATGTGATGATGTTGCCCTTACCTCTAGTACATGTATTCCCCCTTGTCTTACTGTTAAATGTGATGAAGTTGCCTTACCTCTAGTACATGTATCCCCCCATACTTACTGTTAAACGTGATGATGTTGCCCTTACCTCTAGTACATGTATCCTCCCTGTCTTACTGTTAAATGTGATGATGTTGCCCTTACCTCAAGTACATGTATTCCCCCGTCTTACTGTTAAATGTGATGATGTTGCCCTTTCCTCTAATACATGTATTCCCCCGTCTTACTGTTAAATGTAATGATATTGCCCTTACCTCTAGTACATGTATTCCCCCCTGTCTTACTGTTAAATGTGATGATGTTGCCTTTACCTCTAGTACATGTATTCCCTCCTGACGTACTGTTTAATGTGTTGATGTTGCCTTTACCTCTAGTACATGTATTCCCCCTGTCTTACTGTTAAATGTGATGATGTTGCCTTTAACTCTAGTACATGTATTCCCCCTGTCTTACTGTTAAATATGATGATGTTGCCCTTACCTCTAATATATGTATTCCCCCATCTTACTGTTAAATGTAATGATGTTGCCCTTACCTCTAGTACATGTATACCCCCCTGTCTTACTGTTAAATGTGATGATGTTGCCCTTACCTCTAGCACATTTATTTCCCCCTGTCTTATTGTTAAATGTGATGATGTTGCCATTACCTCTAGTTCATGTATTCCCCCCTGTCTTACTGTTAAATGTGATGATGTTGCCCATACCGCTAGTACATGTATTCCCCCCTGTCTTGCTGTTAAATGCGATGATGTTGCCCTTACATCTAATACATGTATTCCCACATTTTACTGTTAAATGTAATGATGTTGCCCTTACCTCTAGTACATGTATTCCCACCTGTCTTACTGTTAAATGTGATGATGTTGCCCTTACCTCTAGCACATTTATTTCCCCCTGTCTTACTGTTAAATGTGATGATGTTGCCATTACCTCTAGTTCATGTATTCCCCCCTGTCTTACTGTTAAATGTGATGATGTTGCCCTTACCTCCAGTACATGTATTCCCCCCTGTCTTACTGTTAAATGTGATGATGTTGCCCTTACCTCTAGCACATTTATTTCCCCCTGTCTTACTGTTAAATGTGATGATGTTGCTATTACCTCTAGTACATGTATTCCCCCCTGTCTTGCTGTTAAATGTGATGATGTTGCCATTACCTCTAGTACATGTATCCCCCCTTCTTACTGTTAAATGTGAAGATGTTGCCATTACCTCTAGTACATGTATTCCCCGCTGACTTACTATTAAATGTGATGAAGTTGCCCTTACCTCTAGTACATATATTCCCCCGTCTTACTGTTAAATGTGATGATATTGCCCATAGCTCTAGTACATGTATTCCCAGGTCTTACTGTTAAATGTGATGATGTTGACCTTACCTCTAGTACATGTATTCCCCCTCTCTTACTGTTTAATGTGATGATGTTGCCCTTACCTTTAGTACATGTATTCCCCACTGTCTTACTGTTAAATGTGATGATGTTGCCCTTACCTCTAGTACATGTATCCCCCTGTCTTACTGTTAAATATGATGATGTTGCCCTTACATCTAGTACATGTATTCCCCCATATCCTACTGTTAAATGTGATGATGTTGCCCTTACCTCTAGTACATGTATTCCCCAACGTCTTACTGTTAAATGTGATGATGTTGCCCTTACCTCTAGTACAAGTATTGCCCTTGTCTTACTCTTAAATGTGATGATGTTGCCCTTACCTCTAGTACATGTATTCCCTCTTGTCTTACTATTTAATGTGATGATGTTGCCCTTACCTCTATTATATGTATTCCCCCTGTCTCACTGTTAAATGTGATGATGTTGCCCTTAACTCCAGTACATGTATCCCCCCCTGTCTTACTGTTAAATGTGATGATGTTGCCCTTACCTCTAGTACATGTATTCCCCCTGTCTTAATGTTAAATGTGATGATGTTGCCCTTACCTCTAATACATGTATTCCCCCATCTTACTGTTAAATGTAATGATGTTGTCCTTACCACTAGTACATGTATTCCCCCTGTCTTACTGAAAAATGCGATGATGTTGCCCTTACCTCTAGTACATGTATTCCCCCCTGTCTTACTGTTAAATGTGATGATGTTGCCCTTACCTCTAGTACATTTATTTCCCCCTGTCTTACAGTTAAATGTGATGATGTTGCCCGTACCACTAGTACTTGCATCCCCCACTGACTTACTGTTAAATGTGATGATGTTGCCCTTACCTCTAGTACATGTATCCTCCCTGTCTTACTGTTAAATATGATGATGTTGCCCTTACCTCTAGTACATGTATTCCCCCGTCTTACTGTTAAATGTGATGATGTTGCCCTTACCTCTAGTACATGTATTCCACCCTTACTTACTGTTAAATGTGATGATGTTGCCCTTACCTCTAGTACAGGCATCCCCCACTGACTTACTGTTAAATGTGATGATGTTGCCCTTACCTCTAGTACATGTATCCTCCCTGTCTTACTGTTAAATATGATGATGTTGCCCTTACCTCTAGTACATGTATTCCCCCGTCTTACTGTTAAATGTGATGATGTTGCCCTTACATCTAGTACATGTATTCCCTCCTGTCTTACTGTTAAATGTGATGATGTTGCCATTACCTCTGGTACCTGTATTCCCCCTGTCTTACTGAAAAATGCGATGATGTTGCCCTTACCTCTAGTACATGTATTCCCCCTGTCTTACTGTTAAATGTGATGATGTTGCCCTTACCTCTAGTACATTTATTTCCCCCTGTCTTACTGTTAAATGTGATGATGTTGCCCGTACCACTAGCACATGTATTCCACCCTGTCTTACTGTTAAATGTGATGATGTTCCCCTTACCTCTAGTACATGTATTCCCCCATGACTTACTGTTAAATGTGATGATGTTGCCCTTAGCTCTAGTACATGTATTTCCCCCTGTCTTACTGTTAAATGTGATGATGTTGCCTTACCTCTAGTACATGTATTCCCCCCTGTGTTACTGTTAAATGTGATGAATTTGCCCTTACCTTTGTACATGTATTCCCCCTATTCTTACTGTTAAATGTGATGATGTTGCCCTTACCTCTAATACATGTATTCCCCCGTCTTATTGTTCAATGTAATGATGTTGCCCGTACCACTAGTATATATATTCCCCCTGTCTTACTGTTAAATGCAATGACGTTGCCCTTACCTCTAGTACATGTATTCCCCCCTGTCTTACTGTTAAATGTGATGATGTTGCCCTTAAATCTAGTACATTTATTTCCCCCTGTCTTACTGTTAAATGTGATGATGTTGCCCATACCACTAGTACATGTATTCCCCCGTCTTGCTGTTAAATGTGATGATGTTGCCATTACCTCTAGCACATGCATTCCCCCTGTCTTACTGTTAAATGCGATGATGTTACCCTTACCTCTAGTACATGTATTCCCTCCTGTCTTACTGTTAAATTTGCTGATATTGCCCATACCTCTAGTACATGTATTCCCCCCTGTCTTACAGTTAAATGTGATGATGTTGCCCTTACCTCTAGTACAGGTATTCCCCCCTGTCTTACTGTTAAATGTGATGATGTTGCCTTACCTCTAGTACATGTATTTCCCCGTCTTACTGTTAAATGTGATGATACTGCCCTTACCTTTAGTGCATGTTTTCCCCCCTGTCTTACTGTTAAATGTTATGATATTGCCCTTACCTCTGGTACCTGTATTCCCCCTGTCTTACTGTTAAATGCGATGATGTTGCCCTTACCTCTAGTACATGTTCCCCCCCATCGTACTGTTAAATATGATGATGTTTCCCTTACTTCTAGTACATGTACTCCCCACTGTCTGACTGTTAAATGTGATGATGTTGCCCTTACCTCTAGTACATGTATCCCCCCTGCCTTACTGTTAAATGCAATGATGTTGCCCTTACCTCTAGTACATGTATTCCCCCCATCTTACTGTAAAATGCGATGACGTTGCCCTTACCTCTAGTACATGTATTCCCCCCTGTCTTACTGTTAAATGTGATGATGTTGCCCTTACCTCTTATACATGTATTTTCCCCTGTATTACTGTTAAATGTGATGATGTTGCCCTTACATCTAGTACATGTATCCCCCCCGTCTTACTGTTAAATATGATGATGTTGCCCTTACCTCTAGTTCATGTATTCCCCCCTGTCTTACTGTTAAATGTGATGATGTTGCCCTTACCTCTAGTACGTATATTCCCCCAGTCTTACTGTTAAATGTGATGATGTTGCCCTTACCTCTAGTACATGTATTCCCCCTTGTCTTACTGTTAAATGTGATGATGTTGCCCTTACCTCTAGTACATGTTTTCCCCCCTGTCTTACTGTTAAATCTGATGATGTTGCCCTTACCTCTGGTACCTGTATTCCCTCTGTCTTACTGTTAAATGCAATGATGTTG
This sequence comes from Protopterus annectens, assembly GCF_019279795.1. NCBI lineage: Eukaryota > Metazoa > Chordata > Ceratodontiformes > Protopteridae > Protopterus > Protopterus annectens. Next base: position 1,509,403,845 of record NC_056726.1, read on the forward strand.
CCCTTACCTCTAGTACATGTATTCCCCACTGTCTAACTGTTAAATGCGATGATTTTACCCTTACCTCTAGTACATGTATTCCCCCCTGTCTTACTGTTAGATGTGATGATGTTGCCCTTACCTCTAGTACATGTATTCCCCCCCTGTCTTACTGTTAAATATGATGATATTGCCCATACATATAGTACATGTATTCTTCCCTCTCTTACTGTTAAATGTGATGATGTTGCCCTTACCTCTAGTACATGTTTCCCCCCTGTCTTACTGTTAAATGCAATGATGTTTCCCTTACCTCTAGTACATGTATTCCCCCCATCTTACTGTTAAATGTGATGATGTTGCCCTTACCTCTAGTACATGTATCCCACCCATCTTACTGTTAAATATGATGATGTTGCCCTTATGTCTAGTACATGTATTCCCCCCTGTCTTACTGTTAAATGTGATGATGTTGCCCTTACCTCTGGTACATGTATTCCCCCAGTCTTACTGTTTTATGTGATGATGTTGCCCTTAACTCTAGTACATGTATTCCCCCTGTCTTACTGTTAAATGTGATGATGTTGCCCTTGCATCTAGTATATGTATTCCCCCATCTTACATCTAAATGTGATGATATTGCCCTTACCTCTAGTACATGTAATCCCACGTCTTACTGTTAAATGTGATGATGTTTCCCTTACCTCTAGTACATGTACCCCCCTGCCGTACTGTTAAATGCGATGATGTTGCCCTTACCTCTAGTACATGTATCCCCCTGTCTTACTGTTAAATGTGATGATGTTGTCCTTACCTATAGTACATATATCCCCCCGTCTTACTGTTAAATGTGGTGTTGTTGACCTTACCTCTAGTACATGTATCCCCCCGTCTTACTGTTAAATGTGATGATTTTGCCATTACCTCTGGTAGATGTATTCCACCTGTCTTACTGTTAAATGTGATGATGTTGCCCTTATTTCTAGTACATGTATCCCCCCATCTTACTGTTAAATATGATGATGTTTCCCTTACTTCTAGTACATATATTCCCCACTGTCTTACTGTTAAATGTGATGATGTTGCCCTTACCTCTAGTACATGGATTCCCCCTATCTTACTGTTAAAGGTGATGATGTTTCCCTTACTGCTAGTGCATGTATTCCCCCGTCTTACTGCTAAATGTGATGATGTTGCCCTTACCTCTAGTACATGTATTCCCCCCTGTCTTACTGTTAAATGTGATGATGTTGCCCTTACCTCTAGTATATGTATCCCCCCTGTCTTACTGTTAAATGTGACGATGTTGCCCTTACATCTAGTACATGTATTCTCCACTGTCTTACTGTTAAATGTGATGATGCTGCCCTTACCTCTAGTACGTTTTCCCCCCTCTCTTACTGTTAAATGTGATGATGTTGCCCTTTCCTCTAGTACATGTATTCCCCTTTTCTTACTGTTCAATGTGATGATGTTGCCCTTACCTCTAGTACATGTATTCCCACTGTCTTACTGTTGAATGTGATGATGTTGCCCTTACCTCTATTATATGTACTCCCCCTGTCTTACTGTTAAATGTGATGATGTTGCCCTTACCTGTAGTACATGTATCCCCCCTGTCTTACTGTTAAATGTGAATATGTTACCCTTACCTCTAGGACATGTATTCCACCCTGTCTTACTGTTAAATGTCATGATGTTGCCCTTACCTCAAGTACATGTATTCCCCCGTCTTACTGTTAAATGTGATGATATTGCCATTACCTCTAGCACATGCATTCCCCCTGTCTTACTGTTAAATGTGATGATGTTTCCCTTACCACTAGTACAGGTATTCACCCCTGTCTTACTGTTAAATGTGATGATGTTGCCCTTACCTCTAGTACATGTATTCCCCCCTGTCTTACTGTTAAATGTGATGATGTTGCCCTTACCTCTAGTACAGGTATTCCCCCCTGTCTTACTGTTAAATGTGATGATGTTGCCTGACCTCTAGTACATGTATCCCCCCTGTCTTACTGTTAAGTCTGATGATGTTGCCCTTACCTCTAGCACATGTATTTCCCCGTCTTACTGTTAAATGTGATGATACTGCCCTTACCTTTAGTACATGTTTTCCCCCCTGTCTTACTGTTAAATATGATTTTGTTGCCCTTACCTCTAGTACATGTATTCCTACCTGTCTTACTGTTAAATGCGATGATGTTGCTCTTACCTCTAGTACATGTATTCCCCCCTGTCTTACTGTTAAATGTGATGATGTTGCCCTTACCTCTAGTACATGTATTCCCCCCTGTCTTACTGTTAAATATGATTTTGTTGCCCTTACCTCTAGTACATGTATTCCTACCTGTCTTACTGTTAAATGTGAGGATGTTGCCCTTACCTCTAGTACATGTATCCCCCCTGCCTTACTGTTAAATGCAGTGATGTTGCCCTTACCTCTAGTACATGTATTCCCCCGTCTTACTGTAAAATACGATGATGTTGCCCTTACCTCTAGTACATGTATTCCCCCCTGTCTTACTGTTAAATGTGATGATGTTGCCCTTACCTCTAGTACATGTATTTTCCCCTGTATTACTGTTAAATGTGATGATGTTGCCCTTACATCTAGTACATGTATCCCCCCCGTCTTACTGTTAAATATGATGATGTTGCCCTTACCTCTAGTACCTGTATTCCCCTTTGTCCTACTGTTAAATGTGATGATGTTGCCCTTACCTCTAGTACGTGTATTCCCCCAGTCTTACTGTTAAATGTGATGATGTTGCCCTTATGTCTAGTACATGTATTCCCCCTGTCTTACTGTTAAATGTGATGATGTTGCCCTTTCCTCTAGTACATGTATTCCCCCGTCTTAGATCTAAATGTGATGATGTTGCCCTTACCTCTAGTACATGTAATCCCCCGTCTTACTGTTAAATGTGATGATGTTGCCCTTACCTCTAGTACATGTTTTCCCCCCTGTCTTATTGTTAAATGTGATGATGTTGCCCTTACCTCTAATACATGTATTCCCCCATCTTACTGTTAAATGTAATGATGTTGCCCTTAGCACTAGTACATGTATTCCCCCTGTCTTACTGTTAAATGCGATGATGTTGCCCTTACCTCTAGTATTTTTTTATTTATTATTTTTTTATTTATTTAAATTTATTGACCGGGAGTGTCTGACTGGACGTGGGTCCATTTTCAGCGGAGGCCCGGGGAGAAAAGCTCCACAGTAAAATAAACAGACAGTAGTTACATTGGATTACATAGTGATTAACAATTTAACATAGAAATTACTTACAACATATTTACAGATGAAGAACATAGTACATCAGTAGACAACTAGAATCTTTATCTGTGAAGTACATAACAGGCATTAACAAATGTTACAATGAGAAGTTCCTGCTGTATAATAAGTACTAGGCTTATGAGCATCTGAGCTTGCTATCATCAAGGTAGTTAGTGGAGGTGAGAGAAAGGTAGTAGTTGGATGGGGTGGATGAATTTAGATTGGGAGTTGCAATGGCATAGCCAGCATGTTTTTGGGTGCGCTTTTAATAAAGTTCTGAAGTTTGTGCATGATGGTATGGAGGTAATTGTGGGTGGGAGTGAGCTCCATAATTTGGCTATGGCGCAAGAGAATAGTGCTTCACCAGCAGAGTTATTGGCTTTAGTGATCTGCAAGTGATTTTTGTTGCTGGATCTTAGTGGTCTGGTGGTGCGATAGGGTTGGAGTAGATTCTGGAGGGATGGGACATTTAGTGGATGGTTTTCTAGTTTGCGGGCGAGTGAGAGTTGATACCACTGATGGAGGTGAGGGAGTTCAAGCCAGCCCAGTTCAGCAAGTAAGAGACAGTGGTGACTACGGTAGGATACCCCTGTGGCGAATTTGGCGATTTTGTTGAAGCAGGTCTCTAGCTTGTTTAGATCACATTGCCTTAGGTTGGTATATACTGGAGATGCTTAAAGTAGGGTGGAGATAAGGTGGGAATTTGCTATTGAAATCTTTGCTGCTTTGGTGAGAAATTGTTTATTTCTGTATAATGCTCCTTGTTTTTTGTGGACTTTTTTATGGTCATGGATATGTGAATGTCAAATTTTAGTTTATTGTCTATTTCCACTCCTAGCAATATGGTGTGTTCAGTTGGGTATATAGTGGTGTTGTCTTTTGCTGTGATGTTAAAGTGAGAGTTGTTTTGAGTATGTTTTGTGGGTTGGAAGACGAGTAGTTTAGTTTTGTTTGGGTTGAGTATTAATTGGGCATCGGATAACCATGTTTCAACAGAGGAAAAGGCTTCCTGTGTGACTTTTTGCAGTTTGGGTAGGGAATGGGCTGAGCAGATGATGGTTGAGTCATCTGTGTATTGGATGAGTGTGCCATGTTTGGTGGCAGAGGCTAGATTATTCGTGTAAACAGAGAAAAGTAGGGGTCCAAGGATGGATCCTTTTGGAACCCCTATGGAGACAGGTAGTTGGGGAGATATGTCATTCTGCCATACAACGGATTGTTGGCGGTCAGACAGGTAACTCTGAAACCAGTTGGTGACTGATTGTGAGAAGGATAGGTAATTGTAGTACATGTATTCCCCTCTGTCTAACTGTTAAATGTGATGATGTTGCCCTTACCTCTAGTACATGTACTCCCCCCTGTCTTACTGTTAAATGTGATGATGTTGCCCTTACCTCTAGTACATGTATTCCCCCCTGTCTTACTGTTAAATGTGATGATGTTGCCTTACCTCTAGTACATGTATCCCCGCTGATTTACTGTTAAATGTGATGATGTTGCCCTTACCTCTAGTACATGTATCCTCCCTGTCTTACTGTTAAATGTGATGATGTTGCCCTTACCTCAAGTACATGTATTCCCCCATCTTACTGTTAAATTTGATGATGTTGCCCTTACATCTAGTACATGTATTCCCTCCTGTCTTACTGTTTAATGTGATGATGTTGCCCTTAACTCTACTACATGTATCCCCCCCATCTTACTGTTAAATATGATGATGTTGCCCTTATCTCTAGTACATGTATTCCCTCCTGTCTTACTGTTAAATGCGATGATGTTGCCCTTACCTCTAGTACATGTATTCCCCCCGTCCTACTGTTAAATGTGATGACGTTGCCCTTACCTATAGCACATTTATTTCCCCCTGTCTTACTGTTAAATGTGATGATGTTGTCATTACCTCTAGTTTACGTATTCCCCCCTGTCTTACCTTTAAATGTGATGATGTTGCCCTTACCTCTAGTACATGTATTCCCCCCTGTCTTGCTGTTAAATGTGACAATGTTGCCCTTACCTCTAGTACATGTATTCCCCGCTGTCTTACTATTAAATGTGATGATGTTGCCCTTACCTCTAGTACATGTATTCCCCCGTCTTACTGTTAAATGTGATGATGTTGCCCTTAGCTCTAGTAAATGTATTCCAAGGTCTTACTGTTAAATGTGATGACGTTGCCCTTACCTCTAGTACATGTATTCCCCTTCTCTTACTGTTAAATGTGATGATGTTGCCCTTACCTTTAGTACATGTATTCCCCACTGACTTACTGTTAAATGTGATGATGTTGCCCTTACCTCTAGTACATGTATCCCCCTGTCTTACTGTTAAATGTGATGATGTTGCCCTTAAATCTAGTACATGTATTCCCCGCTGTCTTACTATTAAATGTGATGATGTTGCCCTTACCTCTAGTACATGTATTCCCCTGTCTTACTGTTAATGTGATGATGTTGCCCTTAGCTCTAGTAAATGTATTCCCAGGTCTTACTGTTAAATGTGATGATGTTGCTCTTACCTCTAGTACATGTATTCCCCCTCTATTACTGTTAAATGTGATGATGTTGCCCTTACCTTTAGTACATGTATTCCCCACTGTCTTACTGTTAAATGTGATGATGTTGCCCTTACCTCTAGTACATGTATCCCCCTGTCTTACTTTTAAATGTGATGATGTTGCCCTTACCTCTAGTACATGTATTCCCCAACGTCTTACTGTTAAATGTGATGATGTTGCCCTTACCTCAATTAAAAGTATTGCCCTTGTCTTACTGTTAAATGTGATGATGTTGCCCTTACCTCTAGTACATGTATTTCTACCTGTCTTACTTTTAAATGTGATGATGTTGCCCTTACCTCTAGTACATGTATCCCCCCTGCCTTACTGTTAAATGCAGTGATGTTGCCCTTATCTCTAGTACATGTATTGCCCCCGTCTTACTGTAAAATGCGATGATGTTGCCCTTACCTCTAGTACATGTATTCCCCCCTGCATTACTGTTAAATGTGATGATGTTGCCCTTACCTCTAGTACAAGTATTTTCCCCTGTCTTACTGTTAAATATGATGATGTTGCCCTTACCTCTAGTGCATGTATTCCCCCCTGTCTTACTGTTAAATGTGATGATGTTGCCCTTACCTCTAGTACGTGTATTCACCCAGTCTTACTGTTAAATGTGATGATGTTGCCCTTACCTCTAGTACATGTATTCCCCCTGTCTTAATGTTAAATGTGATGATGTTGCCCTTACCTCTAGTACATGTAATCACCCGTCTTACTGTTAAATGTGATGATGTTGCCCTTACCTCTAGTACATGTTTCCCCCCCTGTCTTACTGTTAAATGTGATGATGTTGCCCTTACCTCTGGTACCTGTATTCCCCCTGTCTTACTGTTAAATGCGATGATGTTGCCCTTACCTCTAGTACATGTATCCCCCCCCTGTCTTACTGTTAAATGTGATGATATTGCCCTTATCTCTATTACATTTATTTCCCCCTATCTTACTGTTAAATGTGATGATGTTACCATTACCTCTAGCACATGTATTCCCCCTGTCATACTGTTAAATGTGATGATGTTGCCATTACGTCTAGTACATGTATTCCCCCCTGTCTTACTGTTAAATGTGATGATGTTGCCCTTACCTCTAGTACATGTATTCCCCCCTGTCTTATTGTTAAATCTGATGATGTTGCCCTTACCTCTAGTACATGTATTCCCCCCTGTCTTACTGTTAAATGTGATGAAGTTGCCTTACCTCTAGTACATGTATCCCCCCTTACTTACTGTTAAACGTGATGATGTTGCCCTTACCTCTAGTACATGTATCCTCCCTGTCTTACTGTTAAATGTGATGATGTTGCCCTTACCTCAAGTACATGTATTCCCCCGTCTTACTGTTAAATGTGATGATGTTGCCCTTTCCTCTAATACATGCATTCCCCCGTCTTACTGTTAAATGTAATGATGTTGCCCTTACCTCTAGTACATGTATTCCCCCCTGTCTTACTGTTAAATGTGATGATGTTGCCTTTACCTCTAGTACATGTATTCCCTCCTGACTTACTGTTTAATGTGATGATGTTGCCTTTACCTCTAGTACATGTATTCCCCCGGTCTTACTGTTAAATGTGATGATGTTGCCTTTACCTCTAGTACATTTATTCCCCCTGTCTTACTGTTAAATATGAAGATGTTGCCCTTACCTCTAATATATGTGCTCCCCCATCTTACTGTTAAATGTAATGATGTTGCCCTTACCACTAGTACATGTATTCCCCCCTGTCTTACTGTTAAATGTGATGATGTTGCCTTTACCTCTAGCACATTTATTTCCCCCTGTCTTACTGTTAAATGTGATGATGTTGCCATTACCTCTAGTTCATGTATTCCCCCCTGTCTTACTGTTAAATGTGATGATGTTGCCCATACCTCTAGTACATGTATTCCCCCCTGTCTTGCTGTTAAATGCGATGATGTTGCCCTTAACTCTAATACATGCATTCCCCCATCTTACTGTTAAATGTAATGATGTTGCCCTTACCTCTAGTACATGTATTCCCCTCTGTCTTACTGTTAAATGTGATGATGTTGCCCTTACCTCTAGCACATTTATTTCCCCATCTTACTGTTAAATGTGATGATGTTGCCATTACCTCTAGTTCATGTATTCCCCCCTGTCTTACTGTTAAATGTGATGATGTTGCCCTTACCTCTAGTACTTGTATTCCCCCCTGTCTTACTGTTAAATGTGATGATGTTGCCCTTACCTCTAGCACATTTATTTCCCCCTGTCTTACTGTTAAATGTGATGATGTTGCCATTACCTCTAGTACATGTATTCCCCCCTGTCTTGCTGTTAAATGTGATGATGTTGCCGTTACCTCTAGTACATGTATCCCCCCTTCTTACTGTTAAATGTGACGTTGTTGCCATTACCTCTAGTACATGTATTCCCCACTGACTTACTATTAAATGTGATGAAGTTGCCCTTACCTCTAGTACATATATTCCCCCGTCTTACTGTTAAATGTGATGATGTTGCCCTTAGCTCTAGTACATGTATTCTCAGGTCTTACTGTTAAATGTGATGATGTTGACCTTACCTCTAGTACATGTATTCCCTCTCTCTTACTGTTTAATGTGATGATGTTGCCCTTACCTTTAGTACATGTATTCCCCACTGTCTTACTGTTAAAGGTGATGATGTTGCCCTTACCTCTAGTACATGTATCCCCTTGTCTTACTGTTAAATGTGATGATGTTGCCCTTACATCTAGTACAAGTATTGCCCTTGTCTTACTCTTAAATGTGATGATGTTGCCCTTACCTCTAGTACATGTATTCCCCAACGTCTTACTGTTAAATGTGATAATGTTGCCCTTACCTCTAGTACAAGTATTGCCCTTGTCTTACTCTTAAATGTGATGATGTTGCCCTTACCTCTAGTACATGTATTCCCTCCTGTCTTACTATTTAATGTGATGATGTTGCCCTTACCTCTATTATATGTATTCCCCCTGTCTCACTGTTAAATGTGATGATGTTGCCCTTAACTCCAGTACATGTATCCCCCCTGTCTTACTGTTAAATGTGATGATGTTGCCCTTACCTCTAGTACATGTATTCCCCCTGTCTTACTGTTAAATGTAATGATGTTGTCCTTACCACTAGTACATGTATTCCCCCTGTCTTACTGAAAAATGCGATGATGTTGCCTTTACCTCTAGTACATGTATTCCCCCCTGTCTTACTGTTAAATGTGATGATGTTGCCCTTACCTCTAGTACATGCACCCCCCACTGACTTACTGTTAAATGTGATGATGTTGCCCTTACCTCTAGTACATGTATCCTCCCTGCCTTACTGTTAAATATGATGATGTTGCCCTTACCTCTAGTACATGTATTCCCCCGTCTTACTGTTAAATGTGATGATGTTGCCCTTACCTCTAGTACATGTATTCCACCCTTACTTACTGTTAAATGTGATGATGTTGCCCTTACCTCTAGTACATGCATCCCCCACTGACTTACTGTTAAATGTGATGATGTTGCCCTTACCTCTAGTACATGTATCCTCCCTGTCTTACTGTTAAATATGATGATGTTGCCCTTACCTCTAGTACATGTATTCCCCCGTCTTACTGTTAAATGTGATGATGTTGCCCTTACATCTAGTACATGTATTCCCTCCTGTCTTACTGTTAAATGTGATGATGTTGCCCTTACCTCTGGTACCTGTATTCCTCCTGTCTTACTGAAAAATGCGATGATGTTGCCCTTACCTCTAGTACATGTATTCCCCCCTGTCTTACTGTTAAATGTGATGATGTTGCCATTACCTCTAGTACATTTATTTCCCCCTGTCTTACTGTTAAATGTGATGATGTTGCCCGTACCACTAGTACATGTATTCCCCCATCTTACTGTTAAATGTGATGATGTTACCATTACCTCTAGCACATGTATTCCCCCCTGTCTTACTGTTAAATGTGATGATGTTCCCCTTACCTCTAGTACATGTATTCCCCCATGACTAACTGTTAAATGTGATGATGTTGCCCTTAGCTCTAGTACATGTATTTCCCCCTGTCTTACTGTTAAATGTGATGATGTTGCCTTACCTCTAGTACATGTATTCCCCCCTGTATTACTGTTAAATGTGATGAATTTGCCCTTACCTCTAGTACATGTATTCCCCCTATTCTTACTGTTAAATGTGATGATGTTGCCCTTACCGCTAATACATGTATTCCCCCGTCTTATTGTTCAATTTATTTATTTTTTATTTTATTTTACATTTGTTGACCTGGCTAGTCCAACTGGATTTATGTCCATTTTCAGTGGAGGCCTGGGGAGAAAAGCTCCAGAGGTACAAAAAATTTTACAAATACAAATTTTACAAATACAAATAATACATAGTACAAGTGTGTTATGCAATGGGAAGAATGAAATGTAATCATATATATTATAGGTCTTAATGAACTAAATAAGCTAACTTAGAAAAAAAGGCCTGAGGAGAAAAGCTCCAATGTAATGATGTTGCCCCTACCACTAGTATATGTATTCCCTGTGTCTTACTGTTAAATGCAATGACATTGCCCTTACCTCTAGTACATGTATTCCCCCCTGTCTTACTGTTAAATGTGATGATGTTGCCCTTAAATCTAGTACATTTATTTCCCCCTGTCTTACTGTTAAATGTGATGATGTTGCCCATACCACTAGTACATGTATTCCCCCGTCTTACTGTTAAATGTGATGATGTTGCCATTACCTCTAGCACATGCATTCCCCCTGTCTTACTGTTAAATGTGATGATGTTACCCTTACCTCTAGTACATGTATTCCCCCCTGTCTTACTGTTAAATTTGATGATATTGCCCTTACGTCTAGTACATGTATTCCCCCCTGTCTTACAGTTAAATGTGATGATGTTGCCCTTACCTCTAGTACAGGTATTCCCCCCGTCTTACTGTTAAATGTGATGATACTGCCCTTACCTTTAGTACATGTTTTCCCCCCTGTCTTACTGTTAAATGTGATGATGTTGCCCTTACCTCTGGTACCTGTATTCCCCCTGTCTTACTGTTAAATGCGATGATGTTGCCCTTACCTCGAGTACATGTTCCCCTACATTGTACTGTTAAATATGATGATGTTTCCCTTACCTCTAGTACATGTATCCCCCCTACCTTACTGTTAAATGCAATGATGTTGCCCTTACCTCTAGTACATGTATTCCCCCCGTCTTACTGTAAAATGCGATGATGTAGCCCTTTCCTGTAGTACATGTATTCCCCCCTGTCTTACTGTTAAATGTGATGATGTTGCCCTTACCTCTAATACATGTATTTTCCCCTGTATTACTGTTAAATGTGATGATGTTGCCCTTACATCTAGTACATGTATCCCCCCCATCTTACTGTTAAATATGATGATGTTTCCTTTACCTCTAGTACATGTATTCCCCCCTGTCTTACTGTTAAATGTGATGATGTTGCCTTTACCTCTAGTACGTATATTCCCCCAGTCATACTGTTAAATGTGATGATGTTGCCCTTACCTCTAGTACATGTATTCCCCCGTCTTACTGTTAAATGTGATGATGTTGCCCTTACCTCTAGTACATGTATTCCCCCTTGGCTTACTGTTAAATGTGATTATGTTGCCTTACCTCTAGTACATGTATCCCCCCAGTCTTACTGTAAAATCTGATGATGTTGCCCTTACCTGTAGTACATGTATTTCCCCGTCTTACTGTTAAATGTGATGATACTGCCCTTACCTCTAGTACATGTTTTCCCCCCTGTCTTACTGTTAAATCTGATGATGTTGCCCTTACCTCTGGTACCTGTATTCCCCCTGTCTTACTGTTAAATGCAATGATGTTGCCCTTACCTCTAGTACATGTACCCCCCCATCGTACTGGTAAATATGATGATGTTTCCCTTACTTCTAGTACATGTATTCCCCACTGTCTAACTTTTAAATGCAATAATTTTACCCTTACCTCTAGTACATGTATTCCCCCGTCTTACTGTTAAATGTGATGATGTTGCCCTTACCTCTAGTACATGTTTTCCTCCCTGTCTAACTGTTAAATATGATGATTTTGCCCATACCTATAGTACATGTATTCCTCCCTGTCTTACTGTTAAATGTGATGATGTTGCCCTTACCTCTAGTACATGTTTCCCCCCTGTCTTACTGTTAAATGCAATGATGTTGCCCTTACCTCTAGTACATGTATTCCCCCGTCTTACTGTAAAATGCGATGATGTTGCCCTTACCTCTAGTACATGCATTCCCCCCTTCTTACAGTTAAATGTGAAGATGTTGCCCTTACCTCTAGTACATGTATTTCCCCCTGTATTACTGTTAAATGTGATGATGTTGCCCTTACATCTAGTACATGTATCCCCCCCGTCTTACTGTCAAATATGATGATGTTGCCATTACCTCTAGTACATGTATTTCCCCCTGTATTACTGTTAAATGTGATGATGTTGCCCTTACCTCTAGTACATGTATCCCCCCCATCTTACTGTTAAATATGATGATGTTGCCCTTATCTCTAGTACATGTATTCCCTCCTGTCTTACTGTTAAATGTGATGATGTTGCCCTTACCTCTGGTACATGTATTCCCCCAGTCTTACTGTTTTATGTGATGATGGTACCCTTAACTCTAGTACATGTATTCCCCCTGTCTTACTGTTAAATGTGATGATGTTGCCCTTGCATCTAGTACATGTATTCCCCCCATCTTACATCTAAATGCGATGATGTTGCCCTTAACTCTAGTACAGGTATTCCCCCCTGTCTTACTGTTAAATGTGATGATGTTGCCTGACCTCTAGTACATGTATCCCCCCTGTCTTACTGTTAAGTCTGATGATGTTGCCCTTACCTCTAGTACATGTATTTCCCCGTCTTACTGTTAAATGTGATGATACTGCCCTTACCTTTAGTACACGTTTTCCCCCATGTCTTACTGTTAAATGTGTGTATGTTGCCCTTACCTCTGGTACCTGTATTCCCCCTGTCTTACTGTTAAATGCGATGATGTTGCCCTTACCTCTAGTACATGTATTCCCCCCTGTCTTACTGTTAAATGTGATGATGTTGCCCTTACCTCTAGTACATGTATTCCCCCCTGTCTTACTGTTAAATATGATTTTGTTGCCCTTACCTCTAGTACATGTATTCCTACCTGTCTTACTGTTAAATGTGATGATGTTGCCCTTACCTCTAGTACATGTATCCCCCCTGCCTTACTGTTAAATGCAATGATGTTGCCCTTACCTCTAGTACGTGTATTCCCCCCTGTCTTACTGTTAAATGTGATGATGTTGCCCTTACCTCTAGTACATGTATTCCCCCCTGTCTTACTGTTAAATATGATTTTGTTGCCCTTACCTCTAGTACATGTATTCCTACCTGTCTTACTGTTAAATTTGATGATGTTGCCCTTACCTCTAGTACATGTATCCCCCCTGCCTTACTTTTAAATGCAATGATGTTGCCCTTACCTCTAGTACATGTATTCCCCCTGTCTTACTGTTAAACGTGATGATGTTGCCCTTACCTCTAGTACATGTATTCCCCCATCTTACATCTAAATGTGATGATATTGCCCTTACCTCTAGTACATGTAATCCCTCATCTTACTGTTAAATGTGATGATGTTTCCCTTACTTCTAGTACATGTATTCCCCACTGTCTTACTGTTAAATGTGATGATGTTGCCCTTACCTTTAGTACATGTATTCCCCGTGTCTTACTGTTAAATGTGATGATGTTGCCCTTACCTCTAGTACATGTATTCCCCCTATCTTACTGTTAAAGGTGATGATGTTGCCCTTACCTCTAGTACATGTATCCCCCCCATCTTACTGTTAAATATGATGATGTTTCCCTTACTTCTAGTACAAGTATTCCCCACTGTCATACTGTTAAATGTGATGATGTTGCCCTTACCTTTAGTACATGTATTCCCCGTGTCTTACTGTTAAATGTGATGATGTTGCCCTTACCTCTAGTACATGTATTCCCCCTGTCTTACTGTTAAACGTGATGATGTTGCCCTTACCTCTAGTACATGTATTCCCCCATCTTACATCTAAATGTGATGATATTGCCCTTACCTCTAGTACATGTAATCCCTCGTCTTACTGTTAAATGTGATGATGTTTCCCTTACTTCTAGTACATGTATTCCCCACTGTCTTACTGTTAAATGTGATGATGTTGCCCTTACCTTTAGTACATGTATTCCCCGTGTCTTACTGTTAAATGTAATGATTTTGCCCTTATCTCTGGTAGATGTAGTCCCCCTGTCTTACTGTTAAATGTGATGATGTTGCCCTTACCTCTAGTACATGTATCCCCCCCATCTTACTGTTAAATATGATGATGTTTCCCTTACTTCTAATACATGTATTCCCCACTGTCTTACTGTTAAATGTGATGATGTTGCCCTTACCTTTAGTACATGTATTCCCCGTGTCTTACTGTTAAATGTGATGATGTTGCCCTTACCTCTAGTACATGTATTCCCCCTATCTTACTGTTAAAGGTGATGATGTTTCCCTTACCTCTAGTGCATGTATTTCCCCGTCTTACTGCTAAATGTGATGATGTTGCCCTTACTGCTAGTACATGTATTCCCCTTTGTCTTACTGTTAAATGTGATGATGTTGCCCTTACCTCTAGTATATGTATCCCCCCTGTCTTACTGTTAAATGTGATGATGTTGCCCTTACCTCTAGTACATGTATTTCCCCCTGCCTTACTGTTAAATGTGATAATGCTGCCCTTACCTCTAGTACATGTTTTCCCCCCTGTCTTACTGTTAAATGTGATGATGTTGCCCTTACCTCTAGTTCATGTATTCCCCCGTCTTACTGTTAAATGTTATGATGTTGCCCTTACCTCTAGTACATGTATCCCCCATCTTACTGTTAAATATGATGATGTTGCCCTTACTTCTAGTACATGTATTCCCCTCTGTCTTACTGTTAACTGTGATGATGTTGCCCTTACCTCTGGTACATGTATTCCCCGTCTTACTGATAAATGTGTTGATGTTGCCCTTACCTCTAGTACATGTAATCCCCCCTGTCTTACTGTTAAATATGATGATATTGCCCTTACCTCTAGTACATGTATTCCTTCCTGTCTTACTTTTAAATGTGATGATGTTGCCCTTACCTCTAGTACATGTATCCCCCCTGTCTTACTGTTAAATGCAATGATGCTGCCCTTACCTCTAGTACATGTATTCCCCCGTCTTACTGTAAAATGTGATGATGTTGCCTTTACCTCTAGTACATGTATTCCCCCCGTCTTACAGTTAAATGTGATGATGTTGCCCTTACCTCTAGTACATGTATTTCCCCCTGTATTACTGTTAAATGTGATGATGTTGCCCTTACATCTAGTACATGTATCCCCCGTCTTACTGTTAAATATGATGATGTTGCCCTTACCTCTAGTACATGTATTCCCCCCTGTCTTACTGTTAAATGTGATGATGTTGCCCTTACCTCTAGTACGTGTATTCCCCCAGTCTTACTGTTAAATGCGATGATGTTGCCCTTACCTCTAGTACATGTATTCCCCCTGTCTTACTGTTAAATGTGATGATGTTGCCCTTACCTCTAGTACATGTATTCCCCCCATCTTACATCTAAATGTGATGATATTGCCCTTACCTGTAGTACATGTATTCCCCCGTCTTACTGTTAAATGTGATGATGTTTCCCTTACCTCTAGTGCATGTACCCCCCTGTCGTACTGTTAAATGCGATTATGTTGCCCTTACCTCTAGTAAATGTATCCCCCTGTCTTACTGTTAAATGTGATGATGTTGCCCTTACCTCTAGTACATGTATTCCCCCCATCTTCCATCTAAATGTGATGATATTGCCTTTACCTGCAGTACATGTATTCCCCCGTCTTACTGTTAAATGTGATGATGTTTCCCTTACCTCTAGTACATGTACCCCCCTGTCGTACTGTTAAATGCGATGATGTTGCCCTTACCTCTAGTACATGTATCCCCCTGTCTTACTGTTAAATGCGATGATGTTGCCCTTACCTCTAGTACATGTATCCCCCTGTCTTACTGTTAAATGTGATGATGTTGCCCTTACCTCTAGTACATGTATTCCCCCCATCTTACATCTAAATCTGATGATATTGCCTTTACCTGTAGTACATGTATTCCCCCGTCTTACTGTTAAATGTGATGATGTTTCCCTTACCTCTAGTACATGTACCCCCCTGTCGTACTGTTAAATGCAATGATGTTGCCCTTACCTCTAGTACATGTATCCCCCTGTCTTACTGTTAAATGTGATGATGCTTCCCTTACCTCTAGTACATGTTTTCCCCCCTGTCTTACTGTTAAATGTGTTGACATTGCCCTTACCTCTAATTCATGTAGTCCCCCTGTCTTACTGTTAAATGTGATGATGTTGCCCTTACCTCTAGTACATGTATCCCCCCCATCTTACTGTTAAATATGATGATGTTTCCCTTACTTCTTGTACATGTATTCCCCCGTCTTACTGCTAAATGTGATGATGTTGCCCTTACCTCTAGTTCATGTATTCCCCCTGTCTTACTGTTAAATGTTATGATGTTGCCCTTACCTCTAGTACATGTATCCCCCATCTTACTGTTAAATATGATGATGTTGCCCTTACTTCTAGTACATGTATTCCCCTCTGTCTTACTGTTAACTGTGATGATGTTGCCCTTACCTCTGGTACATGTATTCCCCCTGTCTTACTGATAAATGTGTTGATGTTGCCCTTACCTCTAGTACATGTATTCCCCACATCTTATTGTTCAATATGATGATGTTGCCCTTACCTCTAGTACATGTATTCCCCCCTGTCTTACTGTTAAATGTAATGATGTTGCCCTTACCTCTAGTACATATATTCCCCCTGTCTTACTGTTGAATGTGATGATGTTGCCCTTACTTCTAGTACATTTATTTCCCCCTGTTGTAGTGTTAAATGTGATGATGCTGCCCTTACCTCTAGTACATGTATTCACCCTGGTCTTACGGTTAAATGTGATGATGTTGCCCTTACCTCTAGTACATGTATTTTCCTCTGTCTTACTGTTAAATGTGATGATGTTGCCCTTACCTCTAGTACATGTATTCCCCCCTGTCGTACTGTTAAATGTGATGCTGTTGCCCTTACCTCTAGTACATGAATCCCCCCTGTCTTACTTTTAAATGTGATGATTTTCCTCTAGTACATGTATCCCCCCGTGTTACTGTTAAATGTGATGATGTTGCCCTTACCCCTAGTACATGTATTTTTCCCTGTCTTACTGTTAAATGTGATGATGTTGCCCTTACCTCTTTCTTAACTTATCTTCAGGACCATCGGGTATCTGGCAAGATATGCCTTCTACAAATGGTATGCCAAATACATTTATGTCAGTACTGCAGATCAAGTTAAAGAATTATCATAATGTGTCATTTTAGGCATGTTGTTTGTATTGTTCTACTGTCTGTAATATTGTCAACACTGTTAGCTGTTTAGCATAAGTTGCACCATAGTAGTACAGTCATTAATGTTTTCCTGTGTTTCTTTCTTTTTATCAAATGTGATCATAACAGTGGAAGTGTGGGCTCTGTGCCACCTGATGTCAGTGTCTCAACAGACACTGATGATGATGGTAACCAAACTTAGGCACAGTCAGGTGCTGTTGAGGTTGAATCTGACACAGAGGTTGTCATCCAGTCACCCCTTCATTTCTCCTGGACAAAGCCAGTAAACCTATGACTGCCCAGTTCACTGAGCCCACAGATATTCGATAGGTGGAGGGTGAGGACATTTATCAGGGAAGTGTGGCTACTGCTACTTAAGTGCCTGTTGACTCTGGCCATAGCAAAAGGGTGGGTGTGGTGCCATACAGGAGGGTTGGTAGGGGTGCTCGCAGGGTGCCTGTTGTGCTGCTTCCTCCACCTGGTGCAGGCGTCTCTTCCTGTGTCACTCAACATATGTTTAAAGCCATCATGGAGGCAGAGGCACATTCAGAAAGGTACTCTAGACAAATACTCAGGGTGGTACATGTAACACAGTCTGACATGCATGACTGCCTCCACCGTGTTGCTGCTACAAAGGATCGAATGAACGTTCCATTGGAATGAGCAGTGTCTATGATGGAATACCGGGCGAGAGAGAATGGTGTCCTCATCGGTGTAGGTCAGCCACAACGTCTGCTGATAGCCAACATGCCCATGCCTGGTCATGCTCACATAGTGGCAGTACTTCCACTGCTCCATTGTTGAGTGTGCTGCCCATAGCCAGACATGGCAGGCCATGGGTTGTGGTCCCTGGCATTCCCATGAAGGGAGCACATCCAGCAAACATTAGTCATGTTCGGGTAGCAACACTGCATCTGACCATGAGTGTGTAGGTGCCAGTGCAACTCCAGGCAGAGCCAGTTCTTGTGGTCGGAGGTGACAATGATAAATGCCAACTCTACCATGCACAGCTTACACCTGTCTGATAAACCAAGATGCAGAACTAGCACTGAGCTTGGCTGTGTTCATGCAGATTTTCACACATCCCTTTCATATGGAGGACCCCTACAGACACACACACAACATTTAGATGGTCCAGCATGCCTGCTTCCCTTTCTTACTCCCACACACTCACTGACCTTTTGTGTCAACCTAGGCCTCCTGTTTCACCCAACACCACCCTTTGCAAGTGATGATAACTGCAATACCCCAGTTTTTTCTCTTTTGGATTTAGGGATACAAAAGATTTGTGTCTGATGCACAGTGTACAGAGCTACATTAGTGCTTAGTATATCTGCATTTATGTTGTTGAACTGAAAATTGTACCTATCACTAATATTTGCCATGCATCATCATTTCACTACTTTATAGTGTATTCTCTTGTAACGGTAGTGAAGTCAGAAACTGTAATGTGTCTCATTACTTTCTAACTTTTCTCTTTAATGATTTTCCAGTGCAAACGTATGGTACACATAATAAGTCATGCCATCAAATTCGGAGCTCAGGACTGTATGACAGTACTGTAGTCAAATTTTATCAGAACAGTAATACAGTACAATAGTCTCTTTTGCATTTACCGCGCCAGACACATGCAGCAGCTGATCAGACCACAGGGCCTATAAACAATGCCACTATGTACGTAGATAGATTGAAAGATGTGTCACTGCAATCTGTCTGCTATCAGATGAGATGACATCTTCCTGGCCTCCAGGCCAGTGTCTGATCATGCCCTGGTGGGATGACTGCATATGCAATAATCTGATATAGCCAATTACATCAGCATTGTCTGTTGAGCATATGGTAATAACAGTTTCCCATATGCTGGTGTAACGTGCTTTCTGTAATGTCAAGTAACAGCTCACACACACACCTAGTTAACTGCAGTGAGAATAAAAACCCTACCTATCAAAGTACACAGACTACAGAACATTGTACTTAATGCAGGCACCACAACACAAGTCTGGTTTAGAGAGAACTGCAGCTGAACTTAAAGTAGATGACATCGGTAGGCCATGTGGGAGATAAGATTTTGTGAGGGCTGCATGAAATGGATGTGTAGGCTTATGTGAGAATCAAAATACTGGCAAGCTATGCCATTGGAAAGGTATCTGCAGGTTAGCACATCTACTCTGCTGACCAGAGACACCCACCCACCCACCAAGTTGACTGCAGTGAGAACAGAACCCCTACTTATCTAAGTGCACAAACTGCAGAACACAGTACTTTAGTCAAGTGCCATGACACAAATCTGGCTTTTATATGGCTGCAGACCAGCTTATAGTTGATGACATCAGCAGTGAATGTTGGAGAGAAGAATTTGGAAGACCTGCCTGAAATGGATCTGTAAGCAGGTGCAAGTATCAAAATACTATCAATTTATGGGATCAGGGTGGTGACTACAGGATACACACTTGCTCTTCTGGCTAGATACATGCACATACACAGTTGACTGCAATGAGAGCAGAATCCCTACCTATCTAAATACACAGACTACAGAACTCTACTTTATGCATGTGCAACAGCAAAAGTCTGATTTATACAAGACTGCAGGTGAACATATAGTAGACGACATCAACAGGCCATGTGGTGGACAACAGGTTGGGAGGCCTGTATAGGCACACAGATTCATAGGTTCATATGAGGCCAGTAGCCTAACAGCACTAGGGTATGTAGAAGCCCAGCTGTGTAAAAACTCAAGTTCCCTTATTGAGCGTAATTGGATGTTTGAGTTTAGCAGAGTGAGGTTGTGAACACCAGAAACTGGACCTGTCCATGATGGAGCACACAACATTATATATTACACTTTGTAGTGTGGTTGATACACGTGTGGAAAAAATACTGAGACCCCAGGGTTGTACTGTTTCGTGGGGGTATAACACATAGATGTCTTGTAAATATATGACATATAGTTAGATTGTGTCCATAGTTTGCAAAGTTTTCACATGCAGTTTTATGTCATACAAAATAAATGGACAATAAACACCAATAAGAAAGCATTAGATATATGGTTCAATAGCTAAGTGACAGGTGGACTTGCGCAATGGTTAACAAAGTGTACACGCATGTGAGTTACACCTGTTTCTGTGTAGGTATGCAGTGCATTAAGAAGAGCTGTATTGCTAATGGCTGAAAAGCAGAATGCAACACTGACAAGCAATTGCATGTATAGGCAGATGTGTATGTGTTTTTCACAAAAGTTTAAACCATGCCAGTCCAGATAGCAGGAATACATTTACAGGATTACAGTATATAGTATATCCGCAGTCATAAACTTGATCATACATGTGATAATACATAGATTATTCAATCAGTAAAAGTAATACTGCATCTAGTCTTCAGTATTTGAACCCAGGACTATGCATATGGCAATCCTTCACTTATACCTGTCACCACTAGAATGTTGAGGAAGCAGCCATCTATGTTGCACT
>NC_056726.1:1509432093-1509459593 GCF_019279795.1 Protopterus annectens
GTGTAGGCTTTATCGAATCCCCCCATAAATTATAGCATTGCACAAAACAAATATGTTGAATCATTTTAAATATAAAGTATAGCAGTGCACAAAATAAATATGTTGAATTATTTTAAATATAAATTATATCATACCTTATTGCACAAAACAAATATGTTGGATTAACAAAGTAAATGAAGGCTCTTAGGAGCAGCCCAGCATATAAAGCCATCCTCAGCATCAATATAATCCCAATGAGAAGGGGAAAGAGTCATTCCATGAGCAGAGGGAGGCAGAAAAGGAAAGCTTCAGGTGGAGAACAGAGGGGACCCACCCTGAAAAAAATGTGGGAGAAACTAACACCAACATAGTGTGGAACATCTCACATAGACCCCTTGATGAAGATGAAAGTGAACTGTTGAATAAGGGCTTATCATTCATACCTACCACTAAAAGTGATATGACAGACATTTTAGATACCAAACTGTTTGTTCGTAATGTTCAATTAAAACTATTGTTCAAGAATGAAGACACTAATTTAGAAGCTCGACGTTTCTCAAAACCCAGTACATTTATTCCTAACCATCATCCTTTATTAGATGCATTTAGTAAAATGGTCGAAGAAGATGCATATAATTTATGTAATCATTCCTATGAATATAAGAAGGGTAATTTAACATGTAAGCAAAAATCAGCATTAAATAGATTAAAAAATGACAAGTATATCATTATCAGGCCAGCCGACAAAGGCGGGCCTGTAGTAGTAATGGATATGCATGGTTATACTAGTTTAATGCATGAAATGCTTGATGATAGGAAATGTTATATACATATCTTGCTGGAAGATGTTTACAGCCATGTCATAAGTGTTTATAACACATTGGAAGATTTAAAGAAAAGTGAAATTATCAACGTAGAACTGTTCAGTTTTTTCTGGGTTGAGAATCCATTAATACCTGTCATACAGGGTCTACCTAAGATACACAAAGACCTAATCCATCCACCAATGAGACCTATAGTCGCTGGTAAGGGCTGGGTCACTAAGTCTATCTTAGTTTACATTGAAAAGACCTTGAGACATGTAGTTGACAAGAACCAATTTATCCTGAAAGACACAAAACAGTTCTTAATAGACCTTTATGCTAAAATGGATTCTATAGAAGACACCCTTCCATATTTGCTTGCAACCTTTGATGTTAAATCATTGTTTACAGTCATTCCCAATCAAGAAGGTATTGGCAAAATACATAGATATCTTACACAATACACAGAATTCGCACCTGCTAAAGTAGACTTGTTATGTTTACTGCTTGAGACAGTGTTAGAAAATAATATGTTGTATTCAATAATGACATATTCATTCAGAGAGATGGCGTGCTATGGGCACATTCTGTGCCAATAGCTACGCCACCTTGGTGATGGCTATGTGGGAAGAGGAGCATTTATTTTCATTGCATAGTTTCCAGAATTTTGTAATTTTTTACAAATGATTTGTAGATGACCTCTTCCTTTTGTGGACGGGCAGTAAAAATGAGTTGCACATTTTCTTTAATGAAATTAATTCACTTACGAATTATTTAAAATTTACAATGAATGAGTCCGTCTATAGTATTGATTTCTTGGATGTGCATGTAGAGAGACTAGACAATGGTAAACTCAATACTTTTGTGCATAGGAAATCCTGTTATAGGAACACCCTATTACATAGAAGGAGTATGCACCCGAAGTTTGTTTTCAATAATATTATTAAAGGGCAGGCTATTGGGGCCTCCAGGCTGAATCCAACCCAAGAGGGATATGAGAATGAACTAACTGATCTTAAAGAAAGATTGTTAGCTAGATCCTATAATGTAAATGAAATACACAGTTGTTACCAAAGTGTAGAACAACATAGAAGTGATAGGGCTATCCCATACTTCTCGGATCATGGTGCAACTGTATATTCCAGTCCTCATAATAACAGAAGAATAAATCAAGATGTAAGGACTAAACAGAAATTTTCTATGTTTTATACGCATGACTTCAATGAAGTCAGAGAGATCATCTCTAAACATTGGATGATGCTGATTGTTGATCCATTAATTAAAGATATCGTTGGTGAACATCTACTGTTCATTTTCAAAAATAAGAAGAATTTGCACAGAACTGTATGCTATCCCAATATAATGGAAACTGTCAGTAATAGCCAATGTAGAAATGGTACATATCCATGTAATAACTGCCCATTTTGTCCCCATATTTCTAATTATATGTTCGTCCATCCGATTACTTCTGAATGTTTTCAGTTTGAGGTCAGTGCTGCATGCAATACTGAACACATAGTCTACATGGCAATGTGTACTTCCTGCCCTGCCTTCTATGTAGGTAAAACTGATAGAAGGTTCAGGGACAGGATACAAGAACACCTTTACCAAATACGTATCCAGTCTAGTAATAAGGCTTTATTCAAACATGTTCTTGCCACAGATATCAATCATATCTTTAAATGTATGGTTCTCCAGGTGAATAACTCCAGTCTTAGAAGGAGAGATATCAGAAACTATACGGAAAGAACAGAGATTAAATGGATTGTTAGACTCAAGGCACATGTCAGTCCGGGCTTGAATGATAAAATTTCACTTAAACCTGTTTTGAAAAACAGGAGATTATTTGGTAGGTAAAACCTTTACATTATTAGCTTCCAGCTTTATATCAGATTTGTATAATTCGATTGTTTTTTACTGAAGTTTTAATACAAGTTTTATATAATTATATATAGTTGCGATTGGATATTTTCAGAATATTATTTTTATAATGAACAAGTTATATGTAAGAGAATGCTTTTTACATGCTTTCATAGATTTGTATATTTCTTGCCTTTGACTTTGAGAATTTGTTGAAAGAATTCATGATGATGTCATCTAGTTAATTATTTAATTGAACACCTGTTATATAAGATGTCCAACAGTTTGTATTTCTGTTTGTTAAAGGTCTGAGGAAGATTTCTGGTGAAAGCACTTACCTTTTTTATGTGCCAAAATAAATATATCTGGTTTTATCTATGGTGGATTATTTTTTGGATGATCCAATAATATAGACTTTTGCCTTCCCATTGGGATTATATTGATGCTGAAGACGGCTTTATATGCTGGGTGCTCCTAAGTGCCTTCATTGACTTCGTTATTTCTTTAACTGCAATTGGTTTTGGAGCATTTATCCCTGTGTGGCTTGCGCTTTATTCTTATTGTTAAATATGTTGGATTGTTTTAAATATAAATTATAGCATACCTCATTTCACAAAATAAATATGTTGGATTATTTGAACTATAAATTAGTGCATACCTCATGGCACAAAATTAGTATGGATTATTTTGATTTACTATCAAAGTCTCACACCTGCAATGTCCGAATGATCGTATTTCTGACTCGAAATATCAGAAATCAAATCTACGAACAGAAATATGACCCAATGAGGTATTTCAGGAAAGTTGACATCTCAGGAATGTTGACTTTACCAAAAATACTACACTTCTGGTCATGAGCAATGAACATTTTTGCAGGGAGGCAAGCCCACCTGCACCCCCCACACCCCCTGCTACTTACATATACAAACTCTGAGACTGCACTATAATAAGGGAAAGGGTACATTTCCCGATCCCCACAATGGTGTGATCTGCATCCAAAATGTTGAATCCACAGCAGAAAATACTAGTATGTTCCATTATAGGTTCATAGGTTAATAGGTAGGTACTAGGCTATTGGCCATAGGGCCTAGCCAAAAATGTACCCTGGCTTTTGCCACCCAAGAAAATGATTTTCCTGTGCCCATGTGAAGCAGAACCACAGATGTGATCCCCAGGGTGAATTTCCTATTACCTATCCAATCATCAAGATTTTTCTTAAAGAGTGCTAATGAGGAGCTTTGTTTGACATAGATAGGTAGTCTGTTCCAGAGTGTGGGAAGTCTCTGGGACAGAAATCTATGCCTCCGGCATGTTCTGTTTATTGTGGTGACAAGGTTTAGGTCCCTAGAGAGTGTAGCTCGGAGGGATTAGGATTTCTTTAAGTGGAGCATGTCCAACAGCTCTGGGTTTGACATAGCTTTGTATGTTAGGCAGAGATTGCCTCTGAGTAGGCGATATGCGATGGAGTAAAGCTGGAGTTTTTTGAGCTCATCTGTGTAAGGCATCTGTTTGAGGCCAGTAATCCTCTTTGTGAGGTATTTTTTGCGGCCATTCCCATTGTTGTAGATGTCTTGTGAGGTACCTACCAAAAGGGGCGTTGTACTCTATAATGGGTCTAATGAGTGATGAGTAGAGGGGAACAATGACCTCTTTTTTTCTGGATGAGAAACCTTTTGTAATGAGGTGTGCCGCATAGAAGGATTTCCTGACCACTGTGGCGATGTGATTATCAAAGGAGAGACTACTGTCCACCTGTGTCCCAAGGTCTCTTATCACATTTTTGGTGTTAAGTAGACTACCGCCTATGTGGTAGCTCATGGGTACAGAGTTTTTACCAAAGGGGATGACGATGCACTTTTTGGCATCGAGCTTGAGACCATGGCTTTGACACCAGGCATCTGTCTCAGTGAGGCCCTTTTGTAGGATGTACACATCATTAGGAGTTTCGATTATGGCTCCTAGTTTGCAGTCATCTGCGAATTTAGTTAGCCAAA
Source organism: Protopterus annectens (assembly GCF_019279795.1). Classification (NCBI taxonomy): domain Eukaryota; kingdom Metazoa; phylum Chordata; order Ceratodontiformes; family Protopteridae; genus Protopterus; species Protopterus annectens. The sequence continues at coordinate 1,509,436,730 of NC_056726.1, forward strand.
GACCTTCTGTGTTAGTCTGTACATAAGAGAAGTAGATACCAAACAGGAGAGGACCCAGGACTGAACCCTGTGGTACTCCACTTGTCACTGGTCTGAAGTCTGATTTGGAGTCTGCTATTTTCACAGTGTTGGTTCTGTCAGTAAGCCAGTTGGCAACCCATCTTGGGACATAGGGATTTATACCTAGTTTAGTGAGTTTATCTATAATTCCAGAGTGGCGGATGGTGTTGAATGCCTTGGCGAGATCTAGATAGGCTGTGTGAACCACCTTACCCTCATCTATGGCTTTGGTGACTGCTTCAAAGAAGTCCAGCAGGTTTAGGAGACATGATCTGCCTTTTACAAACCCAAACTGTATGGGGTCCAGAGTTTGGAGATCTCCAGAGTCTTTGTTTATGAGTTCCATGATGATATATTCCATGGCCTTGCAGACCAGGCTCATCAGGCTAATGAGGTGGTAGTTCCCAGTGTCTGTTGTGGCCCACCCCCCTTTGTGGAGTGGGATAACTGTTGTGGTGTGCCATTCAATGGGCACAAAGGCTGAGGTGAGGCTATGATTAAACATGGTACTTAGGTGGGGTGCCAATTCATTCTGTAGTTCATGTAGAAAGCAGCCTGAGATGTTGTCAGGTCCCATGGATGCTGTGTTCTTGGCTTTGGAGAGTGAGGTTTGTACCTGTGCAGCCATGTTTACAGGAACTTTGCATTCTTCCGGTATAAAGATGGGCCCTTTAGGGGGTGAGAGGGGGTTAAAGTTAGCACTGAACCTATCTGCCAGGATGCTGGCAATATCAGTTGGTTCTGTATATTTAGTGTCATTGTGCTGTAACTCAGAGCAGATCTGAGTGTTGCCATTGAGATTCTTGACACAGCTATAGAATGTTTTGTGGTTGTCTTTAGAATCAGTGGCGATTTTGTTTTCATAACTAGCTTTGGAGGATTTTATGAGGGATCTCAGTTTCTTACTGCAGCTGACCAGGGAGTTCCTCCAATTGTGGGATTTTACTCTTTTTTGCAACAGTTTCTTTCTTCTGTTGTACAGTTTGTTTATGGCAGAAGACCACCAGATTGGCTTCCTTTTTTTGGAGGATAGCATCTTGGTTCTGTTAGGGATAGCACAATCCATGCACTCGTGTAAGGGCTTATAAAGTGCATTTGTGTAGGATTCAGCAGTAGTACCTCTATTGTCCATCTGCATGGGTGTCGTGAAGTTTGCCACTTCTGTCTTAAGAAGCTTGAAGTTGGCTTTGGAGAAATGTTTTCCAGTTATTTTCCTAATGGGGGGTGGGAGCTGGATATGGATGTCTAGAGTGATTAGCTTGTTGTCAGATCTGACCAACGAGGAGCTGACCTCTGGTGTGGAACACCGGTTGCCCATGTTGGTGATGACCAGGTCTAGGATATTGCTGCCCCTGGCGGGGGTGTGGATAAGTTGATCCAAGACGTTGGAATTGATGATTTCCAGAAAACGTTGAGCAAAAGAGTTGATACATGAGTAGTTTTCCCAGTTAATGGTAGGTAGTTGAAATCACCCATTATTAGGGTCTTGGGTTGTACCTTAATATTTTCCAGTGTATCAAGAAAAGAGGAGTGGAAATCCTGGGGTATGGTGGGGGGTCTATAGCAAGCTACAATCTGTATTGCAGTTTTGTCCAGAGTTAGTTGAACTTGGATAATCTTGGATGCATTATGCTCTGCAACTAGCTTGGAGGTGTGGATATCCTTAATGAATATGGACACACCTCCACCTTTAGTGTTTCAGTCCGGGTTTGGTGCCCGAAAGGTGTGGTATGAATTATTGCCTGGTAAAGCAGGGGTGCTCTCTGGAGCTTTGAATCAGGTCTCTGTCACTGCACAGATGTCGATGTTCTCCATTTTAAGGAGTGCCTCGAGTGAGTGCATTTTGAGGTTTAGACTTCTAGCATTGAGTAGCATTACCCTCAGATTTTGCTTGCTTGTACCTGTTACAGTGGTGAATTTGTCATTTGAACCTTGCCTAAAAAGGTACTATAGGGGTGGCAAAAACCTTTGCCAGTATACAGAATCCCAAGGGCGACAGGTGCAGGCCATCTCTGGCCAAGCAGCATGGTCTGTCGATCATGTCATCTTAGGCAGACAGATATTGGATTCCCTTAGAGTGACACCAGAAGCTTAGCCAGTTGTTAAAGTCAATCATTTTGTCCTTGTACTGTGGTATCATTCTGGGTGATGGCAGGATGCTACTCAGAGCTAGGGTCATACCTGCCTGGGCTACAAGATCAGAGAGCTCCTCCATGTCTCTTTTCATGTAGTCCAGGGAGGTACGTCTCAGGTCATTCACACCAACATGGACAATGACAGAGTCATATTTGTACTTGTTGTGGAGTGACCTGAGTGCATGCGTTATGTGGAGGATCTTGGCACCTGACAGGCAGCTGACAATAACTTTCTCTTTGTTTAGCCTGGTGAGTGGAACATCAGTGTGCCTGACTATAGAGTCACCTATGACTAGAATGTTGGGTACGTTATGCCTTATGGGCTGTAGTTGAGTGGCACACTGAGTATGTGGGCTATGTGTCATTTGGGTTGTGTTGGGGTGGAGGTTGCTTGTATTTCTGCTTTGGAGGTTTCGGTTGTTTGGGCAGATTTTTACTGAGAGCCTTCGCGAATGTAGGTGTGTGTTTTGTGCTTCTGTGTGTGTCTTTTGGTGGTGTAGGTTTTGAGGGACTATGTGATGAGTGTGGTGCAGTGCAAGTGTTTACTTCTCCTCTTGACTGTCTAGTCCTGTCTTCAGTGAAGAGAGCTTTGCTTCCAGTTTGGCTATATAAGTGCATCTCTCACAGGTCGTAGTGTTGGGTGGTAGGAGGAGAAGGTTGTCTGTGTATATGAGGCAATTGCTGCATTGTCCCAAGATGCCCAGATTCCTCAGGTAGACAAGAGAAAACACAGGGAGTTGACCTTTAGACATGCCTGGATAGGTGCTTATTTATTAAGTACTAAAAACTGTTTTCCTCTAGACAAGTGAGGAAAGTTGAATACTGTAGTAATTTATAGCTTATTTAGTGCTTACAACGAGTTCTGAACAAGTGCTGAGCTCAAAGGAACAGATCTGAGTGCTAAAACTAAAAAGCTGGCTAGTTGCAAGGGAAAATTTGAAGAGCAGACTTTATGGCGCCAGGAATAGGTTAACCCTAGTTAAGTAGGGGGGGGGGGTGCTCAGGAGCTCACAAACAGTCCTGGACACAGCAAATCCGTAGCTGGATAAGACCTGCCACAAGAAAGGGGGGAAGCAAGCTTACAATTTTTTTTTCAGTAATTTTTTTTTTTTCAGTAAAGTGGAAATGAAGAAAGCTGGAACAGAAGTTAAAGTGGTAATGGAGAAAGCTGGAACAGAAGTTAATTCAATGTTCTCTATTAGATTGAATGAACTAATGACATTAGACTGGGAGGAGTGTCATAGATCAAATATACAGTATGGGCGGGCAACTGCAAAGCCACCAAGTTTAAGAGCACCACAACACTAGTGAGGGTGGATGGGAAAAATTACAGTTCATAGCTGTAGCCACTAAATGAAAGTTTTAAACAGATCAAAGAGCAAGCAGACTCTAGAGAATGCTTTTAACTGTAAACAGACAATTAACATAATGCACACTATTACAGTTCCTAGCTGTAGAACACAGAAACCTCAAAAAATCAAAAATGCACAGAAAAGCTCGGATAGAGCACTCACAAACAGAAAATACAACTCTCAGTATGAAAAAGCAGTTTACAGTTAAGTAATTCGGTAAACATGCAATTAGAGTAATGAAACAGTATCTAGCAATGAAAAATACAGTTAAAACAGTATAAAACAGTACATTAATGCAGTGAAACAATAAAAAAAGCTTTATAACAGTACAAAATGCAGTAGATCAACTGTATAGCACAATTATGAGTGTTTCAAAAGTGCAGTTCAGTGAAATAAGTGTAAGAAATAAGTTATCCTGCTCTTGGAATATTAAGGAATTTTCGCTTAGTTTCAGTAATGAAATACAATCCACAGCCTGATAAATACAAGCACAACCTTTTTAAGACACATTATTTTCAAATGTTGAATTAGGGCGTTAAGTGTTTTCAATACTCAAGAAACACTAGTCTTAGGCGATTTTAACATCAATTGGTTTTCCTGTAACAGTACTAACCCCACCTCCCACATAAACCTATATGGCTTTAAACAACTCATTAGCAGTCCTACAAGAACTAATAAAACCAACAATAAGGAAACCATCCTAGACTGGATTCTTACTAATACTCCCCAACAATCCTATCAGTTAGGCACCCTTCCAGATGATCTAAGTGACCACTCACTAACTTATATCATTAGGCACAAATCAAACCTAGCCTTACCTACCACCTACAAAACACTACGATCAAAAAAACAATTCAACTCTGAACAGTTTCTTGCTGAACTAAGACAATGTAATTGGTCCCAACTAAAACACCTTCCACTTAATGATGCTGTTGAATACTTTAATTCTACATTCCTATCTATACTAGATAACCATGCCCCAAGTCGCACTATTAGAACCAAAGCTAAAACAGCACCCTGGCTAACCAACAATACTAAGCAAAAAATCACTCTTAGAAATAAATCCTGGGATAAATGGTGTTCCACTAAGAACCTAACTGACCAGCATAACTTCAGAGAACTTAGAAATAGTACAAAAAAAGCCATCCTTGCAGACAAAAAGAACTATTACTTTCAGCTACAACAAACTACAAAAAAAGAACCCAAAAAATTTTGGGCTAGTATTAATAATCTTCTATCCCCAGGCCAGTCACTCACACCAAATCCCCAGGACTCTAATCCAAACAATCCTAAACAAATAGCTAATGACTTCAACTCTTTCTTCACCAATACTATCCAAACTGTAGCAAATCACCTACCTCCTGACATCTCTAAATTACCCACACATACTTTACACACTTCTCTTCCCCTTTACCTTCAACCTGTATCTACCTCATTTATCTTATCCCTACTCCATAAACTGAAACCCACCACACCCTCTGCAGACAAACTTCCTGCAGAATTTCTGCAGTTAGGAGCTAAAGCCATTGCCTATCGCATCTCAATCCTGATAAACAGATCTATAAAGGAAGGAATTTTCCCTTCCATTTGGAAGATATCTCACATCATCCCATTACACAAAGGGGGCAATTCTAATGACTTCTCTAATTTTCATCCCATAGCATTGCTATCACCTATAGCCAAAATCATGGAAAAGTGTATCCATAAACAACTCCTTAACCATCTTCTCCATAACAACCTACTAGCTAACAGTCAACATGGATTTAGACCTTCACACAGTACCACTACAGAATTACTCTCCTTTACTAATGCTATTAACCATAACCGTAACAACACTAATCTATCATCTTCTATCTTCATAGATCTTTCAAAAGCTTTCGACATGGTTAATCATAAACTCCTTCTGCACATACTAAAATCTCTTTCAATTCATCCTTCTTCCTTATCCTGGTTTACATCTTACCTAGAAAACCGTCAGCAGGCAGTACTTTGGAAAAACTCATTATCTAACCTCCTTCCTGTCGCTATAGGTGTGCCTCAAGGGTCTATCCTTGGCCCACTCCTATTTTCTATATTTATTAACGACCTCCAGTCAGCTATTCCAAACACTACTTGCATACAATATGCAGATGATTCCATTATAATCTGCACTGCTTCCTCTCAGACTGAACTCCTGTCACTTACCCAAGAAGCTTTTTCCACTGTTGAACACTGGTTCTCTGACCGTTGCCTACTCCTCAACCCCAAGAAAACAAAGTTGCTATTGTTCTCACCTACCAACAAATCAAGCTCTCCTAATTTCTCTATTACTTCCTCTGATAACACTCTGATTTCTCCTGATGCTACTACAAAACTATTAGGAATAACTATTGACAACAATCTCAGTTTTGATTCTCATATTAACAACACAATAAAAGTAATAAACAAAAAGATTGGTTCCCTTTATAGAATCAAACCATTCCTTACACCTGAAGCTCGGACCACCTTAGCTAGTTCTCACCTTATCTCTACCCTTCTATATGCTTCTACTATTTATACCAATCTCTCTAAAAATAACCTCAAGAAACTTGCTACATCTTACCATAATATTGCTCGATTTGCCACAGGATCCCTCTTCAGAACTCATCACTGTCTTAACCTAAAACAACTAGGCTGGCTTGAACTTCCTAACAGGCTGATTTATCAACAGCTCTTAACTGCTCACAAAATTCTATGTCAGCCTTCTAAAACACCAATTCTCTCTAACCTCATTACGCCTTATAATAACTTGAAACACCTACGCTCATCAAACAAACTACTGGTTAATATTACCATACCCAATAACTCTGCAGGTGATAGCCTTTTTTCTAACTCTGTTGGAAAAATGTGGAACGAACTGCCATCTGATATCTCATCTTTGTCTAGTCTTCCACTCTTTAAAAAACAGCTGAAAACACATCTCAATATACACTGGCTTTGTTCCTGTAACAACCCAGATTAACCTTTCTTTTTCCTTTCCTCCTTAATTCCTCCTCATACAACATCCTATAGACATATGTTAAAAAAAAAAAAAAAAAAAAAAAAAAAAAAATTTTAATCATTTTCTTTTTCACCTTTTACATATTATATACTTATTGTTAGAATCTGTATAGCAAATATCTACTAAACTTTGTTTATGTAATTTCCTGCGATGACTATGCCTGTTTGCATGTATATCTCATGTTCTGACTCAATGTGTTATTATTTTTGACCTTGTATTGACTGTTTCTGTGAATTATCTGTAATATCGTTGGAGCTTTTCTCCCCGGGCCTCCACTGAAAATGGACATATATCCAGCTGGACTAGCCCGGTCAACAAATGTAAAATAAAATAAATAAATAAATAAAATACAGACATAGTCCAATTGCCCTTTTAATAGTAAACCGATTATTTTAAATATAAATTATAGCATATGTCATTGTACAAATATGTATGTCAGATTATTTTAAAGATAAATTATAGCACTGCATAAAATAAATACGTCAGGCAGCCAGATTCATTAAAGCCTACATGGTCTGTTTCCACCATGTGCCTTCTGTGTGGAGTTTGCATGTTCTCCCTGTGTTCGCGTGGGTTTCCTCCGGGTACTCCGGTTTCCTCCCACATTCCAAAGACATGCATCTGGAGCGTTTCTCCCCGGGCCTCCGCTGAAAACAGGCTCTGTGGAACCTAGTCGGACATTCCTGGTCAACAAATGTTAAATAAATAAATAAAATAAATAAAACATTGCGACACACACTGTAATGCATTGTTTTAGATTCAATAAGAGGCTCTACATGGAACTGCGCACAGCTGCACAAAGAAGGTAAACACTGTGGCATGCAAATTACAGCATAAGCAGCTTAATTGTATGCTAATCAAGCAATCCAAAATGGAGGTGATATTCATCACGTTGTAAAGCAACCACGTAGATTCATTACTGACTTTCCCTGCGAATTGCAAAACTATTGGAATGCAGCTACAGAAAGGAGTCTACACAGAAAGAATATCAGGGGCTGTTGTTGCTTTAATTTATGTGCAACAGGATGAACTCTGTGCTGCTGCTGCTGCTAATAGAGCAAGGCACAGAAGGAGAAGGGTTTTCAAACCCCAGGTCATTTCTCACAATCTACAAGATGTGGACATTGTAGAGTGCTACAGGGTGGATATGGACAAACTACAGGAACTCTGCAACCTCTATTGTCCTCTCAGACCCAGGGCCAACTGAGGGAATCCTGTAGCACTTAGAATCTTAGAATCACAGCCATCAGCATCAGGGATCCTCTTTCAGTTCTTGAAGGCTATGCTCCAACACACTAGTGACCACATATATTCTCCTCATACTCCTGATGATGGGGCCAGAAATATGCAGGAGGTCTACCCTGTAACACACTACCCTGAAGTACTGGGTGCCATAGATTGCACACATGTTGAAATTAAGGCACGACCCAGGGAACAGGGAAGGCTCTACATTAATGGAAAGGGCTTCCACTGCCAAGCCATGTGTAATGCTAAGAGAATCACCTTGAATGTATGCTGGCAACCCAGGCAGTTACCAGAATTCACATATCTGGCACACACCCCTAGCTGTATCAAATGTTCACTAGGGGGATTTCCCATAGGGTCATTTACTGGGGGATGCAGGTTATGCACTGGAACTGTGGCTGATGACACCCATCAGAAATGCACACACACCTGAAAAATGCTATCATGGGGCACACGCTCAAACCAGAAGTATCACAGAGCATGTGTTTGGGCAGCTGAAGTCATGGTTCTGGTGCCTAGATACATCTGGGGCAGCCTGCAGTACAATGCATGGACATGTACTGAAATATTCACAGTATGTGGAATACTACATGACATCATCCTGAGAAATCAGCTTCAGCAGGATCAACAGGGGAAGGCGCACATATCCCACCATCAATGGCAATATCTCCACAACCACATGCAGGCGAGGTATCAGAGGAGGAAGCAGCAGCTGGTGTGGGTGTAGGCAGATGTAGGCATGCTCAATATGCCCTTGCATTGGCTAAGAGACTTTGAATAGCACACTCACTCACCACTTAAGGGCCTAAAAGCTTTCTCCTATGTGCATACATTTAGTAGCATTCATGCTAGGCAACTGTAACAACCTTCACTTCCCCATGTATTGGCTGTGTACTGCTTGCATCAGACAGAGTCAGCTCTGAACTAAAACTGCTGCAACTGCTGGAACTTCAAGGTAAATGCTAAACCTGGAGTGTATTGTGTAATAATATGAATGGCTGGCATATCCTTGCATGTTATTACTTGGTTGTGTAAGCAATTAAAAGGTGGGATATTTGTACAGAAATGACCTTAACATGTGACAGCAGAGACGTATTTGAATTATATGCATCCATTATTTAGTAGGCTTCAGGCATCAAAGATTCACACAGTCATACCTCTCAAAGGTAGTGATGGTCACTGCATGCCCTCAATTTAGCACCATGTGTTTGTACTGGAAAATCAGTAAAGACAGAAGTTGGAAAGTAATGATACACATTGCAGTTTTAGACTTCACAGCCCTCACAAGATCATGAACAATAAAGATGGAAACAATCTGATGCTATCAACTGTCTAACTTTTTAAACCTAATATAGTACCAGTTCAAATTCACAAATGCAGATATACTAAGCACTAAATAAGCTATGCACTTTGAGCATCAGACACAAAGCTTATGTATTCCTGAATCTAAAAGATACAAAACAGACATATGGCACAGTTATCATCACTTGCACAGGATATTTTGGAGAGGGGGAGCAGGAAGCCTAGGCTGACATAATAGGTCTGTGAGCATGTGTGCATAAAAACAGAAGCAGGCAGACATTTGGATGAAGCAGCCAATGAACAGAGAGAAAAAATATGTTTTAAGTTGCACAGCTGAACCAGTAACTATTGTGTGTGTGTGTGTGTGTGTGTGTGTGTGTGTGTGTGTGAGTGTGTGCGTGTGTGTGCGTGTGTGTGTGTGTGTGTGTGTGTGTGTGTGTGTGTGTGTGTGTGTGTGTGTGTGTGTGTGTGTGTGTGTGTGTGTGTCTCGGTCCTCCAGATGAAATTGGTGTGAGTGTCTGCATGAACACAGCCATGTTTTGTATTAGCTCTATGCCTTGGTATGTCAGACAGGTGTGAACCATGCATGGTAAAGGTGGTAATTCATCATTGTCATCCATGGCCACAAGATCTGTCTCTGCCAGAAGTTGCACTGGCACATCCATGCCCACAGTCAGACCCACTTCTGCTACCTGAACATGACTGATGTCTGCTGGATGAGCTCCCCTCACAAGGTCACTCAGGACCATGACCTCATGGTCTGCCACATATGGGTGTGGACAGCTCAACCACTAATGGAGCAGTGGAAGTACTGCTACTATGGGAGCATGATCGGGTATGGCCACCTTAATTAACAGCAGATGATGTGGCTGACCTACACCCACAAGGATGCCGTCCCTCTTTCAGTAGATGTTCCATCACAGACATCACTTTTTCCAATGTGTCATTCATCTGATCTGATGAATTTGCAACATGGTGGAGGCAGTCAATCATGTCAGCCTGTGCCAAAACTACAAGCCTAAGCATTTCTCTGGAGCACCTATGGGAACCTGCCTCTGCCTCCATGACAGCCCTAAACATATACTGACTGGCACAGGAAGAGACTCCTGCACCAGGTGGGGAAAGGGAGAGCAGGCCCCTACTGAACACCCCTATCAACCCTCCTGCATAGCACCTTGCCCACACTTTGCCTACAGCCAGAGTCAACAGGCACTGAATCCACAGTAGCCACACTTCTCTGATCAATGGCCTTGCCCTCCACCTGTCCAATATCTGAGGGCTCATTGGAATGGGTAGGTATAGGCCTACTGGCTGTGTCTGATGGAATTGCAGGGGATGGCTGTATTTCAAACTCAGTGTCAGATTCATCCTGTTCATCCCCCCGACTGTGCCTCTGTTTGATCACTATCATCATTAGAGTCTGCTGATACACTGACATCAGATGACAGAGGGCCCACACTCCCACTGTAATGATCACCTGTGATAAAAAGCCACAAGCACATGAAAAAATTAATACCTACACTACTATAGTCTAATATATGCTAATAAAGTAACAGTGCTGCCACAATTACAGACAGTACAGCAATACAAACAACAGGCCTGACATCAACAGCACACATTAAAATATTTATTTAAATTTCTCAGCAGTACTGACATAAAAATGTTTGGTTTATCATCTGCAGATGAGATACTTCTCTACAATCCAGACAGGCCTGGGAAGAAGTTAAGCAAGCGGTAAGGGCAACATAATCACAGTTAACAGTAACACAGAGAATAATAATTTTACTCCGTTATTTGTCCATTAACTATACTTTCAACAAGAATGTGGCTGACAACTGCAGGCTAAGCTAATAAGTATAGTAATCTTCGACCACCCCCCCCCCAAAAAAAAAGATATATGACACAGAGGTAGCTTATTGATTTCAATTGTTTTACTATGCAACAGTATTCATCTGTTGAGATACCAAAGCCTACCTGGAAGCTCCTCCAGGAAAGTGCTTGCTGTCTCTGAAACTGTTAATATGACATCCAGCACATGCTGCACTGTAGTCTCCTGGGAGATGTCTGGATCACTTGTATTGGCCAGGAACTCTTCAGTGGGTGTAAGTAGTTGTTCCCTAGCAGACCCTTCCCTGGTAACTATCTGGTCATGGCTCACTGGAGCTGCTCTCCTTCATGCAGATGTGATGTCAGTGAACCTGTGGTGCACCTGATAGTATGTCCTGCCATGGCCACCCATGGCATTCAGATCACCCACTATCTGTTGCCAAATTTGCATCCTACATGTCATATCCCCCCGCCCCCTTTTTATCAGAAAAAGACCACGTTGCATAAAAGCATCCACTATAACCTGGTTCTCAGCATTGGCAAGGATTGACATGCCTGGGTGGCATATTCCTAGATGCCCTAAAAGACAACAGAAGGATAATACACATAAGTATCACATAACTACTAAATAATTGTTTCCAGATAAAACAGAAAAGGTAGTCACTCAGTATTACCACCTGGAGAAGGATACAACACTCTACAGATGTGAAACATGTTTGTGCCATAACAGTAAGTCACCTTTGCCCCCCCCCCAAAAAAAACTGGAAAATGACACATTTTTCTAACAAATCATCTTTGAAATACTAAACTTGCAATGAAAGGAACTGTCGCTGAAATGTTTGCACATTTTTATCACACCACATTCCATTTTCATTTATTGGAAATCATGTATACCTCTGAAAAGGCTTGACAAACATGAACATGCCATCAGCACACTTCTAGCTAGTGCATACAAATAAAAATGTAAAAGCCTTTACTTCATATTTTTTAAATACATTCCGACATACACAGTATGTAGCTGACAAAATGGAAGTATACCTTCTGAAGTTCAACACTCCTCCGTACAGATGTATCCTGAAGAAATAGCCTATGTGCAGTCTTCCCAACATCAACAAGTCTCCTTACTATCAGTTTGCCTAGCTACATGGTTGCCTTTTTATATGGTGTAGATTCAGTGTTGTTAACATGGTGAAGATACAAATGAGATGTGAACTCATTAGAAATGCTGAATCCCAAATAGTTGGATCTGTGCAGGAGATGTAAACATAGTGCAGACACTGTTTCAGTGTTTGGCTTTCATGGATTGCAACTGTGAATGATTAGTGGTTGGGAGAAGGAAAACACAGCAGCACTGCAGGCTGCCTTACTTCCACTGGGTGTGTCAGGTTAGATCTAAAAATGTTAGATGCAAGGTTGTAAATCTTAGTAAGCAGCACACAATTCACAGGCTATGTTCCTTAACATTCAACCTGGCATTAATTTGTTGGCAACTGCATATGAAATTATTTCCACTTAATATCCTCACACATTTTAAGGCCAATGATATATAATGGCTTACACACAGCATGTCTCAGATTACTGGTCAGACAAATTAAGAATGGTGAACAAACACAGACATGTAAGACAGAGCTATATATTTGAAAGCAGTAATCATGACAGGGTGTGTGATCACTAGGTGCACTACATCCAAAAATAATAAATGTACAGATGACACTTGTATGGTTTGATAGTACTTAAGATGCAGCTGCAGTTAGCTGTGTGCAGACTGATTTCAGTTCTTTGCTGTAAAGCTATTTGTGTGGCAAAGGGGATAAGGCATCCATCCTGTGTTCTGAAGGTGAATTGGAGTGAGAGTTCAAATCCAGATCTCTGTAGATATACCTTATGTGAGCCATCATTTTCTTATGTGTATGTCATATATTGGTTTTCCTCATTTCAGGTACTTGACCCTTTTTTCTTTTTCTGCTTTTCTGTGTATGTTAGTCTAATTTTTTTTTGGGTGGGGGGCAATGTATGGGCAATACAGAGCTCAGCACAATCATGAAAACAGAGAAAATGAATGCTGGGTTTGACTGTGCTTATCTTGTTTCTGTGAAGCACGGCAACTGCACAACTGGATCTCCCAGGATGCAAACAGGACACAGACAGCCAAAAATAGAAACCAGATACATTCAATTAATGCTATTGGAAATCATGCAAACCCAGTGAGTGGCATTGTGCAGCAGTTAACAGTGAAAACATAAAAATGATTAGTAAAATAGGAAATGTCATGTAACTAGTCTTGTGGCAGCAGATGTAAGTGTAGACATAGTGTACAGATGGTCCTAGATTCTAGTACAGGGTGTGCAACCTTTTTTTTCACTGTTGTGACATTGCAGTTTATAGCAGTGAACTGAAAAATAGAGAAGTGTTATTTCAACCTTCTTGTGGTAACAGGTGTTAGTGTAAGACTGCCATACACATGGTCCTGGCTTCGCATACAGGATATTCCGTACACTTTTACTGTTGTTCCACTTCTCATTATAGGCACTGTCACTTATAACACTTGAGACAGTGGAGCTGATATTAAGTACATGAATGAGGACTGATGATGTAGTATTGTGTCAGTTATTTATTTATCTGTTATTGGATGTATGACTGGGTATACTGTCCGCTATATTCCTACATATATAGTTCTGCAGTCTGAACTGGCATGGCCTTCACATTTGTTAAACACACATACACAACTGCCTGTACATCCAGTAATCTTGAATTTTAATTCCAGTTATGTAATGCCTGACTGCTTCTCTCCACTTACCGTCATGCAAATACATTGCTTGAAGGTATGCACTGCAATGCAGTGCATTTGCAGTATGATAAGAGGAGTAGAACAGTTTCAAACAGTGTGCATACTCCCAGTAAATGTGATAACTGGAATTGGTGGGAAAGCATCAGTCTCCATTGTTCTAGATCCATGGCGGACATGACAGGTGGTTGTGGGGAAGGTGCCAGGTTTAGAGCACAGAGGTGGGGGAACCAGGAGTCCAAAATTTGTATTGGACTCCTAGTTAAGAATCACAGAAACAGGCTTCTGCAGGTCAACTATTCAGGCTCTTAGTATAAGTTGGAGGCTTGGGATAGTTTAGCCCGGGCTATATCCACTGCCATCAGTATCCTGTGCACTGGAGAACAATGTAGGCATTATTATAATGACATATGGAAGAGGAAGAGGGATACTCTCAACTATTGGACTGAGGAATTTATGACTGAGGACATCCCATACCTGTGTAAGTATCATTTAAATAGAGTACTTGTAAAAAATATAGGCAAGACTGGTATTCATAATGGTGCTCTGTTCTGTTCTGTTTTTCCACCACTGCCAGTGACCATCAGTGCAATGTCCAATCCCATGGGACTAGACTGGTGAAGATGGGGGAAGCATGTGGTGTGTATGCTGCAGAAGAGTACTGTTTTTGTAGCATTAAAAGTTACATATAGCTTTTTTGGTAATTTATACAGTTATATCAAATTCAGCATGCATATCTCAACTGTAAAAGCAAGTATGCATGCATTAGTCTATAGCACAAACCAAGAATACAATATTAGACTTTAGTCAAAGGTTGTGTGATCAAATACTACACTTCCCATCTGTACACTACTGTTAATTCTTCAATACTATTTAAATTCATTTAAAATGTCTATAATAATGGCACAGATGCCCTGCTGTAAACTGTAATCTGTATGACTGGAACATGCATATGTGCAATATATGCACGTCAAGGATAACTTGCTGAAATCTGTAGTATAGTGTGCATCTGTTAGGAGTTGGTAGTCTTAAATGTAAAAGTTAGGATAATAGAGTTAAATAATTGTATTAATGCATTGTATGTCACGTATGAAGGTACTATTCTTATCTCTTTTTTTCTCCCACCTCAACACTTATCCCTCTTATTTTATTTTTATTTGAATTCATATTATGTTTGTGTCATTTTGTTTTATTTTATTTCAGGTATTTTTTTCTATTTTATGTTATATTTTATTGTACAGAATTACTTTTTATTTTACTTTTGTTTTATTTTATTATTTTCTTTTTTTAATTTTACTATGTGTCATCAAAATGTGTCCATGTCATCCATATGTACTGCATCAATAAATGCTCTATAGCACAATGGGGTTGGTCTGTGCTACAGGATCAGTCTACACCCTCTACTGGCTCCAGCATTGAAGCCCAGCACATCTGGGAGCCAACCTGAGAGTGCTGCCTCTGTTGCCACTGCACTACCTGCACTCTGAGGTAGGCCTGCCCAGGAGGCTGGACAAGTAGTACCCTCTGGGAGCAGGGGTGCAGGTGGAGATTTTATCACCAGCACTGAGTTGCCAGGGATGCTGTGTAGGATTGTGTGCTGCACCATTGGTACACACCCACGCTGGCTGGAGAGGCTGCTCTCCCTCATTTTGCAGAGTACTAGGAGAAGGAGATGTCAAACAGTCCAGTCAGCGGCAGAGTGAGGTGACAGTGATGACAGTCTATTGGGTGAGGACTCGATTCTCACTGTCATCCAGCTTGACAACCATGGGTTTGGGATGTCTCCTTCTTCACCCTAATAATGGTGTCCCCAACCTTTTGTGTCCATCAGTGTCTTGTCTTGTTTGTCTTGTCTGTCTGCAATCATCTCCTCACCTACCCAACTTACTTGACCAAGATATTCCTATGTCCCTTCTCTAATATTCCCCTCTCTCTTAAAAAAAGGCATTTACCCCACAAATAAATCATCCCATACATAGCTATCCATTTTGCACACATGTCTTCTTGACACACTTGATTCAGTCCAGTTGGCTATACAACATGACTGTGTTGTGGTCACCCATCTCTCTGGAGGTAACAGTCCAAATTCAGTTAATATTTTTTACATATGTTCACTTTACACTGTTATAGAAATGGACAGCTGTCGTTCTTTCCTACCTGCCTACTGCACATTCCTGCCCTGCTTTCCCTTTGTTCTTCCCCCTGCTTGCACCCCATTGTACCACTGTCCTATTTGCCCTATTTCACTTTTTAATGTATTTTTATGCAAAAGTGCACATCGCACAACAACGAGCAGCAACAGTGAACAGCGGCAATGCATTCATATCTATTAAAAAGTATTATCTACACCTGTAAAAGTGTTATATACACCTGTATTCAAAGCCAGTAATATCTGGCCTCACCAGTGAATGTATCAATGCTGCCACAGAGTCAGTTAAGCAACAGGTGTATTGCACAGGCTCATTAGTAGCTGTCAAACTTTATCAATGTGGCTTGCAATTGCTCACTGCTTAGCTATGCATAAACGTGTATCTTGTATGTGTATAGACTTTGCTAACCATCACACAAACCCACTGCTCACTTCGTTATGGAAATATATATATATATATATTTATATATATATATATATATATATATATATATATATATATATATATATATATATACTACCCTGCATTATGAAATTACATGTGGAAACATTAGAAATGGAGGGCCCTATCTAACAATATGTCACATAGGTACAAAACAACCATATGTCCCCCACCCCCAAGCACTGCAACCCTGGTGTCTCAGTAGTTTTTCAACACATATATCAACCACAGTAGAAAATGTAATTTTAAGTGTTGTGTGCTATGCAGTGCACATCAGTCTGGTAGCATTCAGAACTACAACTATTGACTCATATGCCTATAAAGCCTTATGTAAAAGGCTAGGGAAGAAATCAGCATGGACCATATCCACAGGGACATAGGTGACCTTCAACACACTTGACCCGACCCATTTTGTTTTTGTGAGGGGTAGATCCTCCTTATTGAACCTTGTGGACATCTTGGATACTGATCTCAAAGACCTGGATGAGGGATAACATGACATAAAGCCTCTGTTGAGCTCTCCAAGGCCTTTGACACTATCCCCCATTCATATCTCAGGTCTATATCATATATTCAAAATTCCAAAATATCGAACACCATAGGTTTGAACTTGGAATTTTGAATATTGATAACATCGAATGCTCAGAATAGCGAAGTTTTTCCCAGGGAAAAAAAATTGCTGTTCCGAGAAACATACACACAACACAAGCACACCAAAATAAATAAACCACACACATACAGTTAACAAAACCCAACCCCACACTAAACCATACATACATTACTAACTATCAACTTACCTTAACCCACACCCTAATCCTAAGGTCCGTAACTATTGTACACATACCCTACGAATCTATACACAAACAAATTAATACACACACAGTTAACAAAACACAACCCTACACTACACCATACATACATTACTAACTATCCACTTACCTTAACCCACACCCTAACCCTAAGGTCATAACTCTCGCACCACAGTGGAGGAAATAACGAAGTCACAGAATGGCCCACCGAAATCTTGCCCTAGGTAAGATTTTGATGTTCCGGGGCTTCGCTATTTTCACCATTTGATGTTTTGGGTTCGATATTTTAACTTTCGAAGTTTTCAATCTTCAAAGTTATGATATAGACCCCATATCTCATAATGAAGGTCTTCCATGTGAGAATTAAGCCATACAGTATACAGGAGTAGCAATTGGCTCACTGACAGAATACATACTCTCATATTTGGCGACTGCACCTCCACCACTAGTCATATTACCATTAGAATACAACAAAGACCTGTGCTAGGCCCTGAACTCTTTCTAATCTACATCCCTAAAGCACAGGCAATGGTAGAGGGCCTGTGGTTGCCAAGTTTCCAGATGACTGGTAACTGGATGCACTAATATAGTGCCCCCCAATGATGGTAACATAATCCGGAAGGGGCTGCATACACAAATGATTGGTGCCAAATCCATGGACTGAACCTTAAAACAAAAAAATAATTACTCCTGCTTATTATGATACACATAGCACCCCTTTAAGCTCAAACACAGTGTTGTGAAACTTGGGAAAACATGTTGATAGCAATCTACACATATGGGCATATGTGTTTAAGTTATGACTTTTTTAAATTGACGTTTTCTGGTTGATTGGGAGCATTCGTTTCCAATTAACCTTGAGTATTTAACTGTTAGTGTTTGGCTGCCTCAGTTTTCCTCTGAAGAAGCCACCATATGTGTGTGGCGAAAACGCTGTGATTTTTTGTGTCAATAAATTGCGTTAAGGACTACGAAGGCTTTTTGTGTTCTTGGGCTTCTTTGAGTTCAAACGTTTGTGGATATTTAGCAAGTGTACAATTGTTTTTTTCGTGGAACCCAGGATATGGAGAGCCCTGTTAGCCAAGTGAATGTGGATACATTTAATGCGGACACTTGTGGTATGCCTAACCTGCTGCTTTCTTTGTCGCAGAAAATCGACGCGCTCAATGAGCGCTTCTCTGCTCTTGAGAACACTTTACCCTCAATAAATGGTGATTTTCTAAACCGGAGATACTGCATGAATGGGCATGATAATGAGCCTGACTCGCAGGCATTGATACCGACTGCACAACCTCCCAGGGCGGTTTTACCCGCAGTTCAGACTTCTGCGGCCGTTTCTTCTCATGTTGTTCTTTCTACAGAAGGTAACGGCAATCAGCGTCCTGATACACGACCGGAGTATGCAGAACGGGCCGAAGCATTTATCGGTGGAGCAACCATATCCGAATGGATTGCTGACACAGGTGACTTTTTACTGTTTGTTAAACCTCCTAATGATGCCCCGCCGGTGCAGGACCGTGTTGCTTCTGCCAATTCAGCTGTTTCGTTGGCTGACAAATTGAGACTTTTGGATGCTAAAACTTTGAAACTTAGGAAGTTGCAGCTAGAAACTGCTTACTTCAATCAATGCCTAAGTGAAGGCATTGTTCCGAAGGGACTAAGGTGTAATTTTGTGCCATCCGGTTTGATTAAAAGTGATGCCTTTTTGGTTGATTTAAAGACACTTTTTCAGTCGCAGGGCTTGCACCTGCTTGAATTGTTAGTTAAGCACTACTCTATATGTATTTCTGACTTAACAAAAGAAGTGTGCCTGCTAGATGAGGAAATAAGGTTGAATAATGCTTTCTCACAACTGAAATATGATCACTCACGGATATTTGCTAGTATTGATACTTACATGGTTAAATTGAAATCAAATAAAGCTAAGAAATTACATAGGGACAGGTCCACCTATTCTAAGGATATGGCCTTCCCTAATTTACGAGGGCAAAATGTAGGTAGTTGTGTGGCTAATTCCCCTGAGTCCCTTGAGACCGATGGAGTTACTTGTTCTGAGCCTGTAGATAGCCAAGTTGTACCAACTCGGAATGATCAACCCTTACGTAGGAGTAATCGTAACAAAAATAGGCAGGATACTGGTAGGGGGTCTAATGATAGAACCCCCCCCACCAGTCATGATGGTGCACACAATACCAGTAACTCTTTTTTAGGGAACAGGAACAACAGGGGTCATCGCAGGGGGAATGTGAACTGGAACAACTAGTCATTGACCCTTTTTACACTTTGAACGCTCCTCTTAAGGTAGTGAAGAACACGAAGGGCGACTTCACAATCTACAATTTTTCACATCTTACACTTGAACCAGAATTGGTGGAGTTATTAGCCTTGGGTAACACTTTTTTACCTTCTACCAAATGTGATTTGGCTAGGGTCCTTCTGGATTTGAAATGCTATGTACGTAAATTGAACCTGAAACTATTGTTTAATTTATCTACAGAGCTTCAGGCTTCTACTTTAAGGCTCTCTAGCATTTTTAATCCACCCCTCCACGTAACTCTCAAAATGTTTGAGAGTGCTTGTGAGTTGGACATTAGGTTTTTGTTGAAACGTTCTTTTGTTGGTCCTAACCATTTCAACATATCTAAGGACCAACTAGAAGCATTATGTGATTTACGGAACGCTGGTGTCAGGATAATTAAGCCTGATAAAGGTGGCGGGTTGGCCATCTTCGAGCAGGCTGACTACATAGAAAGAATGCATAGAGTCCTTGATTCTGACTCATATGAAATCTCATCCATCAATGAGATGAACTTGAGTGCCAGTAGGATTAGGGGTTACTTGAGGGATTTTTTCATCAATGGCAGAATAGATGAGGAGACATACAAATATATAGATATCGTTCATGCCAAGACCCCTGTCATGTTTGGAATCCCCAAGATACATAAAAACCTTGGGGATCCACCAATGAGAGCATTGATAGATGGTAGGTTATCCCTCTCCTACCCCTGTTCAAAATACGTGGATTCTTTATTGAACCAGTATGTTGGTAGGTTACCTACTATATGCAAGGACTCATGGTCTT
The DNA here is from genome assembly GCF_019279795.1 of Protopterus annectens. Lineage (NCBI taxonomy): Eukaryota > Metazoa > Chordata > Ceratodontiformes > Protopteridae > Protopterus > Protopterus annectens. The sequence goes on from NC_056726.1 coordinate 1,509,456,937, forward strand.
TTCTTTCTGATTTAAATGGTTTAGTCCTAGATATGGATGTTAATTTTCTGACTATAGACGTAGTCGACCTTTATACATCCATACCACACCAGGAGGCAGTTGAGTGGATTGACTTACTCCTACGTGAGCTCCAGGCCCCTATGAATGTCATCAATAACGTGACCGAGTTGCTTAACATTATTTTGTCATCAAATTACTTCCTCTTTGAAAAAGATATTTACATCCAGAAAAAAGGGGTTGCTATGGGCTCTCCCTGTGGGGCAGCCGTAGCTAACCTTTTTATGTCTTATTGGGAAAGAAATTTTGTATTGAGCAACCCAGAGTGGAAAGACAAATTAGTGTATTACACTCGTTATCTTGATGATATTTTTATTCTTTTTAGGGGTGACCACCTAGCAGCCAAGATTTTTGTTGATTACATTAATGAAACAACATTGTTCCTTAAATTTACTTTTAAGTTCGATGTTGTGAGCACAAATTACCTTGATGCAAAACTTACTAGGGATGGCTCCACAGGAAGGTTAATTTCCACAATCTATAGGAAAGACACATATGTGAATTCCTTCCTTCATTTCACCAGTTCCCATCCCTTTAAACTTAGAAAAGCAATAGTTAAAGGGCAGCTTGTGAGGGCTGTGAGGATTTGTAGCCAACTAGCTGATTTTAATCTTGAGTGTCAATTCTTGACAAATCTTTTTGTCAATCGTGGTTACCCTGGCCCTCTCGTGTCTGAATTAATAGAGGAGGTCTTGAATAAAAGGAATAGTGGTTTTTTTAGACCACTCCTATCTGAAGTTGGGGCGTCTTGCATTGAGGTGGCTCCTTGTTCTAGTGCTTTAGACAATCCATCTAGTTCCATTCCCCCTCCTGAACCTGTTTCCAATAGGGCCTCTTCTTGTGGTTTTATTACCAGATTTGGGGTTAATTCTTATGAAATACAGGATATCCTGTTTAAAAACTGTTTTTTTATCACCAGCAATGTAAGTGTAGGTGTGAAACTAGGTGATAGACCCTTTGTAGTGTTTAGAAGAGGCAAAAACATCAAAGAACTGTTACAGACCCCTTTTGGTACCTGTAGTGCTAGATCTAACGGCTCTTTTGCCTGTGGTTTTTGCAATTTTTGTTTATATATTAAAACAGGTAGTGGTTTTTGTATTGAAGGGAGGAAATATTTTATACAGCATCGTATTTCTTGTGATACTAAATCAGTGGTTTACATCGCCTTTTGTTCATGCTGTCCAGCCTTCTACGTCGGGAAGACGGATAGAAGGCTTAAGGACAGAATGTACCAGCACCTGTATGCAATTAGGAATAAGAGATGTGAAAATGCACTTGCCAAGCACATTTGTTCTTTTCCTGGGCATACATTTTCTTTTATGGGTATTGACCACCTCCCTATTCCACCTCGTGGGGGTCCAACTGCCCTTTTACTTGAGACAAATGAATTGCTATGGCAACTTAAGCTTAATGCTTTCAACCCTCCGGGGCTGAATGACAGCTGTAATATCGCACCTTATCTCAAACTAAAATCTTATATGAGATAGGGGCTTGCTTTACTACTGTTTTAGTTAAGGACTTTTTTAGGTCCTCCTTTTAGAGCGAGCTTTTCAAATGATGTTGTAATTCATTATTATTACCACTTGGTGGTAGGAAAGTCTATTTTTGACTTTTTACATTTAATTGTTTATTTATATGTCTTATATGGTCCTGTACACACCACCTGCTTCTATATTTCATTTTGTATGTATATATATACATACTTTTTAGAAAGTTTTTTAGCTGTCTTACTTGGTCGAAATAATTTCTTATTGAGAACGACCATCAGGCAATATGTAGTTTTATATTAAGTGTAAATGTGTTTTTGCGATATTATTTTCAGTCTTTCCTGCATCGCATACTTTTGGTGTGCTTCTTTGCACACTTTTTACTATTTAAATATATTTTTGTATGCATATTTAGTGGATGTCCTTATCCATATATATTTTTTACATATATTTTTTACATATATTTTTTTAAATTTTGATTTGATTTTAATAATTTGAGTTTCTTCTTGTTCTATTATTATGATTTTATTGTATGGCCACTGTTTTCTAACTTATGTCCAATATGGGCATATGTGTTTAAGTTATGACTTTTTTAAATTGACGTTTTCTGGTTGATTGGGAGCATTTGTTTCCAATTAACCTTGGGTATTTAACTGTTAGTGTTTGGCTGCCTCAGTTTTCCTCTGAAGAAGCCACCATATGTGTGTGGCGAAAACGCTGTGATTTTTTGTGTCAATAAATTGCGTTAAGGACTACGAAGGCTTTTTGTGTTCTTGGGCTTCTTTGAGTTCAAGCAATCTACACTTTCATCACTATGTGTCCATAGTGGTGACACACACATTCTACATTACACACATCATACACATGGACATCACATCCAAGGCCAGGGTTGTCATACATCTGCTGTACTCTACGGTTATCAGACCACTAACTGAGTAAACTGCTTCCTCCAGTTTGTACTTCCCAGACACCTGCAGCAATTGGAGAAGACACAGGATTGTAGCTGGGAGACTCCAGAACCTCCAAACATGATAAACATGGAAAGAGTGAAAGGACTGTCATTGTACTCAGTATCATCCTGGCTGCTGAGAGGTGGCCTATGCCTGCCCTACA
>NC_056726.1:1509462093-1509509593 GCF_019279795.1 Protopterus annectens
GTTCTGTAGTCTCTGTAATTAGATAGGTAGGGGTTTTCTTGTCACTGCTCACAGCTGGTGTGTGTGTGTGTGTGTGTGTGTGTGTGTGTGTGTGTGTGTGTGTGTGTGTGTGTGTGTGTGTGTGTGCACTTGCTTGACATTTGAGAGAGCCTTTTACACCAGTATGTGAGACACTGTTGTCACCATATTCTCCTCAAAAGACACTGCTTATGTCATCAGCTATATTAGATTTTTGGATATGCATGACTCCCACCAGCGCAGGGTCAGACAATGACCTGGAGGCTAGGTAGACATCACCTCATTCTATACCACACAGAGTACAGGGAAATGGCTTTCACTTTATCTACATACATCATAGCATGGTTTGTAGGACCTATGTTATTTTGCTGAGAAAGCCCTGTGGTCTCTCCAGCTGCTGCGTGTGTCTGGTAAGATACTGCAAAAGAGAGCATTATACTCTATTACTGTTCAGATGGGGTTTGACTACAGTGCTGTCATACAATCCTAAGATCTGCATATAATGATGTGATGTATGATGTGCATAATATAGACTTTTAATACCACTGTGGACACTTGGTGGTCAAAGTTCAGATTGCTATCTACATGTGTTCCCAGTGCTGACATCACTGTGTGTCAACATAGCACAACTGTGGTCAATGCTGCAATTAACATGGAATTTCATTTTTCAGATGGACAGTATAAAAAATATGCATTTCTGTATTTAGTTTTACATCTTGTGCCTTTGTCCCAATTTATTTGTCAGCATTAGCTCCTCTTGTACAATGTGATTATCATTGCTGGACTCGACTGCACATAATATGCAAGAATTAGCAAACCTGGTAAGCCAAAGGACATATACTTTAGCCTGGACTATCAAGAAATAGAGTCCAAACAGTGAAGGGCCAAACACAGATCCTTGGGGTTTGCCAATGGTGGCAGCTGTACTGGTACAGTTTGATTCATCAACTTTCACAGTATGTGTTCGGTTGGTGAGCCAGTTGTTATCTTTCTACTAATGTAAGGGTTAATTCCCAGCTGGGAGAGTTTCTGAATGATACCTGCCTGAGGGATTGTGTCAAAACTCTAGGCCACATCATGATAGGCAGTATGAACAGTCTTACCTACATCCAGGCCTATGGCATGAAAGCAATGGCCTGTGACAACATCACAGATCACCTGTGCCTTGACTCAGCACATACATCTTCCTGATTTGGTTGAATACAAACTTTAACATTCCCTCCACACAGGCTATATTCCCATACAAGGGTGTACATCAACATGCATCCATTTGAGTAGAGGGGGCAGCACCTGATGCATGCATGTATAGAGACATCCTGACTCTCCTCGATTGTGAAGTGGACCAACATATGATTATGGACCTCTTCTATATGTACACTAGTCATACACTGACTGTGTATAACAGACCTCTGTAAGTTGTTAATGCTACATCATGCTGTTGCATCTGATAGATGTCCTCAAAGAAGTCATCGAGGGCATGCATGATGATAACAGTATCATCTTTTGGTACTTGACCAGGTCAAGGCATTTGACATAAAGCCACACTGAGGTATTCAATCAACACTGTCATACGTGGCCATAAACAGCTCTATAACCAAATGGTTAGAACAGTCTAGCACATATTTCTGGGTTGAAAGCTGGTAGCAATAAACTTTGCCTAACCAAGTTTGCTGATGAATGCAAACCAAGAAAGTTTATCAACTCCCATTTCGATATGCAAATTCCCCAGCAAGGGCTAGAACACACAAATGTACAGTATGCTAATCTTGGATTTACCCTCAACAGCAGCAAATGCAGCATAGCTTTTTTTCACTAAGGCTATCATCACCATCACTTACCACATAGATAATATTCTCCTGTCACCATCACTTACCACATAGATAATATTCCCCCTTCACCATCACTTACCATGTAGATAATATTCCCCTTCACCATCACTTACCACATAGATAATATTCCCCCTTCACCATCACTTACCATGTAGATAATATTCCTCCATCACCATCACTTACCACATAGATAATATTCCCCCATCACCATCACTTACCACACAGATAATATTCCTCCATCACCATCACTTACCACATAGATAATATTCCCCCGTCACCATCACTTACCACATAGATAATATTCCCTCATCACCATCACTTACCATGTAGATAATATTCCCTCATCACCATCACTTACCACATAGATAATATTCCCCATCACCATCACTTACCACACAGATAATATTCCTCCATCACCATCACTTACCACGTAGATAATATTCCCCCATCACCATCACTTACCACGTAGATAATATTCCCTCATCACCATCACTTACCATGTAGATAATATTCCCTCATCACCATCACTTACCACGTAGATAATATTCCCCATCACCATCACTTACCACAAAGATAATATTCCTCCATCACCATCACTTACCACGTAGATAATATTCCCCCATCACCATCACTTACCATGTAGATAATATTCCCTCATCACCATCACTTACCATGTAGATAATATTCCCTCTTCACCATCACTTACCACGTAGATAATATTCCCCCATCACCATCACTTACCACATGGATAATATTCCCCCATCACCATCACTTACCACGTAGATAATATTGCCTCATCACGATCACTTACCATGTAGATAATATTCCTCCATCACCATCACTTACCACGTAGATAATATTCCCTCATCACCATCACTTACCACGTAGATAATATTCCCTCATCACCATCACTTACCACATAGATAATATTCCTCCATCACCATCACTTACCACGTAGATAATATTCCCCCTTCACCATCACTTACCATGTAGATAATATTCCCCCTTCACCATCACTTACCACGTAGATAATATTCCCCCAACACCATCACTTACCATGTAGATAATATTCCCCCATCACCATCACTTACCACGTAGATAATATTCCCTCATCACCATCACTTACCATGTAGATAATATTCCCACATCACCATCACTTACCACGTAGATAATATTCCCCATCACCATCACTTACCACACAGATAATATTCCTCCATCACCATCACTTACCACGTAGATAATATTCCCCCATCACCATCACTTACCACGTAGATAATATTCCCCCATCACCATCACTTACCACACAGATAATATTCCTCCATCACCATCACTTACCACGTAGATAATATTCCCCATTACCATCACTTACCACACAGATAATATTCCCCCTTCACCATCACTTACCACGTAGATAATATTCCCTCATCACCATCACTTACCGTGTAGATAATATTCCCCCTTCACCATCACTTACCATGCAGATAATATTCCCCCTTCATCATCACTTACCATGTAGATAATATTCCTCCATCACCATCACTTACTACGTGGATAATATTCCCCCATCACCATCACTTACCACGTAGATAATATTCCATCATCACCATCACTTACCATGTAGATAATATTCCCCCTTCACCATCACTTACCATGCAGATAATATTCCCCCTTCACCATCACTTACCATGTAGATAATATTCCTCCTTCACCATCACTTACTACGTGGATAATATTCCCCCATCACCATCACTTACCATGTGGATAATATTCCCCCTTCACCATCACTTACCATGCAGATAATATTCCCCCTTCACCATCACTTACCATGTAGATAATATTCCCTCATCACCATCACTTACCACATAGATAATATTCCCCCATCACCATCACTTACCACATAGATAAAATTCCCCATCACCATCATTTACCACGTTGATAATATTCCCCCATCACCATCACTTACCACATAGATAATATTCCCTCATCACCATCACTTACCACGTAGATAATATTCCCTCATCACCATCACTTACCATGTAGATAATATTCCCCCTTCACCATCACTTACCACGTAGATAATATTCCCCCTTCGCCATCACTTACCACGTAGATAATATTCCCTCATCACCATCACTTACCATGTAGATAATATTCCCCCTTCACCATCACTTACCATGTAGATAAAATTCCCCTTTCACCATCACTTACCACATAGATAATATTCACCCAAAACCATCACTTACCATGCAGATAATATTCCCCCATCACCATCACTTACCACACAGATAATATTCCCCCTTCACCATCACTTACCACATAGATAATATTCACCCAACACCATCACTTACCATGTAGATAATATTACCCCATCACCATCACTTACCACGTAGATAATATTTCCCCATCACAATCACTTAGCACATAGATAATATTCCACCATCATCATCACTTTCCACGTAGATAATATTCCACTTAAATCTAATAAGAGTCATCAGGGGCTTTTGACAAACTTGTCTCCTTGGTGGCTAGAAAATCATTTTACTTTGTACAACTTCTTTGTCTTATCTCTTCAAACTCCAAAGAAATTATAGACTGACTTCATTCGTTCCTCATTAGATTCATCATTGAATAATTAACATGTACCACAAAAAGCACATAAACCTCACATCTAAGTACCCTTACCTACTCTGATAGATTAGAAGCCCTGACCCTTTAGTCAGTGTAGTACAGACACCTGAGAGGTAAGCTTTGATTAGCCTTCCATGCTATAAACCCCTTTACTTAAGTAGAAATATTCATAAAACAAACACCTCCACTAGAGGCCTAAGCCTGCACTACCACATCAACAACAGATACCTAACCCCAGGAATTCCTCATTTCTAGAATAGGATGCCCTTACTTACCAAGTAAAGTACTTCTCTAACAACACTGAAAACCAATTTGGATATCTGGATAGGTGATCTCACTGATCGCAAATTTTCACTTGAGATATGTGAGGAAAAATCTGGTTTACTATCAAAATCTCGCACCTGCAATGTGCAAATGTCCATGTTTTTAACCCGAAATGTCAGAAATCCAATCTACAGCCATGAAGATATGCTGCATCTAAAGAAATCCCAATCCCACCACACCACATGCTACAGAGACCTCAACCTCATTGCCACAATCAATAGAACATGCTGGAGGGACAGGTTTATAACCCAGAGCCTGCCCATGCTATGGAGCAGACTTTCCATACATGAGAGGAATCTTGATGAGTGGATGGAAAATAGAAAGTTCACCCCAGGGATCACTCCAGGGGCTTTACTCAACAGATACACTGGGAACTAAGGTCGGGTGGCATGATGCCAGGGTAATCCTATGGGCTAGGCTTGCAAAGGTATCTCACTATGTTGAAATGTGTGATGTGACCTATATTTCAGGTCCAGTAAGCAGGTCCATACTTCAGGCTGTCTGTTAGGCCATTTCCTGTCCATTAGTTAAGTGATGAACATAACAGTTGACATACACATGGTTTGTCCACACAGCTGCCTGAAGGACTACAAAATGTGGGCAATCATTGACTCGGACTGTGATATTACTATAATACAGACAGTAACTAGCAACACATAACAAACAATGCTGCCTCAGGCATGCCAACACCTGCATTGACAAGACACATGGGGGGATTTGTTAATTCAGGAAACAAATACACCTCCCAAGCATAATGTAGACATCACACCCTATAATCAGACCAATAGGAATATGACCCATGTGATGGGGTAGATGGTAAGTGGTACATACACCATCATGTGGTCACAGTGCTGACTACTCCCTTGAATGTAACACAAGTACTGGGTATGTGAAGGCCATCCACATCTCAGGCCATAATACCTTCATGGTTCCTACCCTTCATCTTACCAATAATTGTGTACAATGCACCCTTCTTCATGTACCTCCAAAGACATCTCCCAGTGGTGTGTAACTGAAGTGTACAACCTCTGTCACAGTGAGCTGTCAAAGAAATTATTGGGCATACATAGGTATTCTTTCTGGGGAATATACATGACTGTCTGATGGTGTGGAACACCAATCAAGTTGTTACATCAGATGCATATGTGCTGCATGTTCTATTTATGCACACACTACATACATAGGTGTCTGACAACAGTAATGGCATGTATATCATTCATGACAGTGTGGATTGTGCCAAATATGTATGCCATGCACACAAAAGCCTGTACTGCCCTTACTGTCATATACAGGTATAGCAGTGTCCCTCCTAACACCTCCAGCAGAGGTTACACTGCCTAGACAGTGTGTGTGGTTACCCTCATAGAGTGCAGTTGTATCATAATCGTTGTTCAAGTGTGTGTGTGTGTGTGTGTGTGTGTGTGTGTGTGTGTGTGTGTGTGTGTGTGTGTGTGTGTGTGTGTCTGTGTTTGTGCAGACTCAACTCTTATCACTGTAAATCACATATGTTATATCAGAGACATGGGTTTACTGGTGGTATTATTCTGATATTGTTCATGATTGTAGCTGATTCTTGTAATGTTTTCCATGAGCCTTCACCTGTGCCCAAATTGTTGGAGGTCTCTGCTGGGAGTACACTAATATTCAGGCATATCAGTTTGCACAGCTTGGCAATACACACCCTACTCCAATTGTATGTGAGATCCCTGATAAATGTCCTCTGCATTATTTGTGCAAGTATGCTTATATCACACAGATATTCTCCCCACTGTTATGTCATCTTGTGTGACAGTCACATAAAACATATTTTCACTGTACAGTCCTTACTGTAACATATAGATATGTGATTGCATTGTTATGTCATCTTGTGTGACAGTCACATAAAACATATTTTCACTGTACAGTCCTTACTGTAACATATAGATATAGGTTCATAGGTTCATAGGTAGGTACTAGGCTATTGGCCCTAGGGCCTATATAAGCCTAGCCAAAGGTAACCTGGCTTTCGCCACCCAAGAAAATTATTTTCCTGTGCCACTGTCAAGCAGAGCCACAGAAGTGATCCCCGGGGTGAATTTCCTATCTCCCATCCAATCATCAAGATTTTTCTTGAACAGTGCTAATGAGGAGCTTTGTTTGATATAGATAGGTAGTTTGTTCCAGAGTATGGGATGTCTCTGGGACAGGAATCTATCCCTCCAGCATGTTCTGTTTATTGTGGTGACGAGGTTTAGGTCCCTAAAGCGTGTAGCTCATAGGGATTGGGATTTCTTTAAGTGGAGCATGTCTAAAAGCTCTGGGTTTGACATAGCTTTGTGTGTTAGGCAGAGATCGTCTCTGAGTAGGTGATATGCAATGGAGTAAAGCTGCAGTTTTTTGAGACGGTCTGCATAGGGCATCTCTTTGAGGCTGGTAATCCTCTTTGTGAGGTATTTCTGTGGCCTTTCCAGTTGTTGTAGATGTCTTGTGAGGTACATACCAAAAGGGGCATTGTACTCTATAATGGGTCTAATGAGTGACGAGTAGAGGGGAACAATGACCTCTTTTTTCCTGGATGAGAAACCTTTTGTGATGAGGTGTGCCACATAGAAGGATTTCCTGACTACTGTGGCAATGTGATTATCAAAGGAGAGACTACTGTCCACCTGTGTCCCAAGGTCTCTTATCGCACTTTAGGTGATAAGTAGACTACCACCTATGTGGTAGTTCATGGGTACTGAGTTTTTACCAAAAGGAATGACAATGCACTTTTTGGCATTGAGCTTGAGGCCATGGCTTTGACACCAGGCATCTGTCTCAGCAAGGCCCTTTTGTAGGATGTCCACATCTTTTGGAGTTTTGATTATGGCTCCTAGTTTGCAGTCATCTGTGAACTTCGTTAGCCAAAGACCTTCTGTGTTGGCCTGTACTTCAGAGAAGAAGATACCAAACAGGAGAGGACCCAGGAATGAACCCTGTGGTACTCCACTTGTCACTGGTCTGAAGCTGGATTTGGAGTCTGCTACTTTCACAGTGTGGGTTCTGTCAGTGAGTCAGGTGGCAACCCATCTTGTGACATAGGGATTTATACCTAGTTTAGTGAGTTTATCTATAATTCCAGAGTGAGGAATGGTGCCAAAAGCCTTGGCAAGATCAAGATAGGCTGTGTGAACCACCTTACCCTCATCTACAGCTTTGGTGACTACTTCAAAGAAGTCTATCAGGTTTAGGAGACATGATCTGCCTTTTACAAACCCAAACTGGGTGGGGTCCTGAGTTTGGAGATTACCAATGTCATTGTTTATAAGTTCCATGATGATACACTCCATAGCCTTGCAGACCAGGCTCGTTAGGCTAATGGGGCGGTAGTTTCCGGGGTCTGTGGTGGCTCCCCCTTTGTGGAGTGGGATAACTGTTGCTGTGCACCATTCAGTGGGCACATAGCCTGAGGTGAGGCTATGATTGAACATGGTACTTAGGTGGGGTGCCAGATCATTCTATAGTTCATGTAGAACACAGCCTGGGATGTTGTCAGGTCCCATGGATGCTGTGTTCTTGGCTTTGGATAGTGTGTTTTTTACCTGTGCAGCCATGATTACAGGAACTTTGCATTCTTCTGGTATAGAGATGGGCCCTTTAGGGGATGACAGAGGGGTAAAGTTAGCACTGAACCTATCTGCCAGGAAGTTGGCAATATCCGTTGGTTCTGTATATTTAGTGCCATTGTGCTGTAATTCAGAGCAGATCTGAGTGTTGCCATTGAGATTCTTGACATAGCTATAGAATGCTTTGTGGTTGTCTCTAGAGTCAGTGGCGATTTTGTTTTCATAACTAGCTTTGGAGGATTTTATGAGGGATCTCAGCTTCTTACTGAAGCTGACCAGGGAGTTTCTCCAATCATGGTATTTTACTCTTTTTTGCAACAGTTTCTTTCTTCTGTTGTAGAGTTTGTTTATGGCAGGGGACCACCATATTGGCTTCCTTTTTTGAAGGATAGCATCTTGGTTCTGTTAGGGATTGCATGATCCATGCACTCATGTAAGTGCTTATAAAGTGCATTTGTGTAGGATTCAGCAGTCATACCTCTATTGTCCATCAGCATGGGCGTTGTGAAGTTTGCCACTTCTGTCTTAAGAAGCGTGAAGTTGGCTTTGGAGAAATGTTTTTTACTGTGGTTTCCCTAATGGGGGTGGGGGAGGGATGTGGATGTCTAGGGTGATTAATTTATGGTCGGATCTGACCAACGAGGAATTGACTTCTGGTGTGGAGCACTGGTTTCCCATGTTGGTAATAACCAGGTCTAGGATATTGCTGGCCCTGGTGGGGGTGTGGAAAAGTTGATCCATGGCATTGGAATTTATGAATTCCAGGAAACGTTGAGCACAAGAGATGGTACATGAGTAGTTTTCCCAGTTAATGGTAGGGTAGTTGAAATCACCCATTATTAGGGTGTTAGGTTGTACCCTAATATTTTCCAGTGTATTAAGAAATGAGGAGTAGAAATCCTGGGGCATGGTGGGGGATCTGTAGCAAGCTACAATTTGGATTGCGGTCTTGCCCAGAGTTAGTTGCACTTGGATAATCTCGGATGCATTATGCTGAGCAACTAGCCTGGAGGTGTGGATATCCTTAATGAATATGGACATGCCTCTGCCTTTAGTGTTTCGGTCCAGGTTAGGTGGCCGAAAGGTGTGGCATGAATTATAGCCTGGTAATGCAGGGGTACTCTCTGGAGCCTTGAACCAGGTCTCTGTCACTGCACAGATGTCAATGTTCTCCATTTTAAGGAGTGCCTCAAGAGAGTGCATTTTGAGGTTTAGACTTCTAGCATTGAGTAACAATACCCTCAGATTCTTCTTCCCTGTACCTGTTAGATATGTGATTGCATTGTTACGTCATCTTGTGTGACAGTCACGTAAAACATATTTTCACTGTACAGTCCTTACTGTAACATATAGATATGTGATTGCATTGTTATGTCATCTTGTGTGGGAGTCAGATAAAACATATTTTCACTGTACAGTCCTTACTGTAACATATAGATATGTGATTGCATTGTTATGTCATCTTGTGTGAGAGTCACATAAAACATATTTTCACTGTACAGTCCTTACTGTAACATGTAGATATGTGATTGCATTGTTATGTCATCTTGTGTGACAGTCACATAAAACATATTTTCACTGTACAGTCCTTACTGTAACATATAGATATGTGATTGCATTATGTCATCTTGTGTGAGAGTCACATAAAACATATTTTCACTGTACAGTCCTTACTGTAATATATAGATATGTGATTGCATTATGTCATCTTGTGTGAGAGTCACATAAAACATATTTTCACTGTACAGTCCTTACTGTAACATATAGATATGTGATTGCATTGTTATGTCATCTTGTGTGAGAGTCACATAAAACATATTTTCACTGTACAGTCCTTACTGTAACATATAGATATGTGATTGCATTGTTATGTCATCTTGTGTGAGAGTCAGATAAAACATATTTTCACTGTACAGTCCTTACTGTAACATATAGATATGTGATTGCATTATGTCATTTTGCGTGACAGTCACATAAAACATATTTTCACTGTACAGTCCTTACTGTAACATATAGATATGTGATTGCACTGTTATGTCATCTTGTGTGACAGTCACATAAAACATATTTTCACTGTACAGTCCTTACTGTAAGATATAGATATGTGATTGCATTGTTATGTCATCTTGTGTGACAGTCACATAAAACATATTTTCACTGTACAGTACTTACTGTAACATATAGATATGTGATTGCATTGTTATGTCATCTTGTGTGACAGTCACATAAAACATATTTTCACTGTACAGTCCTTACTGTAACATATAGATATGTGATTGCATTGTTATGTCATCTTGTGTGAGAGTCACATAAAACATATTTTCACTGTACAGTCCTTACTGTAACTTATAGATATGTGATTGCATTATGTCATCTTGTGTGAGAGTCACATAAAACATATTTTCACTGTACAGTCCTTACTGTAACATATAGATATGTGATGCATTGTTATGTCATCTTGTGTGAGAGTCACATAAAACATATTTTACTGTACAGTCCTTACTGTAACATATAGATATGTGATTGCATTGTTATGTCATCTTGTGTGAGAGTCACATAAAACATATTTTCACTGTACAGTCCTTACTGTAATATATAGATATGTGATTGCATTATGTCATCTTGTGTGAGAGTCACATAAAACATATTTTCACTGTACAGTCCTTACTGTAACATATAGATATGTGATTGCATTGTTATGTCATCTTGTGTGACAGTCACATAAAACATATTTTCACTGTACAGTCCTTACTGTAACATATAGATATGTGATTGCATTGTTATGTCATCTTGTGTGAGAGTCACATAAAACATATTTTCACTGTACAGTCCTTACTGTAACATATAGATATGTGATTGCATTGTATGTCATCTTGTGTGACAGTCACATAAAACATATTTTCCCTGTACAGTCCTTACTGTAACATATAGATATGTGATTGCATTGTTATTTCATCTTGTGTGACAGTCACATAAAACATATTTTCACTGTACAGTCCTTACTGTAACATATAGATATGTGATTGCATTATGCCATCTTGTGTGAGAGTCAGATAAAACATATTTTCACTGTACAGTCCTTACTGTAACATATAGATATATGATTGCATTATGTCATCTTGTGTGAGAGTCACATAAAACATATTTTCACTGTACAGTCCTTACTGTAACATATAGATATGTGATTGCATTATGTCATCTTGTGTGAGTCACATAAAACATATTTTCACTGTACAGTCCTTACTGTAACATATAGATATGTGATTGCATTATGTCATCTTGTGTGAGAGTCACATAAAACCTATTTTCACTGTACAGTCCTTACTGTAACATATAGATATGTGATTGCATTGTTATGTCATGTTGTGTGACAGTCACATAAAACATATTTTCGCTGTACAGTCCTTACTGTAACATATAGATATGTGATTGCATTGTTATGTCATTTTGAATGACAGACACATAAAACATATTTTCACTGTACAGTCCTTACTGTAACATATAGATATGTGATTGCATTTTTATGTCATCTTGTGTGAGAGTCACATAAAACATATTTTCACTGTACAGTCCTTACTGTAACATATAGATATGTGATTGCATTGTTATGTCATCTTGTGTGAGGGTCACATAAAACATATTTTCACTGTACAGTCCTTACTGTAACATATAGATTTGTGATTGCATTGTTATGTCATCTTGTGTGAGAGTCACATAAAACATATTTTCACTGTACAGTCCTTACTGTAACATATAGATATGTGATTGCATTGTTATGTCATCTTGTGTGAGAGTCACATAAAACATATTTTCACTGTACAGTCCTTACTGTAACATATAGATATGTGATTGCATTGTTATGTCATCTTGTGTGACAGTCACATAAAACATATTTTCACTGTGCAGTCCTTACTGTAACATATAGATATGTGATTGCATTGTTATGTCATCTTGTGTGAGAGTCACATAAATATATTTTCACTGTGCAGTCCTTACTGTAATATATAGATATGTGATTGCATTATTATGTCATCTTGTGTGAGAGTCACATAAAACATATTTTCACTGTGCAGTCCTTACTGTAACATATAGATATGTGATTGCATTATGTCATCTTGTGTGACAGTCACATAAAACATATTTTCACTGTGCAGTCCTTACTGTAACATATAGATATGTGATTGCATTGTTATGTCATCTTGTGTGAGAGTCACATAAAACATATTTTCACTGTACAGTCCTTACTGTAACATATAGATATGTGATTGCATTTTTATGTCATCTTGTGTGAGAGTCACATAAAACATATTTTCACTGTACAGTCCTTACTGTAACATATAGATTTGTGATTGCATTGTAATGTCATCTTGTGTGAGAGTCACATAAAACATATTTTCACTGTACAGTCCTTACTGTAACATATAGATATGTGATTGCATTGTTATGTCATCTTGTGTGAGAGTCACATAAAACATATTTTCACTGTACAGTCCTTACTGTAACATATAGATATGTGATTGCATTGTTATGTCATCTTGTGTGACAGTCACATAAAACATATTTTCACTGTGCAGTCCTTACTGTAACATATAGATATGTGATTGCATTGTTATGCCATCTTGTGTGAGAGTCACATAAAACATATTTCCACTGTGCAGTCCTTACTGTAACATATAGATATGTGATTGCATTGTTATGTCATCTTGTGTGAGAGTCACATAAAAGATATTTTCACTGTGCAGTCCTTACTGTAATATATAGATATGTGATTGCATTATTATGTCATCTTGTGTGAGAGTCACATAAAACATATTTTCACTGTGCAGTCCTTACTGTAACATATAGATATGTGATTGCATTATGTCATCTTGTGTGACAGTCACATAAAACATATTTTCACTGTGCAGTCCTTACTGTAACATATAGATATGTGATTGCATTATGTCATCTTGTGTGACAGTCACATAAAACATATTTTCACTGTACAGTCCTTACTGTAACATATAGATATGTGATTGCATTGTTATATCATCTTGTGTGAGAGTCACATAAAACATATTTTCACTCTACGGTCCTTACTGTAACATATAGATATGTGATTGCATTGTTATGTCATCTTGTGTGAGAGTCACATAAAACATATTTTCACTGTGCAGTCCTTACTGTAACATATAGATATGTGATTGCATTGTTATGTCATCTTGTGAGACAGTCACATAAAACATATTTTCACTGTGCAGTCCTTACTCTAACATATAGATATGTGAGTGCATTGTTATGTCATCTTTTGTGACAGTCACATAAAACATATTTTCACTGTACAGTCCTTACTGTAACATATAGATATGTGATTGCATTGTTATGTCATCTTGTGTGAGAGTCACATAAAACATATTTTCACTGTACAGTCCTTACTGTAACATATAGATATATAATTGCATTGTTATGTCATCTTGTGTGAGAGTCACATAAAACATATTTTCACTGTACAGTCCTTTCTGTAACATATAGATATGTGATTGCATTGTTATGTCATCTTGTGTGAGAGTCACATAAAACATATCTTCACTGTACAGTCCTTACTGTAACATATAGATATGTGATTGCATTGTTATGTCATCTTGTGTGAGAGTCACATAAAACATATTTTCACTGTGCAGTCATTACTGTAACATATAGATATGTGATTGCATTGTTATGTCATCTTGTGTGAGAGTCACATAAAACATATTTTCACTGTACAGTCCTTACTGTAACATATAGATATGTGATTGCATTGTTATGTCATCTTGTGTGACAGTCACATAAAACATATTTTCACTGTACAGTCCTTACTGTAACTTATAGATATGTGATTGCATTGTTATGTCATCTTGTGTGAGAGTCACATAAAAAATATTTTCACTGTACAGTCCTTACTGTAACATATAGATATGTGATTGCATTATGTCATCTTGTGTGAGAGTCACATAAAACATATTTTCACTGTGCAGTCGTTACTGTTACATATAGATATGTGATTGCATTGTTATGTCATCTTGTGTGAGAGTCACATAAAACATATTTTCACTGTGCAGTCATTACTGTAACATATAGATATGTGATTGCATTGTTATGTCATCTTGTGTGACAGTCACATAAAACATATTTTCACTGTGCCTTCGTTACTGTAACATATAGATATGTGATTGCATTGTTATGTCATCTTGTGTGAAAGTCACATAAAACATATTTTCACTGTACAGTCCTTACTGTAACATATAGATATTTGATTGCATTGTTATGTCATCTTGTGTGACAGTCACATAAAACATATTTTCACTGTACAGTCCTTACTGTAACATATAGATATGTGATTGCATTGTTATGTCATCTTGTGTGACAGTCACATAAAACATACTTTCACTGTACAGTCCTTACTGTAACATATAGATATGTGATTGCATTGTTATGTCATCTTGTGTGACAGTCACATAAAACATATTTTCACTGTACAGTCCTTACTGTAACATATAGATATGTGATTGCATTGTTATGTCATCTTGTGTGAGAGTCACATAAAACATATTTTCACTGTACAGTCCTTACTGTAACATATAGATATTTGATTGCATTATTATGTCATCTTGTGTGACAGTCACATAAAACATATTTTCACTGTGCAGTCGTTACTGTAACATATAGATATGTGATTGCATTGTTATGTCATCTTGTGTGAGAGTCACATAAAACATATTTTCACTGTACAGTCCTTACTGTAACATATAGATATGTGATTGCATTGTTATGTCATCTTGTGTGACAGTCACATAAAACATACTTTCACTGTACAGTCCTTACTGTAACATATAGATATGTGATTGCATTATGTCATCTTGTGTGAGAGTCACATAAAACATATTTTCACTGTACAGTCCTTACTGTAACATATAGATATGTGATTGCATTGTTATGTCATCTTGTGTGACAGTCACATAAATCATATTTTCACTGTGCAGTCGTTACTGTTACATATAGATATGTGATTGCATTGTTATGTCATCTTGTGTGACAGTCACATAAAACATATTTTCACTGTACAGTCCTTACTGTAACATATAGATATGTGATTGCATTGTTATGTCATCTTGTGTGAGAGTCACATAAAACATATTTTCCCTGTACAGTCCTTACTGTAACATATAGATATGTGATTGCATTGTTATGTCATCTTGTTTGACAGTCACATAAAACATATTTTCACTGTGCAGTCGTTACTGTAACATATAGATATGTGATTGCATTGTTATGTCATCTTGTGTGACAGTCACATAAAACATATTTTCACTGTACAGTCGTTACTGTAACATATAGATATGTGATTGCATTGCTATGTCATCTTGTGTGATAGTCACATAAAACATATTTTCACTGTGCAGTCGTTACTGTAACATATAGATATGTGATTGCATTGTTATGTCATCTTGTGTGAGAGTCACATAAAACATATTTTCACTGTACGGTCCTTACTGTAACATATAGATATGTGATTGCATTGTTATGTCATCTTGTGTGAGAGTCACATAAAACATATTTTCACTGTACAGTCCTTACTGTAACATATAGATATGTGATTGCATTGTTATGTCATCTTGTGTGAGAGTCACATAAAACATATTTTCACTTACAGTCCTTACTGTAACATATAGATATGTGATTGCATTGTTATGTCATCTTGTGTGAGAGTCACATAAAACATATTTTCACTGTACGGTCCTTACTGTAACATATAGATATGTGATTGATATTAACGATACAACCATCTTCCATTGACGTCCTCTACTCTGCTGTACATGAGGGAGTTTCACCTGTTCTCTTTCCCTGTGTTCATTCCTACAATTCGTTTGTGTCCTTATTCAATACACACACTTACCCCTGAGTGATCATTTTACATGGCTGTCCATGTCCCATTACAGATCATTAACACAGCTTTAGTACACAATGCCAGGAATGGAATATCACAATACTCTGCAATGTAGTTACACTGTCTTGTAGTGTGTTTGGGCAATATACTTGACATTCATACCAATCACCTGTCCAGATATTTCCAGGATGTCTAGATGTTTTCCTTATCAAATTTGTGGCTTTCTGCCATATCACTGGGATGATTTCAGGACTGATGTGATTCAGTATTGCATACATTTGAGTTCCTATCTCCGAACTGTGTTGATTTTGCAGAATGTCCACTTTGTGTCTCTTATTTTTGATATTCTACTCATAACATATTGTTATTTGGCCAATCATTGACATGTCATTGCAGACTGAAGTCAGAAACTGATGACAGACATTTTAGTTTCAAATGTCAGGCTCTTCAGATAGTTCCTGGTACTGTACAACCTATTATTCCTTCACCTTTCTACATTTTGAAGACCAGTATTAAAAACCTGTCCCTAGTTTTGGGCATTTGTCCCCCTCCCCAGTATTTATGGCTTTGTCCAGATTTCTTGCTCTAAGAGGTTGAGAGAGTCTCATTCTAACACATTCCTAGGCGACATCTATGCCAAATATGTCCCTATTTCTGGTTAGTTGTCTCTTCATTATGTTGGCCTCTGTGCAGATGTGTTGCACTAACACACTGACAGCTATCTGTGGATTCCTGGTGACCACTGTGGCATTCCATACAAATTTGTGAACCATAGCTGCTCTGCTTTACACAGAATTGATATCTGCATTCACTTACACAGTTTTGTGACCAGAAACCCTGTTTCCAGACAAGAAACCTAGCTTAGATGAGCTGCGAATAATTAATATGCATTACTTACTACTGCTCGCTGCACACCGCCGCTCAAACATGTAAACACTGTGTAGTCTTCGCGCAGAGCCTACACGGAGTTTATTGAATCACAGGGAGTATGTATATTTTAAATATTGTTTTAAAGTCTCTCCCTCCATTTCTGTTCTAAATTGTATATGAATTTTCTTCTCAGTCTCTCAAAAGCATGCTTTAACTATATATTCATTCCAAGGATTATCAGTCTGGTTTTTTTTTTCATTCATACATAAATTTCTCCATAGCTTGTACAGTCGCAAAAAATGTCACAAAATGTTTCGTTATTAATTAAAATGAAAACTTGCCTCTTGTGCTTTTCTCTCCAAAGGTAAATTATATTGCCCCATACCTCATCAATTACTTGCTGATTTTATTCTGTTTTCTAGGTGCAAATCTTCTCTTGCCTTATCCCTCACTCTTTCTCAAGTAGTTGCCTCCATCACTGTGTATGTCTTCTTTTTCCCGTTGCTTCTTCCAGCACTTCTTCTTCAACTCCTTTGCTTGTTTTCTACATAACATTTCCTCACAAAACCACTTGCACTGGTTCACTTTGATTTATTAAGTCTGTAGTATATATATATATATATATATATATATATATATATATATATATATATATATCATCCCACAACCCTCCTGATTGGAAGGTTGTATCTACCCATTCTTCCACAGCTATCTCCTGGGTTTGTTCAAGAAACATTTTTTGAAATACCTCTCCTGAATCCTTCATCTGTATGGAACCCACAATATTCAAGATGGCGTTCACCTCAACTCCCCTCTGCTGCTGCTGTTCCATCTCGCACACCATCCTCCCATCTGCCTCCACACTAGGAACAGAATATGTGCACGTATACTTATGCTCAAACAACAAATGTGAGTACCTATTGTATAAGTAGGGGAAGTTCCCCAATGCCCTGGCCAGAATTCCCCAAGTACTATAAATACCACATCATGTTTCCCCTGAAAAAAGGCTACTATCCTACTGGGACTAATCTGGTTTGCAATGGATTAATAAAAATAGATAGATAAATAAATAAATAAATAAATAAAAATAAAAAATTTTGTATGTCAGGGCAAACATAAAAAGTTGGAGGCTGAAAATAAATAATTGGAAGAAGACATTAGTAAATTAAAAAGAATACCTGCAAGCCCTTTGCTTCTCCATCTACACTAATGCAAGAAAGCCATACAACTCTAAATCTGAAAAAGGATAATAAATCCATCAGACAGAAGGAAGACTCTCAAACTAACCTTGTGAATCGGGAAGAGTAGACCAATATCATGGAACAGCAGTGACACTCAGAGTTCAAAAGCTATAAAAAAAACTGAACCGAACAGATGATTGTACGCTCAAATTTACCAGAACAGGTTATGGTGAATAAATGAGAGCATTCCAGGGGTCGATCTATACAAAGGAAAAGAGGAAGGAGTCGAAACAACTTCAGAAATCAAAAATAATTCTTCTGAAAGGTACTGTTAATGTGAACTCTGTCATTAATTTATCTAAGACAGAACTTACGTCTGATTTAAAACTGTTAAATAAGGGATTGAAGTTTATTTCCTGTGCTCTGGATGGTCTAAGTTTGATATTAACTGATTTGAAACTCTTTGCTCGTAATTTAGATCTAAAACTTATGTTTAAACAACAGGAGACATTGCAAACTAATGTGTGAAAATGCTCAAGTGTCTTCATACCAAATAGCCATCCAATGGTTTCTGCCTTTTCTACTATTTGTGAAAGACAGATTAGACAAGTGCATAATAAAGGCTCTTTTAGGAAGATGTTTAACTTATCTACTGATGAATGTACTTCCTTGAAACAATTGATGGTGGATGACAATATTGCCATAAAAGAAGCAGATACAGGTGGTGGTGTTATTATTATGGATAAGCAAATTTATTTTAGTAATATGTTCTCTTTTTCAGCTGATGAAAATACCTTCAAGTGTGTGAATGCTGATGATGTGAATAGGTCTATAAATGCTATTAATACAATGATATATGATTCACAGTTGATGAACGACATCAGCATAAATTTGTATCAATACTTCACTGTAACACATCCTAAATAACCCATTTTAGATGAGCTACCAAAGGTCCATAAAAACATGGAACTCCATCCATGAGACCAATTGAATCTGGGAGGGGTTGGGTGATGGAGCCTATTTCAATCTATTTACAAAGTGTAGTGTCTAAACAATTATTATATGTGAAAAGTTATATACGAGATACTGCTGATTTTCTGAAAAATCTTTCTAGCTGGTTTATGACACACAAATCTCTTGGTACTACAAGTAAGTTTTTGATTGTGACTCTTGACATCCAGTCACTTTTTACTGTCATACTTAACAATTATGGTATAGATGCTGTAAAGAACTTTTGGTAAAATGTGGGCAATATTCTGGTAGATACAGTGAAACCATATGTGAATTATTACAGTTAGTACTTGATAATAACTACTTTGTATTTAATGAAAAAAAATCTTTCACCAAATATTTGTTATAGCAATGGGTACTCCCATTGCCAGTACATGTGCCAACTTAGTACTTGATACGTGGGAGACTGAATTTATATATCATGGCCGACAGCAGTACTTTGCGAATATTAGTTGTTTCAAGAGATACTTGGATGATTTGTTTTTTTATTTAGCATGGCAGTAGGGATGAATTACATATATTTTTGAATTATTTGAGTAGTAGTACTGACTTCCTACACTTTTCCATGACATGCTCAGAAATTAGTATTAATTTCTTGGACGTGATCATTTTGTTTGATGGGACTGAAATTCAAACTACTCTTTTTAAAAAAAAACACATAGAAACAAATTTCTCCATCGGAGCAGCATGCATGCCTCCCATGTGTCTAAAATTGTTACTAAAGCCCGGTTTACTAGGGTCAGTAGACTCAATACCTCTACAGAAGAATGCAAAAAACAAATGAAGGATCTGAAGGATGAATTTATAGGGAGGGGCTATAATAATGAGTCCTTAGATGCAGAAATGGAGTATGTCTTAGTTTGTAGGGAAGAAAGTACAAAACCATATTTTTCATTGACTGCAATGGAAGCATCCCTTGGATCTAGAATTACTTACATAAGTCCAAATATAGGCAAATTGTGATTTGTGACAACATATAATAGACCAACTTCTGAATAAGAAAAATTATTAATAATAATTGGTGTATACTAACATCCCTACCAGAATTATGTCCAATAATTGGTATGGTACCTAGCTTTTCATATAGAAATTGTCAAAATTTAAAGCAGAAACTATATTATAAGCACATAAATGTGAAGAATGCTAAGGTAAAAATAATTAGACCAGCTACCCTTCCCTGTTACAATTGTAATTGCTGTGATTTTTATTAATAAAAATTATATTTTTCAACATCCAATAACAAAAAAGAATTATGTACTTTCAAGTTCAGCGACATGTGTTACGACTATTATAATTTAGTTGGCTACTTGTAACAGATGTCAGGCATTTTATGTTGGGAAATCAGCTAGAAAACTTGAAAGAAAGAATAACAGCACCATTCAGAAATCAAGAGAAAAGTTGATATCACCTCTTTAGCTAAACATATTAGCAAGCATGGTAATGTACATAAATTTTCTTTTAGAGTGATAGAGTATATAAAGATGTGCAGGGTGGAGAACTAAAAAAAACTTGAAATGAAGGAGTATCAGTGGTTAATAAGTCTTTGTGCAGATGTACTACCCGGTTCAAAACAAACCGTTTCTTTAAAACCCATATTAAGACATAGACAAATGTGTTTGAAATACAGACCTATGTTTTTAATTTTTGATTATTGTTTTTTAATCAGGATGTCAATTGTTTAATCGAATAATTAATGGCTGTGTGATTTTTGATAGTATAAATATGGCTAGTACGTGTTAGTACTTTTATACACTGATGAAGGGTTTGTTTGATCTGAAAAATCTTTTTATTAAACACTTGATCGGTATTAGTGCTGCTTGGTTTATTTAATATTCTGTTCAGCACTGGCTTTATGGACTAAGCTCTGCTCTGCAACAGTTTAGCTTTATTCATTAACTCCCCAGGTGATACGGACATCCTACAGAAAGGCCTCACTGAGACAAATGGCTGGTGTCAAAACCATGGCCTTAAGGTTAATGCCAAAAAATGCGTCGTCATTTCCTTTGGGAAAAACTCATTTCCCATTAATTACCACATTGATGGGAGCTCACTAAGCACTGAAGGCGTTATACGAGACCTGGTGACACAGGTCGACAGCAACCTCTCCTTCAACCACCACATTGCCACTGTTGTCAGAAAGTCCTTCTATGTGGCATATCTCATTAACAAGGGTTTTGCATCCAGGAAGAAAGAGATCATCATCTGTCTCTACTTCTGCCTCATTAGACCAATCATCGAGTACAATGCCTCATTTAGTATGTACATCACTAGACACCTGCAACAGCTGAAGAGGCCACAAAAGTGCCCCGCAAAGAGGATCCTAGGCCTTAAACACATGTCCTACAAGGACAGACTCAAAAAACTCCAGCTACTCTCTGTCTCATATCGTCTACTATGAATCTCGATGGCAACACCCAGATCTGCTTTGAGTTACAGCACAAAGGCAGAAAAATTACAGAACCAAATGATATTGCCAACATCCTGGCAGATAGATTCAGTGCTAACTTTACCCCCCTCTCCCCCTAAAGGGCCCATATCTATACAGGAAGAATGCAGAGTCCCTGTAATCACAACTACGCAGGTAAAAGTTGCACTCTCTATAGCCAAAATCACAGCATCCATGGGACCGGACAACATCCCAGGCTGCATTTTACACGAACTTCAGAACAAACTGGCTCTTCACTTAAGCACCATGTTCAATAATAGCCTCGCATCAGGCTTTGTGCACACTGAATGGCACACAGCAACAGTTATCCCATTCCACAAAGGGGAAGCCACCACTGATCCTGGGAACTATCGACCTATTAGCCTGACGAGCCTGGTCTGCAAGGCCATGGAACGTATCATCATGGAACTCCTAAACAAAGACATTGGTAACCTCCAAACTCTGGACTCCACCCAGTTTGGGTTTGTGAAAGGCAGATCATGCCTCCTGAACCTGATTGACTTCTTTTTTAGGCAGTCACCAAAGGCATAGGTGAGGGTAAGGTGGTTCACACAGCCTATCTTGACCTTGCCAAGGCTTTTGACACCATCTCCCATTCGGGAATTATAGCTAAACTCACTAAACTAGGTATAAATCCCTACGTCACAAGATGGGTTGCCAACTGGCTCACTGATGGAACACACACTGTAAAAGTTGCAGACTCCAAATTTGGCCTCAAAGCAGTGACAAGTGGAGTACCACAGGGTTCGTCCTGGGACCTCTCCTGTTTGGTATCTACTTTTCTGACATACAGGCTAACACAGAAGGCCTCTGGCTAACGAAGTTCGCAGATGACTGCAAACTAGGAGCCATAGTCAAGTCCCCAAATAATGTGGACATCCTACAGAAGGGCCTCGCTGAGACAGATGCCTGGTGTCAGAGCAATGGCCTCAAGCTCAATGCCAAAAAGGGTAGTGTCATCCCCTTTGGTAAAAACTCTGTACCCATGAACTACCACATAGGCAGCAATCTACTTAACACTGAATGTGTGTTAAGAGACCTTGTGACCCAGGTGGACAGTAGTCTCTCCTTTGATAGTCACATCGCCACAGTAGTCAGGAAGTCCTTCTACATGGCACACCTCATCATAAAAGGGTTCTCATCCAGGAAAAAAGAGGTCATTGTTCCCCTCTACTCAACACTCATTAGACCCACTATAGAGTACAATGCCCCTTTTGGAATGTACCTCACAAGACATCTGTAGCAGCTGGAAAGGCCACAGAAGTACCTCACAAAGAGGATTACTGGCCTCAAACAAATGCCCTACACTGACCGCCTCAAAAAACTCCAGCTTTACTCCGTAGCATATCACCTACTCTGAGGTGAGCTCTGCCTAACATATAAAGCTATGTCAAACCCAGAGCTGTTGGACATGCTACACCTAAAGAAATCCCAATCCCTCCGTGCTACATGCTCTAGGGACCTAAACCTTGTCAACACAATAAACAGGACATGCTGGAGGGATAGATTTCTGACCCAGAGACTTCCCATACTCTGGAACAGGCTACCAATCTATGTCAAGCAAAGTTCTTCATTAGCACTCTTCAAGAAAAATCTTTGAGTGGATGGCAAATACGAAATACACCCCGAAGATTACTTCTGTGTCTGTGCTCGACAGTGGCACAGGAAAATAACCTTCTTGGGTGGCGTAAGCCAGGGAACCTTGTTGGCTAGGCTTACATAGGCCCTTGGGCCTATAGCCTAGTACCTACCTATGAACCTATGAGGTGATCTCTGCTTGACTTACAAAGCCATGTCTGACCCAGCTCTGTTAAAAATACTACATCTAAAGAAATCCCAATCCCTCCACATCACATGGTCCAGAGACCTCAACCTCATTACCACAATCAACAGAACATGTTCGGTATATATTTCTCTGGGGTACAGGCTAACACGGGAGGACTATGGCTGACCAAGTTCGCAGATGACTGCAAACTGGGTGCCATAATCGACTCGCCAACTGACACAAGCATCCCTCAAAAGGGTCTCACAGAGACGGATAACTGGTGCCAGAGCCATGGCCTAAAGCTAAATGCCAAAAAGTGCATAGTCATCCCTTTTGGGAAAAACAAAGTGCCCACAAATTACCACATAGGTGGTAATCCATTAAGTACGGGAGAATAATTAGGGATTTGGGGACCCAAGTAGATAGCAATCTCTCCTTTGACAATCACATTGCCAAAGTGGTTAGAAAGACCTTCTATATAGCCCACCTTATCACAAAAGAGTTCACATCTAGATCAAGAGAGGTCATTGCGCCCCTCTACTCATCACTCATCAGGCCCATAATTGAATACAATGCCCCATTTGGGATGTACCTTACCCGACACCTGTAGCAACTGGAAAGACCCCAAAAGTACCTCACCAAGAGGATCAAGGGACTCAAACAATTGCCCTATGCAGTTAGGCTAAAGAAACTCCAGCTCTACTCAGTTGCTTACCGCCTACTCAGAGGCGATCTGTGCCTGACGTATAAAGCCATGTCCAACCCAGAATTAATGGACATGCTCCACCTCAGGAAATCCAAATCCCTTAGAGCTACATGCTCCAGGGACTTAAACCTCAGCACAGAAATAAATAGGACATGCTGGAGGGACAGATTCATATCCCAGAGGCTCCCCTCACTCTGGAACAGAGTCCCAATCCATGTTAGGCAGAGCCCCTCAATGACCCTCTTCAAGAGAAATCTTGACGAGTGGATGGGAGATCATAGGTTTACCCCTGGGATCTCTTCTGTGTCCGTACTAGACAGAGGCACAGTAAACTAACCTTAAAAGGGCTATATTCTGTGACCTACTATACAGAAGCACAATCAACTAATCTAAAAGGGTGGCGAAAGCCAAATACACTCTAGCTAGGCTTATAAATGCCCTAGGGCAGATAGCCTAGTATCAACCTATGAACCTATGAACCTATGTTGGAGGGACAGGTTCATAACCCAGAGACTGCCCATGCTTTGGAATAGACTTCCCGTACACATCAAGCAAAGCATCTCACTGGCCCTCTTCAAGAGAAATCTTGACGAGTGGATGGGAAATAGAAAATACACCCTGGGGATCGCTCCAGTGGCTCTTCTTGATAGAGGCACTGGGAACTAACGTTGGGTAGCACGATGCCAGGGATATCTATGGGCTAGGCTTGTAAAGTCTCTAGGGCTATTAGCCTAGTACACACCTATGAACCTATGAATCTATGAAACACACACACACACACACACACACACACACACACACACACACACATAGATGCACACACACACACACACACACACACACACAGACACACACACACACACACACACACACACACACACACACACACACACACACACACACACACACACACACACACACACACACACACACACACACACACACATCTCAAGATATGATCTGTTCATCTCACACAGCTATTTGTTTTGTATAATGACAATGTTCAATTCTTAGAAATGAAACTGCTTTCCTCAATTTCTTTTGAAAACTCTCCTTTTCCCACAAATTCATTATATGCATCTTAAGTGATTTCAAGCAGCCGTGTTCAGCTCTAAGTGCTGGTAAAGGACTCATTTTTAAAAGTTTGTGACAATATGTTAAAGTGGTTGTAGCTCATTTTTATCATCAGGGGACTCTACACCGCATCTGAATGCTTAAATTATATGTTAATTTAGCTTTAAGATACTTGTCCTTTAGTTGCTTTAACAATTCTTTGAAACACAAAGTGCTTCCAATCCTGTTTCACCTTTACAAGTAATGCTGCAGTCTCTGGGCAGTTTTCACATTTAAATATTTAAGTTTTCTGGTAAATAAAGCATGAATCCACCCCCCGACCCAGTTTTGGTACAGAGCAGACTCTTAAAAATGGACAAATTGTTGAAGAGTGAAAGAATGCCTCTTATTATTCAGGCACAAAAAATGTCGGCCTGCATACTTGTGCATAAAATTATAGCTTCTTTATTTCTTCATTTTATAACTTTTATAACCCTCTTCCTGCGCATGTATTTATTGAATGTTAGTTGACAAGACAGCACATGGTACTTCCATTATTAATTTCCCCTACTGCATGCAAATCTACATCGGTTCCTGATCTGTCATTATCATCTGGTTATTATTTTCCTTCTTTCTAATAATGTATTATCGGTAATGAAAAAGCAACAAGTACTTGTTAGAAAATAGGATTTATGTCTCAAGACTCTGCAATATTTATCCACTATCTTTGCTTCATTTCAGAGCTGCTGTTTAGAGTAATTGTGGTTCTGATTCAGATAGATTCTGTTCTTGCTATTTTGCAATTCCAAGTTTTAAGTATGAATTATTGCTGAATATAAAAAACCTTGATGTACCAGTGCCACTTTTGCAAAAATGGTATACATAGGGCAATATTAGCATACCATTACTGCTGTTCAGTTTGATTCTAATAATGCTTATGGTGCGAGTCATTCTATGTAAATTACATGAATGAATTAATTAATCTTTGGTAATATGTTTAGCTTGTTCTGTAGCCACATTTCCAGCTTGACTGTGAGATAGTGTCAGGTTAGAGGTGACAATACTTGTTGAATACAGAGCTACTGCACTAAGCTGTTTATTGAGAAAGCAGCATGCCATGGCCCTCATTAACTACTCATGAGTACTTTACTCTGCACCATCTGTTTGAATATCATTTTGCAGATCACCCTTAAAAGAGGTTTAATTTGACACTAGCTTACTCCAAATTGCAGCACAGTTTTTAAAACTAGCCCACGTTTTTCTTTATTTCAGTTTTGCCTTCATTTATATTTTTTAT
This sequence comes from Protopterus annectens, assembly GCF_019279795.1. Classification (NCBI taxonomy): domain Eukaryota; kingdom Metazoa; phylum Chordata; order Ceratodontiformes; family Protopteridae; genus Protopterus; species Protopterus annectens. The sequence goes on from NC_056726.1 coordinate 1,509,488,709, forward strand.
GGAGTCTTAGCCATGATACTGAGCAAACTTTTAAACTCTAATTATACTCTCATATGAAAATAGAAAATAATTTGAACTGCATAAACTAAGTAAAATGGTAAATGCTTGAAAATGCTAAACAAAAACAAAAGATCATGAGAGTGCATTGAGAAAAAAAAATTATATACAAAATGTAAGTTAAGACATACATGAAATATCATGCAATCATACATATAATGCCTAAACTCCTATATACACGTGAAATATATGTGTATATGTGAAACATATGTGCATAAATGCCACATTAAGAATCTGAGTAAAGTTTATTAAATATGGTCTACTATTCATCATACAGGATGATAAGTTACCCAACTATTATTATGGTAGCAGTTGCAGGGAGATTTAATAAACAGATGGTCTTTAACAGGGGTGGACTGGGACAAGAATTAGACTCTGGCAGCTAAATGGGTGGAGCCAAATAGGAAGGGGTTTGGTTAACTTCACAGGGAGGAGCTATGGTACAGTTGGATCTACACTGACCATGGTTACCATTTCACATAAAATAACTGCTCAATCACTATTGCAGATGTTAAAATTGTCTACCAAATACTAGACTAAATTACATTTCAGAGCTAATGAGATGTTTAGGTTATATATAACAGTCAAAAACCTAAACATCTCTAAACAGTAAAAAGTGGCTGGTCTTCACTGCATGAAACTATTATAACTACACATGATGTAGTAAACATACATTGTACTATATCAGGTAACCTGCATTTTGTACATCCCCCACTGAAAAATAAGGAGATTTGGAAATCCCAGTATACTATCTAAATTATCATTCACAATTCAAAGTTACTCCAATGCCTAATTTGCCAGTGGTTCTAATAGACAGTGACACAGGGTTGTATGACAGTTGACTTTATGAAAATACACATTAATCTTGCAAAAACAGAAGTACAACAGTAAACAGCAGGGACAGTCAACTCATTTCATTCACAAACAGCACCCCTCCCCATTGCGAAACAGAATCTTACATTCTAAGCTTAAATCAAACTTCCTTGTAGCAGGTTTTTCTTCTGGGACACCTAGAAAATTGTTAGTCCTTCATTTCTATCTAAACTGCAGATTCTTCAAAATTAAATCTCACTAGTCTTTCTCTTCCTTTGCTCCCACTTTTTCTCCCACCCAGCTCAGAATGTTCTCCCTGTTTCCTGCTATCTATTTGAGCCTACAACTCATCAGCCAGCATTATTTTCTTCTAATCCTCTCACTGCACTGGTTACCATCTTCAGATATATCTGTTTGATTGTTTTTGCTGCAAGATACTAGACCAAGGCCAGCCCGTTTCATTTGCCCTTGCTAAACTTGGGCTCACTCTGCTCCCATACCCTACCCTCATTCCCACACACCCCTCTTCAAGTACATTTATACCAAGCCTAATCCCTCCCTCTACATGTCTTGCACTCAGTCACCCCTTACCAATAATCTCTTCCCAATCACATTATTCCACTTACTGCCCCCCAATTCCTACACTCATTAGCAATCAACCAACACATCTTAACATATTAGTATCCCACAACTCATCACTCTACAACACCCACCCACCTTTACCCCACTACTCTCACTCATTACATTCCCTACCACCCTTTGATTTCTTGAGCATGTTTCACTATAGCTCTACCACACTACCTATTTCACTAAATCTCACCCCTCTTATATATACTGCATCATTACACTTGCAGAACCTTCTCATACCAGTAAAATCCTTCACATCCAATACTCCTCTAAAAACAAAAACAGACACTTTCTGTAAGATACTGCTCACTCTATACAAGTCCAGCATAGTCTTATTTGCCAAACTGAAATATCTACTCACCTAAACATACACCCCATCTATAATGAAATTAAAGCATTTAAATAAAACCCACATTTAATAAAACAACCTCCATAATGACCACAGACAAATAGACTCCTACTGAGCCCAATGTGGTGATATCAGTCGCAATCCAGGTCACCCTCTAATGCCACCTTTTCCAAAACTTCTTCCCCTACAAAGCTAATTTTAATTACTCTTAACCTATTTTTTTATTTTATTTTTTATTTATTTATCATTTGTTGACCGGGAAAGTCCGACTAGGTTCCACAGAGCCTGTTTTCAGTGGAGGCCCGGGGAGAAATTCTCCAGATGCATGTCTTTGGAATGTGGGAGGAAACCGGAGTACCCGGAGGAAACCCACGTGAACACAGGGAGAACATGCAAACTCTACACAGAAGGCACCCCAGCCGAGAATCGAACTGGAGAACCTCTTGCTGTGAGGTGACAATGTTAACTACTGCACCACTGCGCCGCCCAACCTGCGTAGCATCTGCAACAACACTGCACAACTCCATGCATGGCTAACCCAGCACTCCCCTGATATACTAGTACTCACTGAAACTTGGCTCAAGCCACATATTAAAGATACTGAACTACTCCCACCAGACCACAACATAATTAGAGCAGACCAAAATAAAAAACGGGAGAGGTGTAGCATTAATCTATCCTAACAATCTCACATAGTCTCATATCCTAAACCCATCTCCTCCATTTGTATGGCTGAAATTCTCTTAGCCACATTAAAAATTAATAAAACCAAACAACTATGCACAGCAGTCCTATATATTCCTCCAGGGAATAACATCCCCCCATAAGAAGACTTCCTATCCCAAATCTCTCAAAACATTTGAAGCAAAACCATCATCCTGGGGAATGCCAACATAAATTGCTTAAGTCTAAACTCTGACCACACTACCAACAGCATAAACCAATATAGGTTTACCCAACTTATCTCTGTCCCAACTAGAATTTCAAAAAATAAAGACCAAGGAACTACACTTGACTGGATCCTAGTCTCAGATCCCCACAAATACACCAACTCCAGAACCCTACCTAATAATTTAAGTGACCACCTACCCACCTATACTAACAAAACCATAACCCACACCAGCAAAACCCACGTTTACAAAACCTCACATAATTTTTCTAACTTCAACCAACAACAATTTAACTCAATACTAAAATATATAAAGTAGTCCTTACTAAAATCCCTACCATTAGATGCGTTGTCAGTCACTTCAACAAAATATTCCTAGATACCCTTAATGACTAAGCCCCCCCCCCCCCATGCGCAGTAAAGAATAAAATCTAATAATGCTCTCTGGCTGACCAAGAACACAAAAACCTACTAATAACATGAGATAAAGCTAGGCAAGAATGGCAAAAAAATAAAAGTGACCCAGATTACCAAAAGTACAAAGAACTAAGCAACCAAGCAAAAAAAAATGATTAACAACGACAAATATAATTATTTCTCCCACCTGCTAACCTCCCACAAAAATAACCACCCAGAATTTGGGCATACCACCTCCCAGTTCCCTAACCCCGGGACCAAAGAACACCCAACCCCCTGCCACCAATAAAACCCCAACCCAAATACCTAAAGCTTTCAACACACATTTCATAGACAGCATACTCAATCAACTCAATGCCTCCAACCAGCCATCAAACTCTCATTGCATGCAAAACCCCAGCCCCTCCCAAACTATTACAAAACTCCCCCTCCCCATCTTTCCATCTCCCTTAGGGCAATACCACAACTCATCAATATCTTACTCTCCATACTCTCCAACCTGTACCCACTCACTACATGTGTAGGTTACTCCTCAAACTAAAACCTTGTTCTCCCTCCACTGACAACCTCCCACCAGACTACTTAAAACTTGCCGCCGATGCCATAGCTTATCCACTCAGTATATTCAGCAAGTGACCCGTCACAGCATCCTACATCCCCACCAACTGGAAAAAATCTGTAATAACCACCACATACACAAAGGCAGTAGATCTTACGACTTTTCCAATTATCGCCCCATTGCTATACTATCTCCCCTATCCAAACTATTAGAAAAATGCACACATAAACAGCTACTTAATCATACCATACAAAACAAATTAGTTACCCCCACCCAGCGTGGCTTCAGACCTTTAGTCTCCTTCACAGATACAGTCAACAAAGCCAGGGATGCCAGACTGCTAACATCCATAATATTTCTTGATCTATCCAAGGTTTTTGAAATTGTTTCCCACCCAAAACTACTACAACTCTCTACCCTCGGTCTTTCCCCTACTACTCAAATAGGGTTCAACAGTTACTTAACAGACAGGTAACAATGTGTAAAATGGTAGGGAACCCTCTCGCACTATCGACCTAATAGCACTGGAGTTTCACAAGGGTCGATTCTTGGACCATTACTTTTTAATATCTTCCTTAACAACCTTCACACCATCTCCCACCAAAGCTCCTTTATACAATATGCCAATGATTCTACTATCATCTCCTCCTCAAACAATATAAACACCTTCAGCATCTAACCCAAACTGCCTTCAATTCCATATAGTCCTGGCGAAACAAGGCACCCCTCCTTCTGAACCCTAATAAAACAAAACTTCTCCTTTTCACACCCAAAACGTCTCGGCCAAATTTAAGATCATTTCTCTAAACAATGCTTAATTACAAGTTGTTTCCCAAGCCAAACCACTAGGTGTGACTATAGATAATAAGCTCTCCTTTGATCTACATATTCACAATGCAATCAAAAAAACTCACTGCAAACTAGGAATGCTATACTGGCACAAAAACGTCATGATCTCAACCACCAAAACCACCCTGGCTACTTACATGCTCTCTCTTATCTATGGTGCTCCCAATTTGACAAGAATTCAGATTACCCTAAAAACAAAATGGAATCCTGCTATAATAACATTTCTAAATTCACTATAAATGCACCCTACAGCACACACCACTGCACAGCCCTCAGTACCCACAAGTGGCTCAAACTTCTGCACCTCCTAGACCAACTGCAACTAAATATGACACACAAAGTTATATATCAACCTGATAACTGCCCAGCACTCAAGGCACTCCTCCAAACCTACATACCCACCAGAAAACTCAGATCTGAATACAAAAAAATAGTAACCCTACACAGACCAAAAAATATGCCCCAGTTCCAAAGTGACATAGCAACCCCTGTTCCAATCGACCTAGCTCCCCCTTCCTATCCCCCTACCTTCCACTGCTTTAACTCCTGTGCTCCCTGCTTCCTCCTACTTTACCCTACCATCCCACCCCCAAAAGACACATCTGCCTGATTAATTGCGTCCTGATCAAAAATATTAAGCTTCCCCATTTCTCTCTTCAAATTAGCTGCTAGTCTTACTAATGTACTTTAGCTAAACCTTTACTTTCTCTTAATCTTTTTTTCCAAATATCTACCTGCAGTCTACCTGAAAACCATTGTAAACATCCTTTTATACTATCAGCCTACCTGAAAAGATTGTAACTAGGTAAACTAACTGTATTAACCTAGATCCCTGTATTTCCTGATTGCAGTAATTACTGTTGTAAGCGGTTATCACCTGCCATGATGTCACTAGAGCTACCTTGTAAATTGTAAGCTACACTTTCATGGGAATGTAATGGTCACTGTTTTTTCTAAAATGTTTTTTTTTTTACTTTCTAGAGATTTTCTCCCCAGGCCTCCATTGAAAATGGGTCCCTGACCATGTTGGACTTTCCCGGTCAATAAATGTCAACTAAATAAATAAATAAAATAAATAAAAAGTATCTGCTTTGGCCCTGCCAGGATTAAATTGACATACTTGCATTAATTTCATGTAGATGATAGAAACATTAGTCACAATTTATGTGTGCCAACTTGCCTTACACAAATACACATTTCATTTTATTCATTTTACTTTTGTTTACCCAGATTTGTCCAACTGTCTTTAGTCAAAAAAAAAACTTTTAGCATATGTCCAGGTGGGGAGAAAAGCCTTAACATATTACAAACATTTTTAAACAGACATTCAGCATACACACAAACAGATATGAAATAACATACATTGAAAATGACTCATACATTTCACAATTAGATTTCATTCATCTAAAAATACAGACAATTATTACAGTCTGCAAAGCTGGAATTACAACAGCAGCAAATAGCAGGGACAGCTGCTTCATTCACACATAGCCTCAATCCCTATAGCCTACTCCACCCACAATATTTGATTGATCTTGGGAGGTTAAAAGACAAAAACAAAGAATAAAAGACAACACTGCTATTAATATAAGTATTTTTTTCACATAAACAATGACCAGAGTTCAATGTTTATGGTTGATCTTGCTTCACTCAAATGCACGTCACTCTTGCAAAACAAGTCAGGCCAGTGATTTCATTGACACATACTAGGCGTAGCCCCCATCCTGATTGCCTACTCACAATATCGACTTTTAGCCTACAAAGTTTGAAATAATGAAAAGAGAAGTCACTTATTACATTACTGTACTTCTTTCGCACATTAGCTTGTAGGTGATCTTATTCAATTCATTTATGTACACTTTAGTCAAGTAAAGCTAGAGTTTCAACAACAAAACATTCACACACCACCCTAATCTATCTTGATTGACTCAGCAAAATGATTAGGTTAAAAAAAATCATTTAATCCACAAGTAGATTCCAAAACACACTGCATACCTCGTATCTGTTTGACCCTGCCAGGATATTTTATTAGAAAAAAGACATGCACAGTCAAGCAGCCTCCAAAGCACACTGTATCTTTAGTATTTTGTTAATCCTGCCAGGATATTACATACAAAAAAATCAACAGCCAAGATGATTTGTGGTGTAAAATTCTTGCAACTAGGACTGTGTCAGTGTGGTTTGTTTTCAGTCATGTACATGTATGACTACCTATGTCATAACTGATGGTTTAATAAAGATGTTTTTTATTTAAAAAAGGGGGTAGGAATTGAATCATTTATGTAATGTTACTTAGGTTATATGATATATAGCAATATATGCAAAGTATAATGTTTGTTAATAAGAACTTGTTAATACAGTTTGATTAATTTTATATAAATGTAAACGTGCCTATGTCACAAGTGATAATTCAATAAAGGTGTTTAACAAAAAAATAAAACAGCCCCTAAAACACATTAATCCCAGTCCCTAGTATCTATTTAAGCCTGCTAGGATATTATATTAAAAAAAGAATATTGTCAACACTCCCCAAAACACACAGACCACTAGTATCTTGTTGACCATGCTAGTGTATTATATTATAAACAGAAAATCATCATCAACAGTCCCCAAAACACATTGCCTCTCTAGTATCTGGCTAACCCTATCAGGATATTAAATTAAAAAAATAAAGCCATTAACAGCCTCCAAAACATGTAGATCACTTATTAGTAGTTAGAAAGACATCACAAACAGCCCCGAAAACTCACATCTCACTCCAGATTTGGCCATCTACTATCTGGTTGATCTCCCTGCCTACAGGCCCAGGATGTCAGCAACAAAAATTTCTATAGGAGACTACATCACTCCACCAAGATTTAACAATTATCTAGTTGACCCTGCCAGGAAATAATTAAATACAGAAATGATCTTGTCGACTCTGCCAGGTAAATAAATAAATACAGAAAGTATCTGATTGACACCATCAGGAAAAAAAATGTAGAAAGTATATGGTTGGCCCTGCCAGGAAGAAAAAAATAAATACAGTAAGTATCTGGTCGGCCCTGCCAGGAAGAAAAAAATAAATACAGTAAGTATCTGGTCGGCCCTGCCAGGAAGAAAAAAATAAATACAGTAAATATCTGGTCGGCCCTGCCAGGAAGAAAAAAATAAATACAGTAAGTATCAGGTCGGCCCTGCCAGGAAGAAAAAAATAAATACAGTAAGTATCTGGTTGACCCCGACAGGAACAAAAACGTACCTTAAAGTTTAAACACTAATGTCCGATCAGGTCTCTGATTTCCTCTCAGTTCGCTCGTCGCTCGTCTCTCCACTCTGTTGCTCTATCCTTCACAACTAAAGAATGGGAAGAGAACACAAGAGTAATAGGACTAATCAGCAGCCGCGTCACACTCTCCAGTCATGTGACAGGCTGCTGACTTCACAGTCCTGTCAGCTTTCTGTTTCTTGTGGTTAAAACTCCACTGACTTCTTGGCATCCTTACTGATGCCTGTGGTCTTCCCAATTCAGATTGTTTTTAAAAGAGTCCTGAGACAAAAATATAGTTTTTTTTAAGTTTTTTTTTTAAAGCAGAACTTGAGCGTACATGCAAGTTGCACTGAGTTCAGCATAGAATCGCATTCGATTTTACACACTAGCTTACAGTTTAAACTGTTACTAGTAGTTAAAGTTTAATAATTAAACTATTTTCTTTTTTTTTTTGGAGAAGGTTGGGGGGCTGCAGCCAAGCAGTCCAATACCACAAGCCACCCCTGACTGAGACTAAGCTTTTTGTAAATTTTGCACAGAATGAAATGCACTAGCTTGATGGTAGTAGGGAAAAACAACATGCAACAGCTTTGTCACCCTCCGCTTCCTTTGAAATATGTTAATAAACTAGTAAAAATAAACACATATGAGTATATGACCATCTAGATACATAGTTGCATATACGACCCACCTCATGCACTGGCCTTGTCAGCTATACACATTTTTATTTATTTTATTTATTTAACATTTGTTTACGGGATAGTTCATCTGGGCAGGTAGCCCATTTTCAGCACCGGCATGTGGAGAGAAGCTCTACAAAACAAAAATACAGTACAATACAAAACAATAAACATAGAGCAGTAGTATTCAGTACAATACCAGGAAGAGAAAATAGAACAGTAGAATTCCATACAATACAATACAAATACCTAGCTTAACTCCACCCTCCAACTCTTTTCCACCTATCATACCACTTCTTCCTGTAATCCCCTACCACAAGCTCTTGACCCACCTACTACACTGCTTATATATTCTTCACTTCTCCTACATTTGCCTATCTGATTTTTCTTTTACCCATTTACACACAAAATTCCCCTATAACCTGCTCTTTCAGTACTCACTCCCACCTCCTTCATACCCCATTATTAAGCTAAGTACTCTACCTCTGTCCCACCTCTCTATCCATCCCACACTCATTTCCTTACAACTATATCACTCCTATATCGCTTGTAGATATCTCCACTACACTACTATTCCTCTAACAACTTCTCTCCTGCACACTATAATTCTCCCTGCCACAATGTCTCTCATCTCTAAAAACTATCATTACTCTCTCTATATACATTTATCTCCTCCTTCAACTAACATCTCATCAAATAACTCATATACCTTTCAAACTTCTTGTACAGCACCCACACACACTCAGTCTCTCACAAACTACTCCACAATAGGCTCTAGCTTATATGCGATAGATGTAATTTTACAAACTAAACAAAATCCTTCCCCATCTACACATCGAATTAACCAACTCTGTACTAGACTGCCACCACAAAACCAAAAAAAACAGCTGCAACCGGTAAATCTACCCATCCATTGCAACCTAATAATATGTGGAAGAAAATATCCAAACCCAGGTCCACCCCTACCTCCTACAGCCAACTCTGTAAAATCCCTTAATTTCAGTACCATCAATCTACAAAGCATAACAAACAAAATCCCAAACCGTCAAGCATACATAAGCCAAAATCAACCCGACTTCACTGCGATTACAGAGACTTGGCTTAAACCATATATCAAAGATGCAGAATTCCTACCCCCAACTATACTTGTCTTAGAACTGACAGACCAAATAAAAAGGTGGAGATGTTACCTTGATATACCCACATTCCTTCACTGTAGCCCCATATAATAAACCCATTCCTCAGTTCTCTGCAGCTGAGGTGCTGGTAACCTTCTTAAAACTAAATAAGTGCAAAAGGCTCTGCATCATGGTCTTATACATTCCCCCAGGTAATAACATTCCTATACTAGAAGATATTCTTGCCTGGGTATCCAAAAATATTACTAATGCAACTGTCATCTTAGGGGACGTTAACATTAATTGGCTAGATATCACTAACCAGGACCCCCCCCCTCCCAGTATTAACCTATTTAAGTTTATCTAGCTGATCACTGACATAACAAGATCCAGCAACAAAAATGACAAAGGGTCAGTCCTAGGTTGGATGGATCCTAGTATCTGACCCTAATAAAATTTCCACCTCTGGTACACTACCAAATAGTATTAGTGACCACTTACCAGACTTTCTAATACATAAAACCACCTCTGCCATAAGTAATTGCCACCTTAAACAAGCTAGAGACTTATCCCACTTCTCGCCTGACACTTTTAATAAAACTTTACAAGGTATCAATTGGACACCATTAAAATCTCTCCCTCTAGATGGCGCAGTTGAATTCTTCAATTCAACATTCCTTAAGATCCTAACTAGCTTAGCTCCATTGCGACTAAAAAGTGTCAGGACTAAACATGCCAGCTGGATCACCAAACCCACAAAACAAACCATGGTCACTAGAGACAAAGCTTGGAAAGTCTGGCAAAAATACAAAAATCCTTCTGAGCCCCCTCAATACAAACAGCAACAAAATCAGGCAAAATGACTAGTCATTAAAGATAAAAATGAACACTTCTATAATCTCCAGGACCAGCATAAACAAAACCCAAAGAAATTCTGGGGAGCAATCAATTCACTACTTCACCCAGACTCAAACAACAACCCATGCCCACACCCTAATAAGACACCCTCCAAGATAGCCTCTCTCTTTTAGTCGTACTTCATGGACACTATAGCGAAGCTTGCCACCTCCTTCTCACCTACTAGCCCCAAACTCACCAAACCAGCCATCGTCACATTCAACACCCTCCTCTCTACCTACCTTCTCTTTCTCACCCATACCCACTTCCACTATAAAAAAACTCCTTAAAAACTCAAACCTTGTACTAATGCTCCAGACAATTTACTGGCTGAATTCTTACAACTATCCCCTTATTCCATTGCTTATCCCATCAGTAAACTCCTCAAAATATCACTTCAGGAATCACTTTTATAACATATCTGGAAAAAAGCATGTCTTCTCCCACTCCACAAGGGCGGCAATAACTCTGACATTTCCAACTTCTGACCCACTGCTATTGTCTCCCCATCTCCAAAATATTAGAAAAATGTGTCCTTACCCAGATTCTTAACCATTTAGTTAATAACCAACTTCTTTCTTCTACCCAACATAGTTTTAGGCCAGGCCACAGTACTAACACAGCTCTCATCTCCTTTATGGACACAGTAAATAGGGCTCGTGATGCCGGCTTCACTGTCTCTTCACTCTTCCTCGACCTCTCAAAACCCTTTGATACTGTATCCCATCCCCTTCTACTCACCAAACTCTCGAATGTAGGTACCTCACCCCAAACCCTGAACCGGTTCTCAGACTATCTCACTGGTAGACAACAATCCACTAAATGGCAATGATCCTACTCACCTTTCCTCAACATAACCACAGCAGTACCACAAAGATCCATATTGGGCCCCCCTTCTATTTAGCATATTCATTAACAACTTCAATAACACTCTCACTCAAGGCACCGTGATCCAATATGCAGACAATTCTATAATCATCTGTACTGTCAAATCCACTTCTGAGTTACAATTGCTAATCCAAAAAGCCTTTACATCTACTGAAACTTGGATGTCGAATAATCATCTTGCTCTAAACATAAAACAAGACTAAACTTCTATTATTCACCATCAAAGAAAACTATCCCCTTAACAAGAATTAATTCTCTGTCCACTCCCAGAACAGTACTACCATAGACGTTGTCTCTATCACCAAACTCTTCGGTGCCATCATTGATGGAAACCTAACATTTGACCTCCATATCCACAGCAATACTAAAAAAACACACCAGAAACTGGGTACCCTCTATAGACATAACCATTTCCTCAACCTTACTGCAAAAAAAGCTCTAGCCTCATCCTTACTTCTACCATCCCTATTATATGGAGCCCCTATACTCACCAATATCCAGTCCTCTCTGAAAACCAAACTTGACTCATGTTACAATAATGTCACCAAATCTGCAACAAATGCAAAATTCTCAGCACATCACTGTTCATCTTTACCACAACTAAATTGACTTGAACTACCACATTATCTCACCTACCTACAGTTAACTACTTCACATAGAATTATATATAAACCACTAACTTGCCTTTCTCTTTTGGCCTTACTGTCTTTGTATCACCGAAACAGACTTCTTAGATCTAAAAATAAAATACTGCTCAAAGTTGAAAAACCCAACCTCCCAGATGGTCAAATGTTTTATTCTTTTGCGATGTCTAAACTTTGGAACACTCTCCCAGCTTCAGTTACCTCCATCTGTAATCTTTGTCTCTTTAAGAGGTCCCTTAGACAACATCTCTACTTAGAATGGCTATGCTCGTGCCAATATAACTCTCACTAAACAGTGCACCACCTTCTTTGTCCCAACTCTCTATGGCTTGATGGTGTGTCATCTAACTCTCTCTACAACCAAACCACATTTGCCATATCAGTTTCGTCACTCCAGGCTATCTTTCCCTGCCTATTGTCTCTCTCTCACCTCCTTTACTAACCAAATCTCTAACAGTGAATATCTAAAAACTGTCATCACACGTGTTTATACCCTTAGTAATCTATAATCTCTATGCTGACATTCTTTTGCATAAAGTCCTCTAACAATGCTAATTACTTGCATAATGTAATTGGGTAGTATGTATATAACTAATTAATCTGAATGTTTTCTACTTTGCAGTAATTGGGTAGTATATATATATATATATATATATATATATATATATATATATATATAAAATCTAAACCTTTTGCTCACACTATGTCAAATCTTGTTACTGCGTAATACCTGTTAGCTCTGGTATGTATTTGTATTTTGCACCTGACATGTTAAGGAATGTCCAGCTTGTTACTGTATAATATCTGCTAACTTTGTATGTATTAGTACTTGTATCTACTTGCTAATTATATGTGGATCTTTTCTCCTCGGGACTCCACTGAAAATGGGCTCTCCTAGGCCTAGTGGACCATCCTGGTAAACAAACGCAATAAATAAATAAATATTTAATGTTGTATACAAATGTGTTTGTTTGGATACTTTTAATCATACAGCTAAAATTTCTAGTAGTAACAGATTTGATACAGTCACTAATGTATAGTGTGTAATATTTTACAGGAATAACTTGTAGCTTATAAGGGGTTAGATGAAGAAAGAACAAGGATGTGGTAATGTTTTGCAGGTATGTCTTGCAGGATATGAGGAGTTAGGTGAGTACAGAAGAAAATATATGGTAGGATATCTCAGAAAAGGGGAAATATGTGGTAGGATATCTCAGAAATTGGGGAAAAGGGGGTGGCTGATGAGGCAGCAATACAGGGAGACCTGGCAGAGGGGAAGGAGAAGTCGTGAGCATGAGTAAAGAGAAAGTGGAGGTAAGAAAGTGGTTATGAAGCGCATTGGATGGATGTGGTACTTGCTTAAGGTTAGCCAGGGGAAGTACATGAGCAGTACCAGTTATTGGTTAGGTGGGCCATACGAAGTTGTTTGAGTTTGGCTGAGTTGGTGACGTTAAGGATATTCTGTGGGACAGAATTCCAGGCTTTGGACATCTGGTTGGAATATAGCGCATCCCTGTAGCTGTTACTAGATTTAGTGACTTTTAATAGGGATTTGTCAGAGGATCTTAGGGTTCTTTGGTTAGCTTATGGGTGGATGAGATTGTGGACTGCTGGGCAGTTGTCAGATTTAGTGAGGATGGTATGTGCAGTGGTCAGCTGGTTCAGAGAGAGGAGGTTGGGTAGTTCTAGTCAGTTTAGTTTATGAAGTGCTATACAACGGTGGGATCTATATGAGGTGTTTGCTGCGAATTTGGCAGTTTTGTTATAGCATGCCTCCAGTCTGCCTAGGTCTGTTTTTTGAGGTTAGTAAAGATTGGACAGGCATTTAGCAAGGTAGAGAGAAGGTGGGTTCTGGCAATAGTTTGTCTAGTGTCGTTGGTTAGTAATTGCTTGGCTCTATAGAGTGAGCCAAGTTTGATATGGGTCTTTTTATTGACTAGTGCAACATGCTTATCAAATATTAGGTTACTATTGATGGTTTCCCCTAGTAGTTTGGTTTAAGGGACAGGTTCTATTTTGGAATTATTGGCTGAGTGTACAATAAGGGAGATTTGAATATAACTAATAACATTTTGGATGTATTTGGATCAGAGTCAGATCAAGGTCAAATGGGGCCCTAGGCAGAGTAATAGATCACAGCCCCCCCAGAGCAGCCCCTCCTGCGGCAACCCCGTACCCCCCACCTCCCTACAGCAGCCACCTACCCAGCCATTCCAGTGTCGCATTACTTGGCTATTTCTCCCTAGTTACCATAAACACTGTTCAAACCTGTCAGTGGTTCCATAACTATCTTTCCGATCGTCAGCAAGCAACAAAATGAGAAAACTCTCTATCCCCCCTACTCCCCATCTCCATAAGCATACCTCAAGGATCTATACTTGGCCCACTTATCTTTATCATATTCACAAACAACATTAGTTCAGCTACTCAACAAACCTCAATAGTACAGTATACCGATGATGCTACACTTATCTGCTCTGCCTCCGCACCCCAAGAACTCCAAATAAAAATGCAATCATCTTTTCAGGACATTGAAAGATATCTCTCCCAACACCAACTTATTTAAATCCCAACAAAACTAAAATCATAGTCTTCAGTAACAAAAAAACAAGACTCCCCAGTCCCTTATCTCACTCATTTCATCACATTGAACCAAGATAGTCCTCACAAATCCTACTAAAGTTTTAGGTGTTACCATAGATGAGAACCTCAAATTTAATGTGCACATTGCTCAAATTATCAAAAAGGTCCACATCAAACTAGGCACCCTATACAGGCCCAAACCATACATAACTCCCAATGCCAGGCTAACCACTGCTTGCACACACCTGCTATCCACCCTCCTATATGGTTCCATTATATTCACTAATCTAAGAAAATCAGACCTCAACAACCAAGAAGCATGTTACAACAAGACAGCTAAATATGCCACCAATCAACCACACAGATCTCATCACTGTTTAGCTCTGTCACAGTTAAACTGGCTAGACCTTCCCAAACGTTTAACACTTAATCAGCTAACCTTAGACCACAAAATAATACACCTCCCTAATGACTTCCCAGCAATCTCCCACCTAGTCCAACCCAGTAACAATCTCAGATTTCTCAGATCCTCAAACAAACTCTTACTCAAGGTCTCCAACTCTCAAAACTATCATGGCAACTCCGTCTTCTCACACAAAATAGCCAAACTCTGGCACAATCTTCCAGAGACAATAACAAAAAACCCTAGTCACAATCAGTTCAAAGTACTCCTAAAAGAACATCTCACTAATCATTGGCTGTGCTCTTGCCACATTCCTGGGAAACAATTAACCCACTTCTATTCCTGTTCTCTTATCACCTCCATCCTCTAATGTCCTATTTTTGTCTTATTTAGAAAAAAAAGAATCACAGTACTGCATAGTGCAATTGCTTGGTCTGTCTTCTCTATCAATCATATTGTACATATGCATATATTGTTGCAATAAGTGTTGTTTTGTACCACTGTGGAGCTTTTCTCCCTGGGTTTCCATTGTAAATGGGCTGATGGCCCAGTCAGACATTACCTGGTAAACAAATGTAATAAATAAAATAAAATAAATAAATATAATTTTCTTATTTACTCCTACAATAATTACAGATATTGAAATAAAATAGCACAAACAGTGATAGCCATTTGCTAAATAAAAAATACAGTCTCACAATGAAAACAGACTCAGCATGAGCAGTAAACTTCTCTGCCATTGAAGCTCACATTCATTGAAACAGCATGAACCCCACAGTCATAGAAAATGCATCTGGCCAGTGGAGGATTAAGTTTACCTTTGGGCTGTTTTCAAGCCATAAGCCCCTTGCACACATTTTTAGTGCCTTGCATACATGCATGTCTTCTTTGATTCACTTTCTCGATTGTATTAAATTATATTTCTTGTATAATACAGCACCATTTGTTAGAGTGTATTTTAAATTTGTAGTTTTGAACATTCTTTCAGTAAACAATGAAACAAATGTATGAACCGATAATGACAAAACTACCTATTTCAGAAAATTTTAACCAGGCCACTCAGAAATCTATCATTGCAATCCACCAAAATCAGTCAAGAAGCACATTCTGCAAAAGTAAAAGTCATCCAAATAATTCCACATTAAAAAGATCTGTAACTAATGAAGAAGTTGCTACTGGCAAACAACTTTACATGTCAGTGTTTCATCTACAAATTCAGTGCCCGTTTCCCTTGAAGAATGAAATTGCCTGTGTTACATCAAAAAATGGTAAACTGGTAATATTACAATAGGGAATGGCTGACAAACTGACACGTTCATAGTTACTAGGCATCTCATACAAAGGAGGACACACTCAGGAGTGCAGAACCCCTTCCCCCCTAAAAATGCATCAGATAATCACCAATCAGTAGGGCACTGCAATATCACACTTCATCCACATGGTGGTGGAGAATCCACAGCCTTCTGTACCAAAGGCAATTATGCCACTAACACTCCTTTCAAATTCTACAGCACAAACAGTGACTGCCATTTGCTAAACAAAGAAGATAGCTGTACACTGAAAACAGACATAGCATGAGCAACAGAAAACTTATCTTCCCTTGAAACTCACAATTTCATGAAAATGGACTGAAACTCACAATCCCTTGAAAATTCACTGAAACCCAAACTCACAATTCCATCAGCAGTCTGGAGCAGTCTGGTAGTTGGTGTAGAGGATTCAGGCTCTTGTCTCTTGTAACCAAATTTCAGGGTCAATCCTGATCAAGTTAACTGACTATCCTACACCTCCCTCCAACTAGGGCAATACATACCATACATCCATTCCTCTCACCTGTTAGTACAAGAAATCCGGACAAAGCCTAAAATAATGTGAGGACAAAAGCCCAAAAATAGCGACAGATTTTAAAAATTGCTCTTCTAGACCAGAATAACAGGATTTGGGTTGTCATGCATTTTTTGATAGATATAAGTCTTAAACTCATATATATGTCATTATTTAGTGATTTTAGTCCTTTGTCAATTGCCAGAAAACCATTGTTTTTATGAGGAATAGGCCAAAAATATTAGGTAAAAATGTAGACAGTTGAGAGGTTTGGATATCTCTCAACCTCTTAGTGCAAGGAATCTGGACAAAGCTTAAAATAATGAGGATACAATGGCTCACAAATAGGGATAGATTTTAAATATTGCTCATTTTAGCTTAGTTGATAGATTAACAGGATTTGTGTTAGCATGCATTCTTAAGGATATGAAGTAAAACTCATGTATGTTATTATTCAGTGAATTAAATCCTCCATGAATTTCCAGAAAACCACAAATATTATGAGGAATAGGCCAAAAATATCAGGCAAAAATTTGGGACAGTTGAGGTACATATATCTCTCCTCCTATTAGTGCAAGAAATCTGGGCAAAGCCTGAAATAATGGTGGTGCAATGGCCCAAAAGAGGGATAGATTTTAAATATTGCTGTTTTTAACTTAGTCGCTAGTATAACAGGAATTGTGTTAGCATGGATTTTCTGAAGGATATGAAGTCAAACTCATATATATATATATATATATATATATATATATATATATATATATATATATATATATATATATATATATATATATATATATATGTCATTATATAGTGACTCCAATGCTCTGTAAACTCCCAGAAAAAACACAAATTTTATGATAAATGGATGAAAACTATGAGGCTAAATCTAGACAACTGAGAGGTATTTTAAAACACACACACACCTACCTTCTCTCACACAAACCTAAATTACATACACACATATACATACGATCTTGCATATTAATAGAATTAAATTACACACATATATGCACACACACACAAAACACACATACACACACACACACACACACACACACACACACACACACACACACACACACACACACACACACGTCTTGCATATTAATAAACCTAAATTACATACACACATACACATGCATACTATCTCTCATATTAATAGAACTAAATTACAACACACGCACATGCGCGCACCTTCTTATACAGAAAAGGAACAGCTAGTTTAATTTACATACACATACATACTTGCATACACACTTTTTCTGTCAGTAAGAAACCAACAGAACCGCTAGTTTAAATTTTACGTATACGTGCACATATACACACTCACACACACACACACACACACACACACACACACACACACACACACACACACACACACACACACACACACACACACACACACACTTACCTTCTCTCTTACCAGAACAGCTATTTTTAAATTACACACGTGTGGAATTTATATCTGTGATGGCGTGTGTGTATGACACACAGTGGAATTTATATCTGCGGTGGTGTGTGTGCATATGACACACAGTGGAATTTATATCTGCGGTGGTGTGTGTGCATATGACACACAGTGGAATTTATATCTGTGATGGCATGTGTGTATGACACACAGTGGAATTTATATCCGCGGTGGTGTGTGTGCATATGACACACAGTGGTATTTATATCTGTGGTGGTGTGTGTGTATGGCACACAGTGGAATTTATATCTGCGGTGGTGTGTGTGTATGACACACAGTGGAATTTATATCCGCGGTGGTGTGTGTGCATATGACACAAAGTGGAATTTATATCCGCGGTGGTGTGTGTGCATATGACACACAGTGCAATTTATATCCGTGGTGGCGTGTGTGTATGACACACAGTGGAATTTATATCCGCGGTGGTGTGTGTGCATATGACATACAGTGGAATTTATATCCGTGGTGGCATGTGTGTATGACACACAGTGGAATTTATATCTGCGGTAGTGTGTGTGCATATGACACACAGTGGAATTTATATCCGTGGTGGTGTGTGTGCATATGACACACAGTGGAATTTATATCCGTGGTGGCGTGTGTGTATGACACATACATGGTCCTTCTTAAAGGAGAAGAGCACCAGCCCACTGGCCCATTTTGGCACAGACCCTTCTGGCATTCTCCAGAACTGTCAGATGTCCACTCTGCCCCTGCTCTGTAAGTGCATTTTTGAAACTTTTAATTTGATGTCAGTAGGTAGGTGTTTCCAGTTATCAGGTCCCAATCCACAGAAGGCTCTTTCACCTATTGCAGCTTAAATGGAGGGTATACTAGAGTGAAACTGTTGTCCTTTATGCTTATGAATTTGTAAGGGTTGACTTGTAAAGGTAGTTTCACTCTTAAAGGAGGGGGTGCAGTGACCATGTTTTAGTGCCTTATAAATTAGAGCACTTAGAAGAAAACTGGTCATGTGAGGTATTGAAAGCCATGGGAAATATCTTTGGAAATTGTAATGGTTCAGCTGGGGGGGTATGCTAACAGAATGAATCTGCAGATATTGTTTTCAGCTGTCTGTATTCTGTGAGTACTGTGGGCTGAATGTATAATGCGATGTTCAAGTCTGGGTATTAAAATATTTTTAGCAATTCCTTCACAGGTACAGGTGAAATCAAGTGACTGATCTTGTTACACAGTTTTAAGTGATCAATGACTTTATGAGTTACAAAATATGTTTATTGAACATATTATTAAACCAGGAAGTGTCCAAGAGGTGCTTTTGTTTTAGCTTTATTTGTTAATAATGTGAACTCAGTAGGCACAAGTGGGTCTGTTCAAAAGTAATGCGGGTACACTCTCTGGTTAAATGGCTTGAATAGAGTCACACAAGAGGCACAATCATTGTAAATGCAAGTCCTCTGAGGAGTAGAACGTAGATGGAGTGAAGTCATAAATTCCATAAACAGGAGTATAGAAATCCAAACCAGTACTGTTCAATTACTTAACGCAACAGATGCTCACAGCATTATGAACATCTTGAGTAAATAAAAATCCACGCTGTACCTCTGGAGTCTTTCTGTCTAAGCACCAGACTGGACAATGAGCAGATGGTTATGCTTCTTAGCAACAAGAGAAATTGAAGAAAGAGGTCATGTAATAGTTGGCAAATGGTTAAAGTTCACGCATTCCTCTTTTAATATCTCTTCTGCTGAGCCGTCTGTGCAGGATGCAAGTGTTTTAAGTACAGTATACTGTTGTGTATGAATATTTGTATCTCATGTGTCAGTAAACTCAGCCAGTCTTTTGACACTGACCAATGCCTGCTCTGCTTTGAACACAGTGTGGCTTTAGAAGAAATGAAATCCATTCACATTAAGTTCAAAACTGTCATCTCAGCTTCCTCTGGTTTTATTACAAAACTCATTAAGACATGCTCCAGTGATTTTTCAGCCCTGCAGCAATATCTGTATACAAAGCAGCAAGGAAAAGAACAAACCAGTTTTTCCTTATCATGCAAAATGTTGCTATTATTTTCTGTTTAACTCAATACATCTTCTCTTGGGATATTGAATTGATATGTACTTTCATAGGTCATGCGTCTTTATTAATTAATTTATTTATTTATTTTGCAAAATCTGTGCACCTAATATTTTACTACAGCTAAAATGCAATATTATGTGGCAAAGAGTTTTTTAAGTTACCTCATGGTCCCCCCAGAAGTCTGACAACATTTAAAATAAACTGCAGATGACAGGTTGTAAAATGTAAGTTGATATTTAAACTTATTCCTAACGTGCCGAAATAGGTTGCACATGTTTTAGTTCAAAAGAAATGAATATTCAAGCACAGAGCCACAGCTGCTAGCTATGAAAACACTGATATGGCTTCAAATTACCATGGTCAGTAGCAGTATTAACGAACGTATGCCTGCATTACAGTTAAAAAAATCATGTTAAATGTTAGTTATTGCAAATAATGACTGACTTTCTAACATATGAAATAATACCACTTTGGAGAATTGTATGAATCATATATTGATTCTGATATGGGTTTTGTGAAAGACT
>NC_056726.1:1509514593-1509569593 GCF_019279795.1 Protopterus annectens
ACAGATAGAGAAAGATAGATAGATAGATAGATAGATAGATAGATAGATAGATAGATAGATAGATAGATAGATAGATAGATAGATAGACATACAGACAGGCAGATAGATAGATAGATAGATAGATAGATAGATAGATAGATAGATAGATAGATAGATAGACAGACAGATAAGTGGATAGATAAACAGACAGACAGATATATAGATTCACAGATAGATGGATAGATAGATAGATAGATAGATAGATAGATAGATAGATAGATAGACAGATAGATAGATAGATAGATAGATAGATAGATAGATAGATAGACAGATAGATATAGATATTGATATAATCTTTAATCTGTGTTCCATGGCCATCTTCCTTTCACTCTAGCAGGCTACTTAATATACTATTCAATGGGAGTGCTAAGTAAATGGCATTTACCTTAATAGGTTGGTCATGAATGCTTATAATGTTTTTATGAGCTTAATGTTTTTCAAGTGTCTGATGACACACACTGTGATCTTTGTTATTTACACATGTATATGTCATGCATGCTAACACTAGTATGAGTGCAGTTCTTAGGAGTATCACAAAGTCATTTACCATTACTTTGTAATATTGCACAACTCCACAAACATGCTACCACCAGTATGAGTCAAGTTCTTGGGAGTATCACAGAGTCATTTACCATTACTTTGTAATATTGCACTGTTCCACGAACATGGTAAGGCTGGTATAAGTACAATTCCTTGAAGTATCACAGAGTCATTTACCATTACTTTGTAATATTGTACTGATCCACAAACATGTTAACACTAGTATCAGTGCAGTTCTTGGGAGTATCACAGAGTCATTTACCATCACTTTATAATATTGCACTGTTCCATGAACATGGGAACATCAGTATGAGTGCAGTTCTTGGGAGTATCACAGAGTCATTTACCATTACTTTGTAATATTGCACAGCTTCACAAACATGGTAACACTGGTATGAGTGCCGTCCCAGGAAGTATCACAGAATCATTTACCATTACTTTGTAATATTGCACTATTCCACGAACATGATAACACTATAATCAGTACAGTTCTTGGGAGTATCAGAGTTATTAACCATTACTTTGTAATATTGCACTGCTCCACAAACATGGTAACACTGCTATGAGTATAGTTCTTGGGAGTATCATAGAGTCATTTACCATTACTTTGTAATATTGCACTGTTCCACGAACATGGCAATGCTGGTATGAGTGCAGTTCTTAGGAGTATAACAGTCATTTGCCATTATTTTGTAATATTGCACTATTCCACGAACATGCTAACATTAGTATGAGTGCAGTTCTTTGGAGTATCACGGAGTCATTTACCATTACTTTGTAATATTGCACTGTTACACGAACATGCTAACACTAGTATGAGTGCAGTTCTTGAGAATATCACAGAGTCATTAATCATTACTTTGTAATATTGCACTGCTCCACGAACATGGTAACTCTGGTATGTGTGCAGTTCTTAGGAGTATCACAGAGTCATTTACCATTACTTTGTAATGCTGCACTGCTCCTCAAACAGGGTAACACTGGTATGAGTGCAGTTCTTGGGAGTATCACAGTCATTCACCATCACTTTGTAATGTTGCACTGCTCCACAAACAGGGTAACACTGGTATGAGTGCAGTTCTTAGGAGTATCACAAAGTCATTTACCATTACTTTGTAATATTGCACAACTCCACAAACATGCTACCACCAGTATGAGTGCAGTTCTTGGGAGTATCACAGAGTCTTTTCCATTACTTTGTAATATTGCACTGTTCCATGAACATGGTGATGCTGTTATGACTGCAATTCTTGGGAGTATCACAGAGTCATTTACCATTACTTTGTAACATTGCACTATTCCACAAGCATGCTACTACCAGTATGAGTGCAGTTCTTGGGAGTATCACAGAGTCATTTACCATTACTTTATAATATTGCACTGTTCCACGAACATGGTAACGCTGTTATGTGTGCAGTTCTTGGGAGTATCACAGAGTCATTAATCATTACTTTGTAATATTGCACTGCTCCACAAACATGGTAACACTGGTATGAGTGCATTTCTTGGGGGTATCACAGAGTCATTTACCATTACTTTATAATATTGCACTGTTCCACGAACATGGTAACGCTGTTATGTGTGCAGTTCTTGGGAGTATCACAGAGTCATTAATCATTACTTTGTAATATTGCACTGCTCCACAAACATGGTAACACTGCTATGAGTGTAGTTCTTAGGAGTATCACAGAGTCATTCACCATTACTTTGTAATATTGCACTGTTCCACGAGAGTCATTCACCATTACTTTGTAATATTGCACTGTTCCACAAACATGCTAACACTAGTATGAGTGCAGTTCTTGGCAGTATCACAGAGTCATTTACTTTTCCTTTCTAATATTGCACTGTTCCACGAACATGGTAACGCTGGTATGAGTGCAGTTCTTGGGAGTATAACAGAGTCATTTACCATGACTTTGTAATATTGCACAACTCCACAAACATGCTACCACCAGTATGAGTGCAGTTCTTGGGAGTATCACAGAGTCATTTACCATCATTTTGTGATATTGCACTGTTCCACAGACATGCTATGGGTGCAGTTCTTGGGAATATCACAGTGTAATCTACCATTACCTTTTGATATTGCACTGTTACACAAACATGTTTACACTGTGTGTCACATAGATAACATTACCTCCATACATATAGTGAGCACATAATTGTGTGTTGTGTTGAATGTCATGCAAATGAAATTATCACCATGCTTACACTTTGTGTCACACAGATAACATTACCTCCATATATATATATATATATATATATATATATATATATATATATATATATAGTGAGCACATAATTGTGTGTTGTTTTGAATGCCATACACATGGGAAAGGCAAGCAGACAAGGCATCTTTATTCACCCTTCATTCCAGCTCAAAGACGATCCATATGGGTTACATTCAGGCCTTTATTCCTCTAAGCCGATTGAGCTAGACAGCATTATCAGTTATGTGGTAAGTATTTAATTTTGACATTTATTCATTTTATATTGTTAACTAAGTGAATACAGAAGATTATACAGGCAAAGAGGTTGGCAAAGAAGAAGTGGGATTGTCAGAGAGATGAAGAAAGTAGACAGGAGTATAAGGAGATGAGGTGCATGGCAAAGAGAGAGGTGGCAAAGGCTAAGGATAAGGCAGATGAAGAGTTGTATGAAAGGTTGGACACTAAGGAGGGAGAAAAGGACCTGTACTCAGTGGCGTAACTACGTTAGAAGCGCCCTGAGGCAAACTTTTCCTAGGTGCCCCAACATTCCTTGGGGCCCCCAAGGAATGTCAAAGTTATAATTATTTGCGGCCCCCCCCCCCCCCGGGAACCCAAGCCATCGAGATGACGCCAAAGAAATCACATATAGTCACGTTGTCCTATGACAGTGGCATAAAACACTGAAATCTGGAGACGTGCTATTTTAGCAAAAAGTAAAAACAATTATTCAAACAGTGTCAAAATGTTAACACTACAGCCAAATGTACCTTTTATTGCATGCACTTAGATAATCGTCAATCTATAT
This sequence comes from Protopterus annectens, assembly GCF_019279795.1. NCBI lineage: Eukaryota > Metazoa > Chordata > Ceratodontiformes > Protopteridae > Protopterus > Protopterus annectens. The sequence goes on from NC_056726.1 coordinate 1,509,518,191, forward strand.
ATCAAAACAAAACAAGCAACTGATTGGTGGCGCAATCAATGGCGTAAATTCTTGAATCAACTTACGGGAAAGAGGCATGACTGGCTCTGCAGTAAGTAAGTAGCTTTCTGATAAAAATTGTTGCTGTACAGGCAGGACCGACTCTGTTAATCTAAACTGAACCAATATCTATATTCATATAGATACACCTCTCGAGCATACCTCTCAACCTGGAAACATCAAAAATCTGGACAAGGCCCATGAAAATAGGTACAAATCTACGTCGCTGATTAACATAAAATTAGCATACATAATTGTGTAACCCCACGCACTGGAATTATGGGATACCAACTTTCAAATGCAAACTGAATGGACAACCAAAATATGGCACTAGAGTCCCTTGCAGCCATTCCAATGTCCCATTACCTGGCTATTTCACCCCATTTACCATAAACACTAATGTACATACTGCTTTACTTCTACATTGATTATTTGGACTTTATTTTTGCATTTTATAGCACAATGCACAAACATTACTAGGTATCTGCTAAACAAAGCAATACTGTCTCACAATGAAAATAAACATAGCATTAAAACTTCTCTGCCTTTGAAACTCACATTCATTGAAACATTGAAAACTTGAAACCTACACCACATCCAAAGAAAATGCATCTGGTCAGTGGTGGATAAATATACCTTTGGGCTATTTTTCAAATCATAGCCATAGGCCCCTTGCACACAAAACAAAGAAACATACATGGGTTCTTTGATATACCTTCCTGACTTCTCTTCCCCTGAAGCTTTCAGCTCCTTGTATAATCCACTCAACACTCAACTGTATCTCTCAACTTTGCAGCACAAGAAATCCAAATTGTATTTGGGGGGAGGGGGCAAAAGCCCTAAAACAGGGACACATTTTAAACATTGCTTATATAATTTTGGAAAGTTGCTAGAATAAAGTGTATGTATTTCCTTGGGCTCAGGACCCTGTGCACTACAGTCAGAGCAACATACCACTATGCCAAATCAGCAGTTTCCTGAACTTAAATGGCTATCATTTAGTGAATTCAGTTCTCACGTCTTACCATAGCTCTTAATCTCTTAGCACAAAAACCTGGACAACACCAACAATGGGGAATACAGAATTCAGTTCTCACTTCTCACCATAGCTCTCAAGTCAACCTGTTAGCACAAAATCCTGGACAAAGCCAATAATAGGGGAATACATTACAGCCCTAAAATAGGGACACATTTCAAATACTGACCTTATAAACTTAGAAAATTGCTAGAATAAAAGGTTTGTGTTATTTAATTTTCTGAAGAATATGGTCTGAAATTCAAATGCCTGTCATTATTTATTGACTTCAATCCTTCACTGACTTGCCACAAAAAGCCATAAAACCACAGATTTTATGAGGAACAGAACAAATATGAGGCATAAATCCAGAGCTTTCACAAGGGGCTCTTGTCACTTGTACCAAAGGTTTAATTTGCTATTGTTATTAAATGTTCTTTTACAATGTACTGCTAACGCCTATTTAATTAAAAAAAAAAAAAAAGATCAAAACTGAATGAAAAAGTTGCTTAGATAAAAGTATTTGCAAACTTTGTCTGAAATTAATCACATAGAACAGGTTGTACTGAAAGCAAAGTTGAACTGTTCAAAAATAAAAAAAAAATATGTTACTTCTGGTTTAACCACTTCAAACCAATCAAGCTCTAACTGCAGGGATCATTTAAACATAGGTTCATAGGTAGGTACTAGGCTATTGGCCCTAGGGCCTATGTAAGCCTAGCCAAACAGTACCCTGGCTATTGCCACCCAAGAAAATCACTTTTGTTAAGCACTTTCTGTACATTTCACCTGCTGTCACTATTTTTCTATTGATTAAACTGTCTTTACTGTAACTTGCTTTCCACTATGCAGTGGCTGAAAAACATGCATACTCTGGTTGTCAAATACCTAAGCGGAAAGAAATAATTTGTAATAACAAAACTACTCGTATTTAGAAGAACCACTGCAAAATCAAATTACACTCCTCGGCAAAAGCAGCAAATAAATAAAGCAAACAGGACTGCAATGCACAGGTCAACAATGCATACGAAGGGGGCATAACAAGCGAGTCCAAGCAACTTTTAGTCTCAAAATGCCATCAGTTTAAAAAAAAAAAAAAAAAAGCACTGTGGTAAAAACAAAAGATCATCCATCCATCCTGAAAGCTCTGTATGAAAGAGGAAACTGTTAAAAGTCTTAGTGTCTTGTTCTCTTTGGCCCATTACACTGAAATCACCACACGTTGGGGATTATGAGCAAAACCCTGTTCAAAAACAAATTGTGACATTTCGGGAATATCCACAAATACCAACCAATCTGATACTTAAAAGACATGGTAACATCCTTAGGTCCCATGACCATCTCACAGATTAAACAGCAGTTGCACTCTAGCTCGTGTTATGGATTGAGACTTCACTGCATTAACACTGAGAGCATACAATACCATACATTTACAATATAACAAGTCAGGATCGCAGCACTAAAACATATAAATCAGTCACACAAAAATGGTTTGGAGGGTTACTGCCAAGTGCCAATAATCACACAAGAGGTGAAACCATCAGATCTATACATGCACACGGCCTAATAAACAAATGCTAACGGATACACAGAAAATCCAGGATCGCAGAGAAATACGTAAGAGCAAACTTATTACCAAGACTATATCTTACGACCGACCCACTTGTTCCGGCGATCCCAAGCCTTGCAAAGGCAGGCGGCACACACATAAGGTTTCCTTTGCTTACTTGTGTTACTTGCTTGCCAGTCTGCCGTTCCTGCATACACACACCAGGTTTCATTTCCTTATAGGTCCGGGAACTCCATTCAGTGCTGCTGCTACCGTTCTCCTGCACACACAAGGTTTCATCAGAGCTGTCCTGTCATTCCTAACCTGCACACTCATACACATCAAGGTTTCGTTCCTTATACCTGCAGACTGCAGTACTCGGCGCTGTTTGCATTTATAATCCATTTCTGGAGGCTGTTCCCGCTCGCATTTGAACAGAACTTTGTTTTTTTGCATGAATTACGTGAGCTCCTACGTAACGTCCTTCTGTGTACTATCTTTAGAAATTCAGCAGTAAAGCAAACCATCCGTGACAACATCCATGCCACTGCCTGTACTGATTGGCTAGACAGAGGGACTGAGGTAGGAAAGATGTGCAGCAGGAAAAGGTGATAAAAGATAATGAGGGAAACATACTCACGAGTGAGGAGAATGTGTTGAGTAGATGGAAAGAGTACTTTGAGGGGTTGATGAATGAAGAGAATGAGAGGGAGAGAAGGTTGGATGATGCAGGGATAGTGAATCATGAAGTACAATGGATTAGCAAGGAGCAAGTAAGGATAGCTATGAAGAGAATGAAGCATGGAAAGGCTGTTGGCCCAGATGACATACCTGTGGAAGCATGGAGGTGTTTAGGTGAAATGGCAGTGGAGTTTTTAACTAGATTATTTAATGAAATCTTGGAAAGTGAGAGGATGCCTGAGGAATGGAGAAAAAGTGTTTTGGTACCGATTTTTAAGAATAAGGGTGATGTGTAGAGTTGTAGTAACTGCAGAGGGATTAAACTGATCAGTCACAGCATGAAGTTATGGGAAAGAGTAGTGGAAGCTAGGTTAAGAATGGACGTGATGATTAGTGAACAGCAGTATGGTTTCATGCTGGGAAAGAGCACTACAGATGCGATGTTTGCTCTGAGAATGTTGATGGAGAAGTACAAAGAATGTCTGAAGGAGTTGCATTGTGTTTTTGTAGACTTAGAGAAAGCATATCACAGGGTGCCTAGAGAGGAGTTGTGGTATTGTATGAGGAAGTCAGGAGTGTCAGAGAAGTATGTAAGAGTGGTACAGGATATGTACGAGGGTAGTGTGACAGTGGTGATGTCTGCGGTGGGAGTGACAGATGCATTTAAGGTGGAAGTGGGGTTACATTAAGGATCAGCACTGAGCCCTTTCTTATTTGCAGTGGTGATGGACAGGTCGACAGATGAGATCAGACAGGAGTCTCCATGGACTATGATGTTTGCAGATGACATTGTGATCTGTAGTGAGAGTAGAGGACAGGTGGAGGAGACCCTGGAGAGATGGAAATATGCTCTAGAGAGAAGAGGAATGAAGGTCAGCAGGACTAAGACAGAATATATGTGTGTGAATGAGATGGAGGATAGAAGAATGGTGAGGATGCAAGGAGTAGAGGTGGTGAAGGTGGATGAGTTTAAATACTTGGGGTCAATAGTTCAGAGTAACGGTGAGTGTGGAAGAGAGGTGAAGAAGAGAGTACAGGCAGGATGGAGTAGGTGGAGAAGAGTGTCAGGAGTGATTTGTGACAGACGAGTACCTGTAAGAGTGAAAGGGAAGGTCTACAAGAGGGTAGTGAGACCAGCTATCTTATATGGGTTGAAGACAGTGGCATTGACATAAAGGTAGGAGTTTGAACTGGATATGGCAGAGTTAAAGATGTTAAGATTTGCACTGGGTGTGACAAGGGTGGACAGGATTATGAATAAGTATATTAGAGGGTCAGCCCAGGTTGGAAGGTTTGGAGACAAAGCCAGAGAGGCACGATTACATTGGTTTGGACATGTGCTGAGGAGGGAGGCTGAGTATATTGGGAAAAAGATGCGTAGGATGAAGCTACCAGGTAACAGGAAAAGAGGAAGGCCTAAGATAAGGTTTATGGATGTGGTGAGAGAGGACATGCAGGTGGTTGGTGTGACAGAGTAAGATGCAGAGGACAGGAAGAAATGGAAACAGGTGATCCGCTGTGGTGATCCCTAATGGGAGCAGCCGAAAGAAGAAGAAGAACAGAATATGGACCTTAGCTAATCTATATTGGTTTCCAGGAATTGGAGCAGTAACAGTTAAAAAACACCTAGATTTTATTTCCAACAATTATAAAGGAAATCTTATACTGGGAGGAGACTTTATTTGTACCTTAGAAGCTTCTGAAACTACCAAGAAGTCATTTCACATAGCAACTATTTCAAACTCCTTAAAAAGATGGATTGATTCATTTCATTTAATAGATACTTTTAAAGTAAAAGATGATAAATCCTTATTGTTTTCCCATAAAGACTATAGATTTGGAACACAAACCAGAATAGAAAAAATATTCGTAGTTCAAGATTTACAAGCAAAAATCCTCAACTTCTCAATAATTCCATGCCCCTTCTCAGATCATGACTCTGTGATAATGAAACTCCAAATAGAGTTTAAACCTTTAATCTTCTCAACTAGAATTCCATCACATATCATGAAAATTCAGACCCTGGATGTTGTCAGAACTACAATTATTTCTTGAAATTAATAATACAACAGAAATCCATAGAGTCATGGTTTGGGACTTATTAAAAGTGTATTTATTTGGTAAGACCCTTAGCTGGTACAAAAACAAGGTTAGAGAGTGGGAATCTAAATCATTAGACTTGCAAACCAGACTCGACATCAAAATCTAAAAAAAAAATCAGAATTGTCCAGAAGTCAAAAAAGAAAATAGAGGATTTAAATATAAAATATAATGAAATTCTAACACACAAAACTTGTCTAGCCTTGGAAAAAGTAAAAATAAACTCATTAGCCACCTCCCTCAGATATCTACATAACGTATCTACAAGAATTTAAATACAATCTAAAGCAAATAACATTAGTAGTATATATCATGAAAAGAACAGGAAAAAAGTGTCAGATATAGGAGACATCCTTGAAACATTTTGGTTCCATTATATGGAACACTTCAAAAAAGAAGATTTAGATACCAACCAAATAAACTTAGATACAAACCTTATCAATATAAAAAAATTCCAGAAAACTTAAAACTAGACCTACAAAAACCTACATCCTACAAAGAAATTGTTGACAAGATAAAAGAAAGTAAATCTAACAAAGCTCCAGGGATAGATAGTATAATTATGGAAATTTACAAACTCTTCCCTTCAACAGTAATCTCCCTTTTTCATAAAACTTTTCTAGAAGTCCAGTCAGAAGCAAGAATATCACCCTCATGGAAATATTCTCTCATAACACCAATTCTAAAAGATAATAAACCATCAGACCTTTGCACCTCATACAGACCTATATCATTACTGAATAATGATTATAAAATATTCATGTCAATCCTAGCTAACAGAATGAAAATCCAACTTTCAGAGACAATTAATAATGATCAAACTGGATTTTTATACAACAGGCACACACATTATAATATTGAAAGGATACTTACAGTTAAAGATTATGTGAATAAAGAAGATAGAGAAACACTTGTAATCAGATTAGATATAGAAAAATCCTTAATTTTCCCTCAACTGGGAATATCTATTTAAAACTTTAGCATTATTTGAATTTTCTCCTCCCTTCATATTATTACTAAAACATATATATTAATAACTTAGCCTACATTAAATTAGGTCCTTTCACCTCAGACTATATCCATATAACAAAAGGTACTAAACAAGGATGCCCCCTTTCTCCTATTTTATTTGCTTTGGCTATAGAAATACTTGCAGAAATAATACACAATAATCCAAGAATAAAAGGAATAGAAGTCTATGACCAGTACTATCAAAAATAATGTTTTTTGCTGATTGGTTCATAGGTTCATAGGTTTATACTAGGCTATCTGCCCTAAGGCATTTATAAGCCTAGCCCAAATTTTTGTGGCTTACGCCACCCCTTATATGAAAAAATACTGTGCCCATTAATTTGTTGTGCCTCTGTCCAGCAGTGACACAGAGATGATTCCCGGGGTAAACCTACGATCTCCCATCCACAGGTCTAGATTTCTCTTGAACAGAGTCAGCGAGGTGCTCTGCCTCACATGGACCGGGATTTTATTCCACAGCATAGGGAGTCTCTGAGTGATAAATCTATCCCTCCAGCACGCCCTATTTATATCCGTGCTAAGGTTTAAGTCGCTTGCTCTAGTGGTTTTGGTGGATTTGGATTTTTTGAGGTGGAGCATGTCCATTAATTCCGGGTTGGACATGGCCTTGTATGTCAGGCACATGTCACCTCTGAGCAGACGGTATGCGACTGAATAGAGCTGGAGTTTCTTCAATCTGGCAGAATATGACAGATTTTGGAGTCCCTTTATCCTTTTGGTGAGGAACTTTTGGGGTCTCTCCAATTGCTGCAAATGTCGGGTGAGATACATCCCGAATGGGGCATTGTACTCGATCATTGGTCTGATAAGTGAAGAGTACAGGGGAACAATGACCTCACTAGATCTGGATGTGAATCCCTTCATGATCAGGTGGGCAATGTAGAAGGTCTTTCTAACCACTTTAGCAATGTGAGTGTCAAAAGAAAGGCCACTGTCAACCTGGGTCCCTAGGTCCCTGATAACCTCTTCTGTGCTTAGTGGATTGCCACCTATATGGTAGCTTGGGCTTACCTTGTTTTTCCTGAAGGGTATGACTATACATTTTTTGGCGTTTAACTTCAGGCCATGGCTCTGGTACCAGCTATCTGTTTCTGTGAGTCCCTTCTGAAGGATATCCGTGTCCGATGCACTTTCCACTATGGCGCCCAGTTTGCAGTCGTCTGCAAACTTTGTCAGCCAAAGTCCTCCCATGTTGGCCTGTACTTCTGAGAAGTAGATGCCAAACAATAGGGGGCCAAGGACTGAGCCCTGTGGGACACCACTTGTGACCGGCTTGGAGTCTGACATAGCGCCAGCAACTCTAACCCTGTGGGTTCTGTCCTTAAGCCAGTTTGCAACCCATCTTGTGACATATGGGTTTACATTTAAGCTGGTAAGTTTTTCTACAATACCTGAGTGGGGTATTGTGTCGAAAGCCTTTGCAAGGTCAAGGTAGGCTGTATGGACTGCCTTTCCCTCATCAATGGCCTTGGTGACTGTTTGAAGAAGTCAACCAAGTTCAAAAGGCATGATCTTCCCTTGACAAAGCCAAACTGGGTCGGGTCCAATGTCTGCAAGTCCCCTATATCTTTGTTTATGAGCTCCATTATGATCCTCTCCATAGCTTTGCAGACTAGACTTGTTAAGCTTATGGGCGGTAATTACCAGGGTCCGTGAGGCCGCCTTTGTGGAGTGGGACCACAGTTGCCGTCGCCACTCCTTGGGCACGTATCCTGTGGTAAGGCTGAGATTAAACAGCTGCCTTATGTGCGGGTTTAATTCCTCATTTAGCTTCGTGTAGCACACAGCCGGGACACCATCCGGTCCCATTGATGCTGTGTTTTTAGCTTTAGAGAGCAGCTTTCACCTGCGCATTTGAGATGTCCGGGAGGCTACACTCGGCTGGGATAGTTATCTCTCCTTTAGGGGAGAGGGTGAAGTTTGCACTGAACCTGTCTGCCAGTATGTTGGCAATGTCTGTGGGTTCAGTGATTTTTGTATCATTTTGGACTAATTCTGAGCATATCTGGGAGTTTCCACCCAGGTTCCTAACATAGCTGAAAAAGGCCTTATGATTGTCCTTTGAATCCATGGCAATTTTTCTCTCAAAATTGGCCTTAGTTGATTTTATGAGTGCTCGTAATTTTTTACTAATAATGATCGGGGTGACTTCCCTTTTATGGATTTTGTTCTATCATGTAATAGCTTTCTCCTCTTATTGTAAAGTTTGTTAATGGCTGGGGTCCACCAGACTGGACGTTTGCCCTTTGTGGAAAGAGTCTTGGTTTTATTTGGGATTGCCTGATCCATGCAATCCTGGAGGTGTTCATAGAAGGCATTTGTAAGGGCTTCCGCAGCTTGGGTTGTGGTTTCCACTGGCTCAGGGGCCTTGAAGGATACCACACCAGTCTTGAGTAGTGTGAAGTTTGCTTTAGAGAAGTTCTTCACTGTGGTCTTTTTTGTTGGGGTGGGGGCGGGATGTGGATTTCCAGTGAGATTAGTTTATGATCAGATCTCACCAATGAGGGATATACTTCCGGTGTGGAGCATTTTGTCCCCATGTTTGTGACAATGAGATCTAGTATATTTTCTCCTCTCGTGGGAACAGTGACTAGTTGATGATATTTTATTAACCCTATCAAACTCCAGAGAGTCATTAGGAGAACTAGAAGAAGTAATGAAGAAATTGTATAAGATTTCAGGTCTACACTTTAATAGATCAAAATCAAAATTTCTATTTTTAAATTAGAAAAAAGAACTACAATTTACAGATAAATCCATCATAGGAAAACAAGAACTTAAGCTAAATTGTTTAGGAATAGTGTTATGCAAAAATAAAAACAAAACAATATTAATAAATTATAAAAAAACAGTATTGAAACAATAAAAATATATATAGAAAAGTGGAACAAAATTATATTAAATTTTGAATTCAGATTGTAATTAATAAAAATGGTCATATTGCCAAAAATACTATATGTAGCATTAGCAATACAGTTAATTCCTGAAAGATGCATTCTTAAAGAAATAAACTCATGTTTAATAAAATTTTTATGGTATCCCAAAAAGAATAGAGTAGCTCTAACTCATCACATTAGACCCTGGAAACAAGGAGGATTGAACTTCCCAGAAATAGAAACATATATAAAAGCATCTGTGCTTAAAACTACAATAGACTGGATAAACCCAAATTATTTTGCCAACTGGAAAGAATTAACAACAGTTATATAAATAAATTAATTTAATCTATTAAAAAAAAATCTTAGTATTAGAAAAATCTAACAAATCCTGGTATATACTATGCATTAGTTTACAAAATAATATAACAAAACCTTCTAAAACAACACTGATTAATCATTGCATCAATTCCTTTAGGAAACTTATCAATGCAAACATAGATCTAAAACTTTGGTTTGACCTTTTAACCCCATTTACTATCACTAAGAACTTTCCTCACAAAATATATAAGGAAACAATAACCTCCTGGGAACAAAATGGGTTCTTATGCTGGTTTCAATGTGTAAATAAATGAAATGTTTTAGATATACATATGATTAAAACTGCTTACAATATCCCAACACAGGACTGGTTAACCTTGCAAAACATTATATTGTACATTTAAGATTTATGCAGATTAATTAATAATTCCTCATTTAAAGATAATCCAAATCCAATAAGTTTTCTGTATGAATTTGTATATAATAGTTGTGAAAAGAAAATTTCCATTTTAAATCTATATAAAGAGTTAATAACATATAAAACAATTCCCAAACTATCATACTGGCAGTTCTTAACAAAAGGTCAGTCATTGCAGTTAACAGAAGACATTAAAACTAACATCTTACTATCAGTTAATTACACCTCTAACACACAGTACTGGAAAATATTTAACTGGAAATACTTACATAGAGCATTTTAACACCAGATAGAATTAAAACGATCAGTACTACTACAAATGGTTTTACTGGAGGTGTGAAAAGTCAAATAAAGCAGACTGGATTCATATTTTTATAAATGTAATAAAATTAAATCATATTGGAATGTAATCAATCATTTTTTACAAGATTTATTTATTGAATCCTTTACCTTACCTAAAGCATTGATTATACTAAATGTAAATGAAGGTCCCTACCTGAATAAGACAAATATGTATTTGTTACAGACAATACTTGCTATATCTGGGAAATGCTTAACCAGAAGGTGGAATTCAAATACACCCCCGACCTTGGAAGAATTCTACACTTTACTGAAGACAACTGCATCAATGGAAATAAAAGCCAAAGAACTACGAATCTATCCCAGGCCATTGGTAAATAATCCTTGGAAGAAAGTTATATCTTTGTTGGACACTCTGCAATAATCAGTATTGTATCTCTGATAACTGATCTGTTAATTCTATATTTAATAACATACAGTGTATATAACTGAAAGAGCCTGGAGACTGTAAAGGGGTGGCAGGGGAAAGTGTACTTAGGCAGCATAGGATGGTGGTCTGTAGGATGACGTTGGTGATCAAAAAGAGGAGGAGGGGTGTGAGAGCAGTGCCAAGGAGTTCATGGAAGAGTTAAGACAGGCACTGGGTGGCAGTGAAGAGTTACCAAATAGCTGGGTAACTACAGCAGAGCTAGTAAGAGGGATGGCTAAAAAGGTGCTTGGTGTGACATCTGGAAAGTGGAAGGAGGACAAGGAGACCTGGTGGTGGAATGAAGAAGTACAGGAGAGTATACAGAGAAAAAGGTTGGCGAAGAAGAAGTGGGATTGCCAAAGAGATGAAGAAAGTAGACAATAGTATAAGGAGATGAGGTGCATGGCAAAGAGAGAGGTGGCGAAGGCTAAGGATAAGGTGTATGAAGAGTTGTATAAAAGGTTGGACACTAAGGAGGGAGAAAAGGACCTGTACCGATTCGCTAGACAGAGGGACAGAGCTGGAAAAGATGTGTAGCAGGTAAAGGTGATAAAGGATAATGAGGGAAACGTACTCACAAGCAAGGAGAGTGCGTTGAACAGATGCAAAGAGTACTTTGAGGGGTTGATGAATGAAGAGAATGAGAGGGAGAGAAGGTTGGATGATGTGTGAATAGTGAATTATGAAGTGCAGTGTATTAGCAAGGAGGAAGTATGGATAGCTATGAAGAAGATGAAGAATGGAAAGGCTGTTGGTCTAGATGACATACCTGTGGAAGCATGGAGGTGTTTAGGTGAAATGGCAGTGGAGTTTTTAACTAGATTGTTTAATGAAATCTTGGAAAGTGAGAGGATGCCTGAGGAATGGAGAACAAGTGTTTTGGTACCGATTTTTAAGAATAAAGGTGATGTGCAGAGCTGTAGTAACTACACAGGGATTAAACTGATCAGTCACAGCATGAAGTTATGGGAAAGAGTAGTGGAAGCTAGGTTAAGAAGGGAGGTGATGATTAGTGATCAGCAGTATGGTTTCATGCCAGGAAAGAGCACTACAGATGTGATGTTTGCTCTGAGAGTGTTGATGGAGAAGTATAGAGAAGGTCAGAAGGAGTTGCATTGTGTCTTTGTGGATTTAGAGAAAGCATATGACAGGGTGCCTAGAGAAAAGTTGTGGTATTGTATGAGGAAGTCGGGAGTGTCAGAGAAGTATGTAAGAGTGGTACAGGATATGTACAAGGGTAGTGTGACAGTGGTGAGGTCTGCGGTGGGAGTGACGGATGCGTTTAAGGTGGAGGTGGGATTACATCAAGGATCAGCTCTGAGCCCTTTCTTATCTGCAATGGTGATGGACAGGTTGACAGACGAGATCGGACAGGAGTCCTCATGGACTATGATGTCTGCAGATGACATTGTGATCTGTAGTAAGAGTAGGGAACAGGTGGAGGAGACCCTGGAGAGGTGGAGATATGCTCTAGAGAGAAGAGGAATGAAGGTCAGCAGGACTAAGACAGAATATATGTGTGTGAATAAGAGGGAGGATAGAGGAATGGTGAGGATGCAGGGAGTAGAGGTGGCGAAGGTGGATGAGTTTAAGTACTTGGGATCAACAGTTCAGAGTAATGGTGAATGTGGAAAAGAGGTGAAGAAGAGAGTACAGGCAGAATGGAGTGGGTGGAAAAGAGTGTCAGGAGTGATTTTGACAGACGAGTACCAGTAAGAGTGAAAGGGAAGGTCTACAAGAGGGTAGTGAGACCAGCTATGTTATATGGTTGGAAACAGTGGCATCGACAAAAAGGCAGGAGTCAGAGCTTGATGTGACAGAGTTGAAGATGTTAAGATTTGCACTGGGTGCGACGAGGATGGACAGGATTATGAATAAGTATATTAGAGGGTCAGCCCAGGTTGGAAGGTTTGGAGACAAAGCCAGAGAGGCAAGATTACGTTGGTTTGGGCATGTACTGAGGAGGGATGTAGCGTATATTGGGAAAAAGATGCTAAGGATGAAGCTGTCAGGTAACAGGAAAAGAGGGAGGCCTAAGATAAGGTTTATGGATGTGGTGAGAGAGGACCTGCAGGTGGTTGGTGTGACAGAGCAAGATGCAGAGGACAGGAAGAAATGGAAACAGTTGATCTGCTGTGGCGACCCCTAATGGGAGCAGCCGAAAGAAGAAGAAGAAGTATATAATTGAAAGTCAGGCTATTGTAAATATTGTATATAGTTGTTTCAAATTCTATTTAAAAATATTATGTAAATGTTATTTTAATTGAAAATAAAAAAAATTTTGAGGAAAAAAGGTCTCTAATGAGTTCATCTTGTCTGCAGAATGTCATACACATGGTAATAAAGACCATGCAAGCAGTGACCATGTGAAGTTCTCTTCTGTTGTCATAAATCTAATATTCTCAGCTGTGCAGAGAACATGTGATGTTATCCAGTGGGCAATGAGCTGAACAGGTAGCACTAGTCCCATTTGTGCAACGAGAATTTGATGTTATACTGTGTGTCCTGGGTCATACTGATGGTATTATCTCAATATGTGTGCACGTTGTTATATTGTAGTTATTGTGTTGTTGTGTGCGACTCACTCATAGGATCATAGGATCATAGCATCATAGCAGGTTACTAGGCTAATGGCCCCAGAGCCCTTACAAGCTAGGCACATTCAACCCGTGTTCACAAGGGTGTCTGGTTCAAGCAGACACTGAGTGTGAAGAACACGTCATGTTACCCTGTGAGCAATATCATACATATATCTTGATGACCATGTATGCACTAAGTCTGTATGCTGTGATACACCACATATACAATCAGTGATGGATAGCATTCTGTGCCTGATGGGTAGAAAATGCAACATGTTGTATCTTAAGCAGAAGCAGTGAGATAAAAGATATATAATAAATCCTTATATAATACGCTGCATCTGTATTTATTCATTAAAAGGAAGCATGATTGTCAGAATTAAAACAAATGTAAAGCAGTCGCACTGTAATCAGAAATGGGTCTGCTAGTGTTTCCATGACATCTCTTTAAAGGCATGATGAAATATGTTGTATTAAGTTTGCAGCTTATTAAAATACATTTTCATATGGTAAAGACTGTTGTTAACTATAATGACAGCTGTCATATTAAGAAGAGCTAAAGTATTGATTCCACTAAGTCTCGAATAAGATCTCATATAGATTATAAGGGTCTATATTATATCCTCGAATGCTTAAAAAAGCAAACGTTGATTGATTGAACTTATTTTCATGAAACTGCTAAATATCGAAGCAGCAGAAACTCAATTTTTTTTTCTAGGGAAAGAATTCGGTTGTCCGTTTCTGTTGCTTCGGTATTTTCAGTGTTATGGTGGAAAGTTACCGGTCAGATTCAGGTAAGTGTGTGATTGTGTGGATGAGAGTGTTAGGGTGATTTAGGTGAGTTAGGGTTAGGGCTCGGGTTAGGTGTGTGTGCGATTGAGTGGACATGAGGGTTAGGGCAGATTTAGGTGAGTTAGGGTTAGGGAGCGAGTGAGGTGAGTGTGCGATAGTGACGGACCTTAGGGTTAGGGTTTGGGTTAAGGTAAGTGGGTAGTTAGTGGTGTGTGCATAGTTTAGTGTAGGGTTAGGTATCAGATTTTAGGTGTATGTGTGTGGATTTCTGTTTGTTTGGTGGCTTGTGTTGTGTGTATGTGTTTTGGATCAGCGATTTTTTTCCCTTGGAAAAGAATCGCTGATCTGACAGTTCGAGATTGTAAGCTTTCACTTAAATTAGGTCGATCAATCAATGTTTGCTTTTTTAAGCGTTCGATGATATAATATAGACCCGATTATAACACATTAATATGTTGCTACAGTAAGATGCTCATAAATCGGTTTGAAATATTGTCTATTTAAAAACAAATCATCTAAATCAAAATCATACGCTACCCTAACATGCTATGCAAACTTGACATCTATGCTGTGTGCTACCACCTTGAATCAATTCCTCTATTCATGCTCTTGAGTTGCGGCTGACTCCTACGGAAATCGCATGGACATCTGTTGCCATACTTGATGTTTACCAGGCAGATAGGGAATGAAAGCAGATTGCCAGGTTTTTCTTCCATTTAGTGCACATACAACTAGGGAGAATTTACAGTCAGCCTACTGCATGTCTTTGAGAGGTGAGTGAAAACAGAAGTACACAGAGAAATCCTATACAAACACATCAGACCCCAGTGGCCTAATGGATGAGGCGTTGGTCTCCTAAGCCAAGGATTGTGGGACTGAGTCCCATCTAGGATGATGTAGTCTTGATGCAGCTAAAGCTTTTTTTTTTAGGGTTGGATTGATATAATGGTTCAGATGCTTACCTCACAGTCATAATACACAGGTTTGATTCTCACCTATGGAAGGGAAATTGGCCAGGCTTAAAATGGCCCAAAAGGGCAGCTAGCTTAGTAGTTACCTATAAACCCGTGCACACTGATAGATGAGCAACCGCAAATTATTGCACAATGTATCTTAGTTACTAGACATGCAGTCCAGAAGACATCCTTGAAGAAGGATGGAATTTTGAATAGGGGTTACTGGCTAGGCTTGTGATGTTGTGAAGACTGGTTGTTGATGTTTTCCATTTCTCACATATGTATCAAAAATTATTTTTGCAGGTGGTTAATGAATGGCTTGTTCTGATTATATGGGGAAGTTTATTCTATAGCCTTGGAAGGGGATGTATAACGCATTTGCCAGTTTTATTCTTATTATTAATATTTTTTGTTAGTATTATGGGTGGTGCAGTAGTGCAGCGGTTAACACTGTCACCTCACAACAAGAGGTTCTCCAGTTCGATTCTCGACTGTGGTGCCTTCTGTGCAGAGTTTGCATGTTCTCCCTGCATTTGCGTGGGTTTCCTCCAGGTACTCTGGTTTCCTTCCACATTCTAAAGATATGCTTCTGGAGCATTTCTCCCCAGGCCCCACTGAAAACAGGATCTGTGGAACCTCGTTGGACTTTCCCGGTCAACAAATATTAAATAAATAAATAAATGTCCCCCATGCTATTGTTATCTCCCCTATTTCAATGCTCCAGACAAGGATTTTCAACTAGCATTCAATCAAAGTTCACCTTACATACCAGCAGATGTCACTTTTATGTAAGACGAAGATTATGGTAGCATTTCCTAAAGTCTTTCAAAATAACTCCCATTTTATATCCATATGATTTTTCTAGACAGGAACCATTGTACCTTTTCAAATTGCTTCAGCTAGCATGTTCGAAGGCTACAAAATAGAGTACTGTCTTTATTAAGTTCAAGACCTGTGAGACGTAAAACAGTACAATGATCTGCATGGAATAACTTGGCATGACATTTGAAATTAGATGGGATACAAAATATGCGCTTTTGATATTGGTAGATAGACCTCGACCAAATAGTTGTTTATTGCATTCCATAAATCTTCAATGATGAGGTAATTTGATAAGACACAAACTTTTAGCTTGCAGACATAAAGTAGTATTTCTTTTTCCAAGTTGGAAAAAAAGCACTTCTTTATTCAAGGCAAATGCTCCTGCTTCAGCACAGGACAGATCAGCTAACCTGTCTCCTTACTGAGTCTCCTCTCCTCTCTCATGATTCACTGAAGATTGACCTACTGTAGAAACTGACATATATATCATACATGATTCTTTACTTGACTGTATATTACAGTGTGCTTGTGGACTAGAGTGTACATACACAGATATTTCTAAGTAATTAGTCTGAACTATTCTGTTACTGCTTACATTTCTGTATTTTTGTTTGTGAAATGTTTTTTATTTCAGCCGGGTTGAGCCTGGCTTTGGTGAATATTGATCTGTACATTGCCCCCGTAACAAATAAAAATAAATAAATAAATCAATCAATCAATAAATAAATAAATAGATGGTGTTGGATTTCTAGACTGTAAAGATCAGGCCTTTACTACTAAAGCAATTTATTATTATTATTATTATTATTATTATTATTATTATTATTATTATTATTATTATTATTATTGTTATTGTTATTATTTATTATTATTGTTATTATTATTATTGTTGTTATTAGTATTGTTATTATTATTATTATTTATTATTATTATTATTATTATTTATTATTATTATTATTATTATTATTTTCTAATCATCTGACAAACTTTGGCATGTTGTTTTTTCAAATAATTTGCAAGTCATCAAACATATCTTGCTAGCTATACCTCATTTCCACATTTGTATCTGAGGAGAACAGTGAAAAAATGATGGTCCCGTTGCTGAACCACGTAGAGTACCACTGGCAACATCCATTGCAGTGGACCAGTAATTCCACTACCACCTTAACTTGTTGCATCCCATTGTATTTTATTTCTTATTGGCATTGTTGTGGCCATTGCACTCCATATGACCTAACATTCAATGCAATTAATTTATCAGTTATCATTTACTTTGGAATACATTTGAACGGCTCATCAAAATACGGATAATGCACTCATAAGTCAGTCAGTATTTATACTGTTATTTCTTCAAGTAATGCATTAAAATTCAGAAGACAATGTTCCCCTTAACAAACCCCCATGTTCTGTATCTAAAAGATACAGATCTCCAACTATGTTTTGGAATTTGGATGCATTATATTCATAGGTGTATACTAGGCTAACAACCACTAGGGCCCTTATAACCCTAACCAAGGAACCCAAATGTGACCCAGAAATTTGATTTATATAGGTGATGATTTATTGACTGCCTCTGTCCATCAGCGGTAGAAGCCAGACCAGGGGTGAATTTCCAATTATCTATCCATTGCCTCGAGTTGCACTGAAAAGGGGATAGGAAGGGACTCTGCTTCACATGGTTGGGGAGCATGTTCCAGAGAATGTGAATTCTTTGAGAAAAAAAATCTGTCTCATCAACATATCCTATTTATGTCACAGGCAAAATGTAGGTCTTCTACTCTAGTAGTTCTGATGCTATTTGTTTTGTGGATGTGCAAAAGGTTGATCAAAACAGGGTTCATGGATGACTTGTATGCCAGGCAAAGATCATCTCTTAGAAGTCTGTATGATCTGGAGACAGGGCTTTGAGGCGATCAGTGTAAGACATTGTGTTTACTCTCTGTATTCTTTTTTGCAAGAAACCTTTCTGGACATTCCATTTGCTACATGTGTTTGGTCAAGTACATACTGAAGGGGACATTATACTCTGTGATGGGTCTGATGAGGGCTGAGTACAGGGGTAGGATGAATTATTTTGACCTAGATAGCATGCCCTTGCTTATATGTTGAGTAACATAGAAAAATTTTCTTACTATGGACACATGATGGTCGAAGGCTAGGTTACTATCTGCATGACTTCCCAGAACTCTGATTAGTGAATCAACTTTTAAGGATGTTTTATTGATGACATAGTTATCCAGGGAGGAAGGCTTCCCAAAAGGTACTATAATGCATTTCTTGGTGTTGAGTTTTGAGCCATGGCTTTGGCACTAAGAGATTGTCTATATTACATCTTCTTGAAGGGTGTTCTCATCTGGGTGGGATTCAATGACTTCTCCCAGTTTGCAATCATCTGTGAACATGATCAGCCAAAGTCCTTTGAAAATGGCTTTGACATCTGAGAAGTAGATGCCAAAGAGGAGTGTGTCCAGCACAGAGGCAGGGGGGCCTCCACTGGTGACACACCTCACTGATTCTAACCTCCTGGGTCCTATCAGTGAGCCAGCTAACTATCCAGTATGTTATAAAGGTGGCTTATACCTAGTTCCATAAGTTTGTTGACAATGCCCATGTGGGGTATTGTATCAAATGGCTTACCCAGATGTAGGTGGGCAGTCTGCACCATTTTCCCCTCATCCTTTGCCTTAGTGACCTTTTCAAAGAAGTCCACCTGATTCAATTAACATGACATTGCTTTGATAAAGTTAAACTGGGATGGATCCAGTGTCTGGAAGTTTTCCATGTCCTTGATGATAATTTACATGACAATTCTTTCTGTCTTTGCAAATAAGACTAGTCAGACAAATGGGCCTGTAGTTTCCAGGATCTCTTGAAGGTCATCCCTTATGAAGAAGGATGACCACTACAGTCCTCAATTCATGTGGTACAAAGCCTAATAAGTCATATTTTATATATATTCGGGAGGCATCCTGGGATGTTATTGGGGTTCACTGATACCACGTTCCTGGCTTTAGTGAGTACCAGCACATGCTCCCTAGTTATAGATGGAGGGGTTATGTCTGATGGCATTTTTGAGGGGGTGGTTAGTGCTGACAGGGGAGTAAAGTTGGAACTGAATTTGTCCAATAACAGATTTGCTATATCACTAGGCTCAGTGAATGTGGCACCATTAACCACCAGTTCAGCACATTGCTATGTGCTCCTCTTGAGGTTTCTGACATAGCTGTAGAGGGTCTAATGGTTATCTTTCACCTGGGAGGATATTTTAACCTCAAAATTGGTTTTGCTTGGCCTAATTAGCTCTCTCTTAGTTGTGTTTTTAATTTGAAAATAAAGTTTTTATCCTTATGGGAATTACCCTTCCTAACTTTTGCAATATTTTTTTCCTTTTGTTATATCCATCCATCCATCTTCATCCCTTTTCCCATTTTTGCGCATGGGGTCGGTGTGTAACTTCAACAGTAACAATCATCTCAAGCCAATATTTACACCACTGAGTGGCTAACCTTGCCATGGTCCTTTTGTTGTATATCCAGTTTAATCTGGGATGTCACCAGGGTGGTTTGTTTCTGGGTTTAGTCCTGGGCTTACATCTGATATGTACAGCAGCACCTATGTAGCCATTGACATGGTTGTACAGAGTGTTTGAGAGCAATTCAGCATAGGTTGCTGTGGTCTTTGGATTCAGAGGTGTACCAAATTTTGACAAACTATCACTTAATAAAAGGTAATTTGCCTTGGAATAGTTTCTAACTGCTATTACTTTTAATGGGATTACAGAGATGATTTTGATTTTGAAGGAGACAGTTTTATAGTCAGACCTTACTAGGGAGGATGTGACATTGGGGGGCCTGCAGCATTTTCCCATATTTGCAAGTCTGTTTTCCATGATTTTACATGGGATAGTGGTCAGAAGGATAAATTTGTTTTGACCTTACTTGACCATCTCCTGCCATGTATTGAACTGGTACCACCATAACCTGTTGACACACCTCAAGGATGTGTCAGATATGTTAAACTACAAGCATTTTGTTTAAATGCTTCAAATGTTCAAATGTTTTTTCGTAACTCAAAAGCTGTAAATGTTAATTGAAGGCTGAATATCACTGGTTCATGTGATTTGGTTTAGGATATTTAAATGTGCTTGATGGTTTTTGAAGTATAGTCTGATGAAGTTCTATTTTAAATAAAGTAATAAAGCGCTAACTGCATCACCTCTGGTTTAAGTGTGGAATTTTTGCCTATGGTTATTGTGTTTTTTGGTTTGGAACTATTGCAGTTTTTTTTGTTTTGATTGTTTTGTCGTACAATTTGTATCTTCTCTAGAGCTAGCATCTAATTTCGTCTAATTGAAAATTAAAAGGTATATTGGACATTCCAGATTAATATGCTGAATTATTTACACATTCTAGTAAATTCTGCAACTGAACCTATCACTGTAAACAATCCACATTATTGAGTTAATCTGTTTAACAGAAGTATTCTAATTTTAGGCAATATTTACAGAAACTTTTCACACCATTTTGCAGCATGACGCACAATATTATCATCTGTGATGCCTTCACAGGTATGTTCATTTTGACAAAAAAAGTTAATTAAGCACTCCAAAGGTATGGCTTTATGTACTCGATAGAGAAAATATAACTTGTCAAACTGTGGTAGATTACACTGGGAATGACTGAAAAAATTTGACAGTAGAAAACATTGACTAGCGTAAAAAAACATATAACACGTATTATTGCAAAGGGTCAAGCCCTGATGCATCCTCACATCCCTGCTTCCACAAATATACTAACTCTGAGACCAGGCAATCTTGGAATAAAAGGAAACTTCCGACAACTAGTCCTTCACAAAGTGAATAGCATCAGGTGGTCATCACTGCAATTAAATAGTGCTTTGACTAAACACAATTACCATTTTGATTACAGCTAGTTTGATGTAAGTCATAGATCCTATCATATGGTCCCAGTGCCTACACCAATAATAATAATAATGATGCCTATTTTTAACACAGTAAGCCCACTGGGTACACAATCCCTTTCAGGGGTAACCAGGGGGCAATGACAACTTGCTCAAGATCAGTCTCTAGGCAAAGGAGAGTTCAGAGAATCAAAGCCTGTGTGGCAGGAGCTACAGGTCACAGACCCAACCCTCTGCACTAACTGCCACAAGACAGATTTGTATCTGTTTCACACCCATCCAAAGGAATATAGTTGTTTATTTATTAGCATTTGTTTACCAGGAAAGTCTGAGTAGGTATCATTGAATAATGCAAGAAACAGACTTATAAAAAACAGAAATTCAATACATGAAACAGTAACATAAAACACGTACATAAACCTGTGGCGCTCATTGATGCAACGTGTACTCTTTGCTTGTATTTGCTTTTTGCAGAAGAATATGGAAGTGGAACATCAGAATATAAAACTGAAATCAGTTTCTAAAGAATGCTGGTTATGTTGTGTGTGTTACAAAATGTAAGTTAATATAGTTAATTCCAGTAAAACTGCAGTAAGTGAGAGTAGAAATTGCTGACGTTCTTCATGTCAGTCACTGCTGCCATAACCTAAGCTGTTTGGGTTATAACCTACATAGGATATAATAACCATCCAGCTTCCAAAGCTTCAGGGCACCTTCTAACTACCCAAACCATTAGTCAGATGAAGCTAAGATGACTTAAAACACAGGCTTGGGCACGAAGCCTTTCAGAGGTTTCCTTCCACCGAGAAGAGTGCTCCTCAGTGGGCTTTTCGGGATGGATGCTTTGCTAACGCGGTTCTGTTGCTGGGATGATAAAGTTCCTTTGGGAGAAAAACCTTCCACATTACATTTAATGTAGTTCAAATTAATTTTTTTCTGAGACACATCTACTTTTAAGTTAGGAAGCAGAATTTTCCTTGATTGTCTCATACATTTTACGTACCTTTAAGTGGAAATGCACTTTTTTAATTTATATTTTAAAACATTTTTAAAAGTTGTTTAAAAAACTGTATGTTTTAATTTTGAGGGCTGGGGAAAATGTTTAAAGTGCCTTTCACTGTATTTTTTGGGGGAAAATGTCACATTTTTGCTACCGTTTTACCAATGCTGCTAAGCTTTCTTGATAAAAAAAATCCTGTAAGTACTAGGTGAGCCATTTTAAGGTGAAAATCAAACCCCTTATCTTGTGTCTGTGAGGTAAACAGCATAACCATTATGCCAACACTCAAGCTGGTCAGTTGGACCTTCTTTGAAAAAAATTAACTGACTGGTCCTTGCCATCACAGTAGGCTGGGAATTTGCCACAGCCGTGGGTGATTGACTCTGCTGTGACCAAAACTCAGCCCGCTTTTCTTTTTCTTCAGTTCTTTCAGGTGTCTTCTGTACAGCCATCATTTTCAGGTTTTAGCTACATCCTTTGTGACTGTTGGTGTCCCCTTCAGTGGGCGAGGGACATCCAATCTTGTGGGTCATGGAAGAAGGGGCAGGGAATGTGCCCTTGCTTAGCATGAATGTTGCGCCCACTGCCATCCTTGAGGAAGCTGTTGCTGTTATTACTGGGTTTTTTGCTCTAATTTTCCTATCAAAGAGAGACAGAAAACTAAACATGTAGCCGCTCCCTGTGTCAATTTCTCTGGATGGGGTAATTTATTGGGTTCAGCTCAGGGTCTTGTGCAGGCTATTGACCCTTACTGTAAGGGGATTTCTGGTAAAAGGGAAAGGGATACATCTTTCCCTGATTGCGGCTAAGAATTAGAACTTATGGTGAATATGAAGAGACAGAAGCAGTGTTTTCTCCTCCGGTTTAGGATTCCAATTCTGAAGAGAATGTGTTATTTGAATTCATCTGCCTGTGTGGGCTTGCTTTCTCTCAGACTATTTCCAGGATGAGCCATTTTTGTGGGTGACCAGTTATGGCTTCTCATTCTCTTAAAAATACAATGATTTGCTATAGCTAGAATTTCCAGAACACTCGCCCATGTCCCCAGTGCTGCCAAGTATAACCAGCCTCATCTGCAAGGTCATGGAAAGAACCATCATGCACATTATCAACAAGGACATAGGTGGCCTTAGAACTCTAGCCCCAACCCAGTTTGGCTTTGTAAATGGTAGATCATGCTTATTAAACCTAGTAGACTTCTTTGA
The DNA here is from genome assembly GCF_019279795.1 of Protopterus annectens. Classification (NCBI taxonomy): domain Eukaryota; kingdom Metazoa; phylum Chordata; order Ceratodontiformes; family Protopteridae; genus Protopterus; species Protopterus annectens. Next base: position 1,509,541,265 of record NC_056726.1, read on the forward strand.
AAAGTCACCAAAGCCCTGGATGAAAGTAAGACAGTGCATATTACCTACCCTGTTCTAGCCAAGTCTTTTGACACAATCCACCACTCAGGTATCACTGAGAAACTCTCCCAGCTGGGGATTAACACTTATGCCACTAGATGGGTAGCTAATTGGCTCACTGACAGAGCACATACTGTCAAGGTTGGTGACTCCACCTCTGCCAGTAGACCTCTCATCAGTGCCATACAACAAGGTTCTGTGCTAGGTCTTTTACTGTTTGGAATCTTTTTCTCAGACATCCAGGCTAAAGTAGATGGCCTTTGGCTTACCAAGTTTGCTGATGATTGCAAATTGGGTGCAATCACTGAGTCCCCTAACAATATTAACATATTACAGGAGGGGCTAACACAGACAAATGATGGGTGTCAAAGCCACGGTCTAAAACTAAACACAAAAAAGTGCATTATTATCCTCTTTAAAATGCCAGGGCACGCACAGGAACGAAAATGGCAGATGTCCTCCAATAAAAACGACTGAAGGGGGAAAAATCCAGATATATAAGCCAAAAAATATAGATTCAACGTATCCAAACGTTCGAGGAAAATTTATTGCACATAAAGTAAGCACTTTCACCCATAGGCTTCTTCAGACTATTACACTCCATATAAAAAACAATTACTTTATATAATAGGAAACCACTGCTGATAGGTTAAAAACCTTCTTACACAGATTCAAATTTCTAAGACTCTTAAAGCTAAACATTCCCGATAAATCCCTACTATAAAAACATTTCAAAAATAAATAATAACCATATATCTCATGAAATCTAAAAAGTGCATGTATTTGAATACAATTATATGCATTTAAAATGAAAATATATATATGATATAAAACAAAAATAACAATAATAAAAAAGAAAATAAATATGCCGAGTCAGGCTTGGACAGGTTATTAGACAATGTTTTATTGTTTGAAAAACGCCTTTTAGAGCAAAAAAGGAATAAATTATTGAGAGATGTTAGAGATTTTAAACTCGGCCATGTCTTCACTTGGCCAAGATTTAATGGCACAAATGAGACCAGAAATGAGATGACTTTTAATGTTGGTTCGAATATTATGAATGAGAATAATAATGTATCTACGAATTTAAATGTAGTTAATGTGAATATGAATAATGGGAATAAGGTAAATGATGGGAATAATATGAATGTGAATGATGAAGGGGAGTCCATGGCAAACATTGAACATGTTAAAAATGTAGAAGTCAATACCAACATGCGTCATGGATCTGAGCTGCCTGATACCAATGTGTGGTTGAATGGTTCAAACAACGAACCTGTAGTGAGAAGGAAAATTAATAATGACAGGCCTGTTAGTACGCATGTTAGTGGTGGTAGAATTGTTGTTCAAGCCCCTTTCCCGATAGCGATCCCCCAACGTGCAGGGAGAAAGAGATCCCTGAGCAGGGGGAGACACAAACGGAAAGTGTCAGGGGGAGATCATTCAGGTCCCACCTTGAAGAAAATGTGGGAGAGGATAGAGGGTCATTAGTGATAAACCTCTCACAGAGGTTATTAAGCACACATGAAGAACAAGTCATCAATAAGGGATTAAGTTTTATACCTACTTGCAATAGTGATATAACTGACTCTATATTAGATGTTAGAATGTTTGTACGCAATGTCCAATTAAAATTGGAATTTGGTAATAATGAGAGAGACCATGTAGGAACACAGGCAGATATGTTTCGTCCTAACAGCATTTACACACCATTGTTACATCCCTTATTAGACACATTCTCTAAATTGGTAGAGAATGATTTACATAAGTACTATAATGAGGGAAGATACCAGAAAATTAGAGGTCGGAGACATAACTTGACCTTTCAACAGAGAAGAGCACTCTCTGATTTAAGGAAGGATCAATCTATCATCATTAGACCAGCTGACAAGGGTGGTCCAGTTGTACTGATGGACCGCATAGATTATTTTGAAAGTATGAAGAGTATGTTGAGTGATGAGTTGTTCTATGAGAGAATTAGCATGGACGAAGTTAGCAACAAAGTTTTTCAAGTTTATGATATGTTGGATAACTTGATTAAGAGTTATAATATTACTTGGACCCTATTTAAGTATTTGAAAGTTAGTAATCTGCTAATACCTGTGATACAAGGATTACCAAAGGTCCATAAGTCTATGAATAAGCCACCCATGCGACCAATAGTTGCTGGGCAAGGGTGGCTTACTGAACCATTTTCTATATTTTTAGAACATCATCTTAGGCCCATAGTTGATGTGAATCACTTCATTCTGAAAGATAGTAAACATTTTCTTTTGGATTTATATGATTATACCAGAACTTTGAATGATCATGAACATTACATTCTTGTTACGCTAGATGTCTCCAGTTTGTTCACTGTTACACCTAATGATTTAGGTGTACTCAGAGTACAACACTATTTAAAGAATAAGTCAGAATTGGATAATATGACCATAGATCTCGTAGCATTATTCTTGGAAACAGTGCTTCATAACAACCTGTTTGTTTTTGATGATAATATTTACTTACAAAAAGATGGCGTAGCTATGGGCACTTCCTGTGCCAATAGCTACGCCAATATTGTAATGGCGGATTGGGAGGAAGAATTGTTATTTCCTTTAGATACTTTTCAACAGTATGTTGGATTTTACAGAAGATTTGTAGATGACCTTTTTCTGATTTGGAAGGGTGATGAAACCAGTCTCCTGGAATTTGTACATACTATGAATAGTTTAACTAGGTTTTTTAGGTTTTCTTTTTGTTTTTCTTTAACAGATATATCTTTTTCTGGATGTCAACATTACCAGACTTGATAGTGGGCTTTTGAATACTTCAGTTCATAGGAAGGCTTGTTACAAAAACACCCTGTTACATAGACACAGTATGCATCCCAAGTATGTTTTTGACAATGTTGTTAAAGGACAGATGATGAGAGCATCAAGACTTAATCCAGCAATGAAGGTTACTCGCAGGAGTTATCTAAGCTTAAGTACAGGTTAACTGAGAGGTGTTACAATGAAATTGATGTTGATAGGATTGTAGTTGAAGTGAATGAACTTAGAAACTCAAGGGCACGTCCATATTTTTCTGATTGAGACAAGGTTGAACATGACACCCAAATTATGAAATCAAATGAAATAAGGATACCACTATACTTTACAAAGGATATAAAGCAGGTTAGAGAGATTATAGGAAAACACTGGGACACCCTCCTACTTGACAATGATGTTAATGATATTGTAGGACCTATACCCAAGTTTGTTTATAAGAATAAGCGAAACCTGAAACGCATGTTGTGTCACAATCCCATGGTCTATCAGTGTGTGCCTGATGTCTGTGATTACAACACCTCACCTTGTCATAACTGTAATCAGTGCCAATATATTGACACTGATAAGAGTTTCATACATCCTGTCACTGGACATGAGTACTTGTTTCATATCAAGACAAACTGCTTGAGTACCAACGTTGTCTGTCTTGCTAGATGCATTTCCTACACAGCATTTTACATTGGAAAGACTAGTAGACAACTAAGGGAACGTGTTAGAGAGCATGTGTACCATATACGTCTAGGCTCTGAACACAATGCACTGGCTAAACATGTTATACATTTGGGAGCTTCTCATTCTTTCAAGTTTTGTGTTATGCAAAGGACAAATCCTAATATCAGAGGGGGGGACATTGATAATTATACACAAGAATGTGAATTGAGATGGATCGTTCATTGTAGAGCAGATAGGTACCCTGGTCTTAATGACAGAGTTCAACTGCAGCCCATTCTACGCAAGAAAAAGTTGCTTAAGCCTAAATATTCATAAGCCTTTATTGTCATTTTATTATATTACATATTTTTTTTTTTTTTTTCTTTTTTTTTTTTTTTATTATTGTTATTTTTGTTTTATATCATATATATATTTTCATTTTAAATGCATATAATTGTATTCAAATACATGCACTTTTTAGATTTCATGAGATATATGGTTATTATTTCTTTTTGAAATGTTTTTATATTAGGGATTTATCGGGAATGTTTAGCTTTAAGAGTCTTAGAAATTTGAATCTGTGTAAGAAGGTTTTTAACTGAGGGGGGGACATCCTATCAGACTCCTATATGCTGTGATATAAAAAAATCCCGTATCAGTTGAGGCAGAGTCTAACCTTGTTTTCAAGAAATCTTGACCTTCAATGGATGGGAGATAGATATACCATATACCCACCTCATTGTCTCAGTCAACAGAGGCACAGCAAAATAAGCAAAATGATTCCCCATACTACTAAAGTAAAGGGTGAAAACAAAACTACTAGCTAGGCTTGTAAATGCCCTCGGGCAGATAGCCTAGTATGAACCTATGAACCTATGAACCTATCAGCAGTGGTTTCCTATTATATAAAGTAATTGTTTTTTTATATGGAGTGTAATAGTCTGAAGAAGCCTACGGGTGAAAGCGCTTACTTTATGTGCAATAAATTTTCCTCGAACTTTTGGATACGTTGAGTCTATATTTTTTGGCTTATATATCTGGATTTTCCCCCCTTCAGTCGTTTTTATTGGAGGACATCTGCCATTTTCATTCCTGTGCGTGCCCTGGCATTTTATTTCTTCATTTTATACTGCATTGTTCACAGGAACGTTTATCCCTTTGCTGGTTTCATCTTTATCGTTGGTTTATAATTCTTATCCCCTTTGGCAAAGTGGAATTCCTTGCTAATTACAATATTAACAGAAAACCTCCTAAGTTCAAATACAGTGGTGCGAGATCTGGGAATGCAGGTAGATAGCAACCTGAACTTCTACCACCAAGGTTCCACAATGATAAGGGAAGCTGTTTATATTGTGCATTTCATAAGTAAGGGAATTGCATCCAGGTTCAAGGATGTTATAACTCCACTGTATTCAACCCTCATCAGACCATTAATAGTACAATGCTCCCTTCTGCATGTACCTCACCAGACACCTGCAGCAGCTGGAGAGACCACAGAGGTTTCTCACCAAGAAAATACAAGGCCTCCAAACCATGACTTATGTGGTTTCTCACCAAGAAAATACAAGGCCTCCAAACCATGACTTATGTGGACAGAGTGAATACCTTATCACTGTATACTGTATCATATAGGCTGCTGAGAGGCAACTTATGCCTGGCCTACATGGCAATCTCTGACTCTACCCTGATGGAAATGCTACACATCCTCAAGTCAAATGGCGCAAGAGTCACTCACTCTAGGGATATTAACCTAGCTTGTGACATTAACAGAACATGCTGGAGAGACAGCTATATCTCCCAGAGATTGTCACTACTCTGGAATAAACATCCAGTTCATGTGAAGCAGAACTCCTCACTGACCCTGTTCAAGCACAACCTAGACAAATGGATGGGAGACCACAAATTCACCCAAGGGGTGGTGCCCATGTCCCTCGTGGACAGGGGGTAGTCAGTGTTTATCATAGACTCACTGCGAATTATTTCAAGGACAATTGAGACAATCCAGGATTAACATGGCCAGGCTTGTAAAGGCTCTAGGACTATAAAACTATGAGGATATACTTGTGACAGCCTATGGTTTCTCCAGCCAACCTGCTGTCCCTAAAAAAAAAAAAAAAGGCTTAGAATACACAATGTTCATCATCTTTCATGCTTTTATGTAATGATCCCAGACCTGACCCAGCAGCTATAGCTTTAGTTAATTTAGCTGGTGACAAGCATTTTGTTAATTCTAATCTTTCTCATTCTTAAATGGATAATAAGGGTACTGATACATTTGGAGAAAAAGTGTATGCTTCTGCAACTTTGATTTTTAGAATTCTGAACTGTCAGGCTCATATGTTAAAGTTTATCCCTTCTAATTGTGAAAGTATGAGGAATGTTTTGGCTTCAATTTCCTGTTGTGAGAAAAATCTGTTTTGTGTAGTTTAGTTTCTTCTATTTCTCAAGTCACCCCTTATTGCTTGAATCACAGTTACACTAATTCCAGGGCTGCTGCCACTGGGACTATTTAAGGTTTGCCTGGCTGGATTTGCATAACCTCCTAGAAGATGCCAAAAATTTGTAAAGTAGACAGAATACCAAAAAAAGTCTTCCAGCTAGAGGTACAGAAGTATGGGGGGAAGATGTATTTAAAAGCCATAGATGCTAGTGTAACAATCACTTCTCTTCTTGATTGAATGGCGGCTTATTGATAATAAAAACGAGGAAGCCCCTGGCATGTCATAAGGCAGACAGGAAGCTCCTTATGCACTGTTTGCCAGGAGATGCTGTGTTAGGGAGTGATTCAGCCATGAATGTGCAAACGTCATCAAGTCTGAGGTGGTGAGACTGGATGACGCATGGGGCATGTGCCTGCTGAACTGGAGGTGGACTGCATCTCCAAAATACCCTTTACATATTAGAAGATCGACATTATCCAGAGTTTTCAGATGTTATCTTTCATGTTTTCATGAATTTCTTATTGTGACATAAAACATTTTGTGTTTAGTGAAGGAATCAGTAAGAAGTGCTGTTTTTTGTAGTTCGGTTTTTGGCAACGTATTTAGGGAGAGCAACTTCGGCTTGAGATAGAGGACATGGGAAATCCATATGAAGAATGGGTTTTTAATATAAAATGTGAGTGTATGGAGGTCCTGTCAGCAGTACTATTTAAAAACATAAAAATACCAGGTGGGACGGGGGAGTATTCGCAGGCTTCACTATGGAAGACACTTCAGAAGTGTTCTTTTGCTTGAAAAGCTTTCCAGATCATGAGCATTGCTTGACTGTTAACTGTATAATTTGATTTAATGCTAGTTTGAGAAATACAGCAGTATATATATATATATATATATATATATATATATATATATATATATATATATATATATATATGGGAGATTATGCATGGGGAGGAATGTTCACTTTGTGGAAATGTATAACATAATTTCATTATAAGTTTATGTTTTTACTAATAAATTATTTTCTGTGTGTTAATGAAAATTTATGAATAACTTGCAGATGTTATTTAATCACAGCGGAGCAATCACTAGGTGCAGGAGGGAGTTTTTTGGCATAATGATGCAACATATTGATGGTTATTATTGTTTTTGGTTTAATAAGTAAGCTTTCTGCTTAAACTGGCTAAATGAAATATCTAATATGTGTCTGAGATCTTTATGCACACCTTTGTAAGTACATACTTTGAGGTTGAACAACTACTTCATAGCCATCCCGTGTGTCACAGTACCTTTCTCTTCTGACATTAGATACCTCCCCCCATAATGGGCACACTTATTCTCCTCAGCCTAAACCAATAATCATCTCCAAGATTCCTGGTTCAACAGATGTGAGGCTGCCTTAATGGTTAACATCTTTACCTCACAGATGTAAAATTCAGGGTTTGATTCTGGTCCCAAGTTATTGGCTAAGATTGGAACAGACTGTAAACTGAAAGCATAGTTCCTACCTATGAATAGTCAGGGCTTTATTCATGTATATCAATGGAACTGCTGAAAAATAATTTTTAATGTATCACTTTTATGTCAGTTGTGTCTATGCAAATATATGGAAATAAATAATGTAATGTTAGCCACATTCTACTTGCAAACAAATGATGTTCTTATTAATAAAATATTACAACATATTTGTCTTGACAGTATAAAAGGTCTTTATTCAAGATAAAATTGATAATTCAGATTAAACATTTGGTAGTTGTAACTTTTTTCAGGTTTCATTAAAAGCATACATATCGACTGCTTTATCCACTGAGATATATTTCACAGAATCCATTTTAAGAATCCTGACATTTATTCAATATTTTAAATGTTCTACTAGAAACGTTCCAGCTACAAAAATGTAACATTTTATATATTCACTAAGAACACTTTTAGAAAGTAGTTATAATTTCTTTTTTAAATATCTGGCAAATGCTGTAGCTTCTGAATGTCATAGCCTTATGAAAGAAATAGGTAACGTGATCAACTAAAGCAAAAATATGATCGTATAACCATTTCATGATAATTGTGTCCACTAATATATTTCTTTAAGGCAGGAATTTAATATGCTACAATGGATAATATGTACAACTGGCAACAGTAAGGCATTTAAAAACTGAGTTTTCATGTCACTTTTTTAACTTGTTGCTCTGAAAGCATCTACATGGCTGTTATACAAACATTCAGAGGATTAGCATGGAATTTCAATCATCTGAGCATATTGACTAAGTTATAAAGATTCACTCCATATTTCATGCAGGTATTTTTTATTAATAATGGAGTTACACATGCATGGTGATGAAAAATACCATGAAAGCTACTAATGCAATGGTGTAAACATCTGGAACACCATGAAAGCTACTAATGCAATGGTGTGAACATCTGGAATGAATCATCTTGATTTGCACAGACTATTAAAATTCTGGATGTTTAATTATTTGTGTTCCAAATAATGCATGTGATCACATAAAAGCAGAAAATTTAAAATAAAATGCAGCAGGGGGTGTTTTGCTCTACACATGTAGACTCTGAACTATGAGATTTGTTTTACCTTTCCTAGTTTAGTGGGAAACAAATGTTGTGCAGATTAGTGTTAAGTTCCTTGGATACTGTTCTCTGCATACTGTGACCCAGCCTATATAGCAATGCCTTGTAGATAGTGCCATACTGCACGCTATTATTTTAGGTGTGCTGTCTCATCTGCATAGCCTTATCCTGTCAATACTGCCTACAGTTATAGTGCTGTTGTGCAGATAATGTGTTCCCATAATATATAGGTCATAAAGGATATAATGTGCCTATTACAGAGTAATATACTGGTATTCAGTGTGATAATCTGTACACTATGGTCTGCTTGGTACCAGAGTTCATGGTACTGATATGGGCGTACTGTTTCAGCGGTGTGACAATTTCCTGTGTGCTGCGCAATAGTACTTGGTAATATCCTAAGTGTGACGTGTCATTTATGGATTTAGGACTGTTGATCGAAAGTTCAACAGTCCGAATCCACTATCACCGAACACACTTTAACAAAAGCGCTTTCGCTAAAGTATATTAAATTAAAAAAAAAAAACATTAAATCAACCTTTACACAGGGGGCAAGCCCCCCTGTAACCCCCATGTGGGTGGCTGTGCCCCCACACACCTCCTACTTTAATATTCTCACTCTGAGATCACACTACAGTGGGGAAAAGGGACTTTTCCCTTATCCGCACCGTAGTACGACCGTCACAACAGGCATACTTATGCGAAAATGCAGCTTTGGTGAAAAGCATTTTCATCTAAGTATGGCCGCATATTCGCGATTCGGTAAAAAGTGCATTTGTGCAAGAGACCTAGACCCGTCATTTACATGATGCTAGGATACACAGTGTCTGAATCGACGACTATAATGCACAGTATTTGGACCCAGGACCACAGTGCTCACTACAAAAATAGAAGCACAAGCTTCTGAACTTTAAGAACTTAAGGATATTATGCCATCCACCGCACATTATTTCATCAACGTAATGTCATCCTGCCTTTTTTGTCTTATGTCAAACACCATCATGTCATCCTGCCTTTTTTGTCTTTTGTCAAACACCATCATATTGGGTGACTTCAACTACCCGAATACAGACTGGGAACATTACTCAAGCCCTAACTTTCTAGCCCAACGGTTCCTGGAGTTCATAAATTCAAAGGCCATGGAACAGCTATTCACTGTTCCCACGAGAGGAGAAAATATACTAGATCTCATTATCACAAACATGGGGACAAAATGCTCCACACCGGAAGTATATCCCTCATTGGTGAGATCTGATCATAAACTAATCTCACTGGAAATCCACATCCCGCCCCCACCCCAAACAAAAAAGACCATAGTGAAGAACTTCTCTAAAGCAAACTTCACATTACTCAAGACTGGTGTGGTATCCTTCAAGGCCCCTGAGCCAGTGGAAACCACAACCCAAGCTGCGGAAGCCCTTACAAATGCCTTCTATGAACACCTCCAGGACTGCATGGATCAGGCAATCCCAAATAAAACCAAGACTCTTTCCACAAAGGGCAAACGTCCAGTCTGGTGGACCCCAGCCATTAACAAACTTTACAATAAGAGGAGAAAGCTATTACATAATAGAACAAAATCCATAAAAGGGAAGTCACCCCTGATCATTATTAGTAAAAAAATACGAGCACTCATAAAATCAACTAAGGCCAATTTTGAGAGAAAGATTGCCATGGATTCAAAGGACAATCATAAGGCCTTTTTCAGCTATGTTAGGAACCTGGGTGGAAACTCCCAGATATGCTCAGAATTAGTCCAAAATGATACAAAAATCACTGAACCCACAGACATTGCCAACATACTGGCAGACAGGTTCAGTGCAAACTTCACCCCCCCTCTTCCCCCCTAAAGGAGAGATAACTATCCCAGCGGAGTGTAGCCTCCCAGACATCTCAAATGCGCAGGTGAAAGCTGCTCTCTCTAAAGCTAAAAACACAGCATCAATGGGACCGGATGGTGTCCCCGGCTGTGTGCTACTCAAGCTAAATGAGGAATTAAACCCACACATAAGGCAGCTGTTTAATCTCAGCCTTACCACAGGATACATGCCCAAGGAGTGGTGTACGGCAACTGTGGTCCAACTCCACAAAGGCGGTGCCTCTACGGACCCTGGTAATTACCGCCCCATAAGCTTAACAAGTCTAGTCTGCAAAGCTATGGAGAAGATCATAATGGAGCTCATAAACAAAGATATAGGGGACTTGCAGACATTGGATCCTACCCAGTTTGGCTTCGTCAAGGGCAGATCATGCCTTTTGAACTTGGTTGACTTCTTCGAAACAGTCACCAAGGCCATTGATGAGGGAAAGGCAGTCCATACAGCCTACCTTGACCTTACAAAGGCTTTCGACACAATACCCCACTCGGGTATTGTAGAAAAACTTACCAGCTTAAATGTAAACCCATATTCCACAAGATGGGTTGCAAACTGGCTTAAGGACAGAACCCACAGGGTTAGAGCTGCTGGCGCTATGTCAGACTCCAAGCTGGTCACAAGTGGTGTCCCACAGGGCTCAGTCCTTGGCCCCCTGTTGTTCGGCATCTACTTCTCAGAAGTACAGGCCAACATGGGAGGACTTTGGCTGACAAAGTTTGCAGACGACTGCAAACTGGGTGCCATCGTGGAAAGTGCATCGACACGGATATCCTTCAGAAGGGACTCACGGAAACAGATAGCTCATGCCAGAGCCATGGCCTGAAGTTAAACGCCACAAAATGTATAGTCATACCCTTCGGGAAAAACAAGGTAACCCCAAGCTAATATATAGGTGGCAATCCACTAAGCACAGAAGAGGTTATCAGGGACCTGGGCACCCAGGTTGACAGTGGCCTTTCTTTTGACACTCACGTTGCTAAAGTGGTTAGAAAGACCTTCTACATTGCCCACCTGATCATTAAGGGATTCACATCCAGATCTAGTGAGGTCATTGTTCCCCTGTACTCTTCACTTATCAGACCAATGATCGAGTACAATGCCCCATTCGGGATGTATCTCACCCGACATCTGCAGCAATTGGAGAGACCCCAAAAGTTCCTCACCAAAAGGATAAATGGACTCCAAAATCTGTCATATGCTGCCAGATTGAAGAAACTCCAGCTCTATTCAGTTGCATACCGTCTGCTCAGAGGTGACATGTGCCTGACATACAAGGCCATGTCCAACCCGGAATTAATGGACATGCTCCACCTCAAAAAAATCCAAATCCACCAAAACCACTAGAGCAAGCGACTTAAACCTTAGCACGGATATAAATAGGATGTGCTGGAGGGATAGATTTATCACTCAGAGACTCCCTATGCTGTGGAATAAAATCCCGGTCCATGTGAGGCAGAGCACCTCGCTGGCTCTGTTCAAGAGAAATCTTGACCTGTGGATGGGAGATCGTAGGTTTACCCCGGGAATCATCTCTGTGTCACTGCTGGACAGAGGCACAACAAACTAATGGGCACAGTATTTTTTCATATAAGGGGTGGCGTAAGCCAAAAAACTTTGGGCTAGGCTTATAAATGCCTTAGGGCAGATAGCCTAGTATAAACCTATGAACCTATGAACCTATGAACCTATTATGTAGGCAGGGCAGTCCTAAAATGTGTACTACAGGTAAGCTCTACATTTCTTTCTACATTACTAACACATGTGGTACTGGACTGAGGGTACAACATCAAAGTTTTTATATATGTAACCTCTGATAACAAGAACTGCCATGTCTCATGCTTATGACAGCATCATAATCATCATCATCATCACAGTACAGGAGCTACAGTACTGTACTAAGGTTATGGTGTCCGATTTCACATATAGTAATACACTGCTTGTGACAGCATGGCTTTAGATACAGTGTTAGTAGAGACTTATAACCTTAATAATACAACAATTGTGAGAGAAAGATATAGTGTTAGTAGCGACTTGGGACATAAATCATAGTAATAAACCGCTTATGAGAGCATGGTTTTAGATACAGTATTAGTAGAAATTTAGGACACTAATCATAGTAATATACTGCTTGTGAGGGTGCAGCTAAAGATAATGTGTTAGTAGGACTAAGGACATTAATCCTAGGTAATATACTACGTGTGACAGCATGGCTTTCGAAAAAGTGTTAGTAGTGACTTGAGACATTAATCATAGTAATATATCGATTGAAAGATCATTTCTATAGAGACAGTTTTAGTAGTAACATAAAACATTACTCATAGTACTACACGATTTGTGAGGGCATGGCTTTAGATACAGTGTTACTAGTGACTTGGGACATTAATCTCAATAATATACCGCTCGTGAGAGCATGGCTTTCGATGCAGTGTTAGTAGTGACTTGGGACATTAATAATAGTAATATACCCCGTGTGAGAGCATGGTTTTTGATAAAGTCTTAGCTGTGACTTGGGACATTAATCATAGTCATATAATGTTTGAGAGAGCATGGCTTTCAATACAGTATTAGCAGTGACTTGAGACATTAATCATAGTAATATATCCCTTGTGAGAGCATGGTTTTCGATAAAGTCTTACTAGTGTCTTAAAACATTAATCATAGTAATAAATGACTTATGAGGGCATGGCTTTAGATACAGTGTAAGTAGTGGCATACGACATTAATCATAGAAAACTACCGCTTGTGACAGCATGGTTTTAGATATAGGGTTATAGTGGCTTAGGACAATAATTTTAGTAATATACCAACTATGAGAGCATGGCATTAGATAAAGTGTTAGTAGTGACTTAGGGCATTAATCATAGTAATACACTGTGTGTGGGAGCATGGCTTTACATACAGTGCTAGTAGTGACTTAGGAAATTAATCACAGTAATATACCGCTTGTGAGAGCATGGCTTTAAATACAGTGTTAGTACTGACGTGGGACATTAATTACAGTAATATACTGCTTGAGAGAGCATGGCTTTAGATACAATGTTAGTAGTGACTTGGGACATTAATCATACTAATATACCGTGTGTGGGAACATGGCTTTCGATAAAGTGCTAGTAGTGACTTGGGACATTAATCATAGTAATATGCCGCTTGTAAATGCATGGCTTACGATACAGTGTTAGTTGTGACATGTGACATTAACTACAGTAATATACCGCTTGTGAGAGCATGGCTTTAGATACAATGTTAGTAGTGACATGGGACATTATTCCTAGTAATATACTACATGTGAGAGCATGGCTTTTTATACAGTGTTACTAATGACTTGGGACAATAATCTCAGTAATATGCCGCTTGTGAGAGCATGGCTTTCGATGCAGTGTTAGTAGTGACTAAGGGCATTAATCATAGTAATATACCGCTTGTGAGAGCATGGCTTTACATACAGTGTTAGTAGTGACACGGGACATTAATTACAGTAATATACCGCTTGAGAGAGCATGGCTTTAGATACAATGTTAGTAGTGACTTGGGACATTAATCATACTAATATACCGTGTGTGGGAACATGGCTTTCGATAAAGTGCTAGTAGTGACTTGGGACATTAATCATAGTAATATGCCGCTTGTAAATGCATGGCTTACGATACAGTGTTAGTTGTGACATGTGACATTAACTACAGTAATATACCGCTTGTGAGAGCATGGCTTTAGATACAATGTTAGTAGTGACATGGGACATTACTCCTAGTAATATACTACATGTGACAGCATGGCTTTTGATACAGTGTTAGTTGTGACATGGGACATTAACTACAGTAATATACCGCTTGTGAGAGCATGGCTTTAGATACAATGTTAGTAGTGACATGGGACATTACTCCTAGTAATATACTACATGTGACAGCATGGCTTTTGATACAGTGTTACTAGTGACTTGGGACAATAATCTCAGTAATATACCACTTGTGAGAGCATGGCTTTCAATTCAGTGTTAGTAGTGACTTAGGGCAGTAATCATAGTAATATACTGTGTGTGGGAGCATGGCTTTACATACAATGTTAGTAGTGACTTAGGACATTAATCTCAGTAATATACCGCTTGTGAGAGCATGGCTTTACATACAGTGTTAGTAGTGACATGGGACATTAATCTCAGTAATATACCACTTGTGAGAGCATGGCTTATGATACAGTGTTAGTTGTGACATGGGACATTAACTACAGTAATATACCGCTTGTGAGAGCATGGCTTTAGATACAATGTTAGTAGTGACATGGGACATTACTCCTAGTAATATACTACATGTGACAGCATGGCTTTTGATACAGTGTTACTAGTGACTTGGGACAATAATCTCAGTAATATACCGCTTGTGAGAGCATGGCTTTCAATTCAGTGTTAGTAGTGACTTAGGGCAGTAATCATAGTAATATACTGTGTGTGGGAGCATGGCTTTACATACAATGTTAGTAGTGACTTAGGACATTAATCTCAGTAATAAACCGCTTATGAGAGCATGGCTTTAGATACAATGTTAGTAGTGACTGGGACATTGATCATAGTATTATACCGCTTGTGAGGGCCAGACTTTCGCTTCAATGTTTGCAGTGTTTGGGACATTAATCTCAGTAATATACCTCTTGTGAGAGCATGGCTTTAGATACAATGTTAGTACTGAATTTGGACATTAATCATAGTAATATACCCCTTGTGAGATCATGGCTATCGATAAAGTGTTGCTAGTGACTTAGGACATTAATCATAGTAATATACCACTTGTGAGAGCATGGCTTTCGATGCAGTGTTAGTAGTGACTTAAGACATTAATTACAGTAATATACCACCTGTGAGAGCATGGCATTTGATACAGTGTTAGCAGTGACTTAGGACATTAATCATAGTAATAAACTGTGTATGAGAGCATGGCTTTACATACAGTGTTAGTAGTGACTTGGAACATTCATCTCAGTAATATATCGCTTGTGAGAGCATGGCTTTCGATGCAGTGTTAGTAGTGACTTTGGACATTAATCATAGCAATATACCCCGTGTGAGAGCATGGCTTTCGATATAGTGTTAGCAGTGATTGAGACATTAATCTCAGTAATATACCGCTTGTGAGAGCATGGCTTTAGATACATTGTTAGTACTGACTTAGGACATTAACTTTAGTAATATACCGCTTGTGACAGCATGGCTTTCGATGCAGTGAAAGTAGTGACTTGGGACATTAATCTCAGTAATATACCATGTGTGGGAACATGGCTTTCGATAAAATGCTAGTAGTGACTTGGGACATTAATCATAGTAATATGCCGCTTATAAGGCATGGCTTTAAACACAGTATTAGTAGTGACTTGTGACACTCATCTCAGTAATATACCGCATGTAATAGCATGGCTTTACATGCAGTGTTAGTAGTTCCTTAGGACATTAATCGCAGTAATATACCCCTTGTGAGAGCATGGCTTTCGATGCAGTGTTAGTCGTGACTTAGGACATTAACCATAGTAGTAAACTGTGTGTGGGAGAATGACTTACATACAGTGTTACTAGTGACTTGGGGCATTAATCATAGTAATATTCCACTTTTTATACAGTGTTGGCAGTGACTTAATACATTAATCTTTGTAATATACCATTGTGAGGGCATGGCATTAGAAACAGTGTTAGTTGTGACTTGGGACATTAATCCCAGTCATATACAGCTTGTAAGTACATGGCTTTACATACAGTTTTAGCAGTGACTTAGGACATTACTCTTTGTAATATATCCCTTGTGAGAGCATGGCTTTAGATACAGTGTTAGTAGTGACTTGGGACATTAATTTCAGTAATATACCACTTGTGAGAACATGGCTTCAGATACAATGTTAGTAGTGACTTAGGACATTAATCATAGAAAACTACTGCTTGTGAAGGCATGGTTTTAAATACAGTGTTAGCAGTGACTAAGGACATTAATCATAGTAATATTACATTTGAGGGAGCACGGCTTTTGATACAGTGTTAGTAGTGACGTGCGATCTTAATTACAGTAATATACTGCTTGCGAGAGCATGGCTTTCGATACAGTGTTAGTAATGACTAGGGACATTAATTACAGTAATACACCACTTGTGAGAGCATGGCTTTAGAAACAATGTTAGTAGTGACCTAGGACATTAATCATAGAAATCAACTGCTTGTGAGATCATGGCTTTTGATACAGTGTTAGTAGTGACTTGGGACATTAATCACAGTAATATCCCACTTGTGAGAGCATGGGTTTAGATACAATTAAAGAAATCTACTGCTTGTGAGTGCATGCTGCTAAATACAGTGTTAGTAGTGACTAAGGACTTTAATCATAGTAATATACCACCTTTGAGAGCTTGGCTTTCGATACAATGTTAGTAGTGACTTGGGACATTAATCAAAGTAATATACTGGCTGTGAGAGCACGGCTTTCGATGCAGCGTTAGTAGTGACTTGGGACATTAATCTCAGTAATATACCACTTGTAAGAGCAAAACTTTTGGACAGTGTTAGTAGTGACTTGGGACATTAATTACACTAATATACCGGTTGTGAGAGCATGACTTTTGATAAAGTTAGAAGTGACTTAGGACATTAATCATAGTAATATACTGTGTGCAGGAGCATGGCTTTACATACAGTGTTAATAGTGACTTAGGACATTAATCTCAGCAATATGTCACTTGTGAGAGCATGGTTTTAGATACAATCTTAGTAGTGACTTAGGACATTAATCTCAGTAATATACTGCTTGTGAGAGCATGGCTTTAGATACAATGTTAGCAGTGACGCAGTGACTTGGAAAATTAATCTTAGTAATATACCCCTTGTGAGAGCATAGCTTTCGGACAGTGTTAGTAGTGACTTGGGACATTAATTACAGTAATATACCGGTTGTGAGAGCATGGCTTTCGATGCAGTGTTAGTAGTGACTTGGGACATTAGTCTCAGTAATATACCACTTTTGAGAGCATGGCTTTCGATGCAGTGTTAGTAGTGACTTGGGAAATTAATCTCAGTAATATACCCCTTATGAGAGCATAGCTTTCGGACAGTGCTAGTAGTGACTTGGGACATTAATTACAGTAATATACCGGTTGTGAGAGCATGACTTTTGATAAAGTGTTAGTGGTGACTTAGGACATTAATCATAGTAACATAGTGTGTGGGAACATGGCTTGTAATAAAGTGTTAGTAGTTAATTAGGACATTAAGCATAGTAATATATCACTTGTGAGAGAAGGGTTTTCGATACAGTGTTAGTAGTGACTTGGGACATTAATCTCAGTAATATACCCCTTGTGAGAGCATTGCTTTACATACAGTGTTATTAGTGACGTAGGACATTAATCACAGTAATATACCCCTTGTGAGAGCATGGCTTTCATAAAGTGTTTGACTTGGGATATTAGTACAATACAGTAATCAGTTGTGAGAACATGGCTTTTTTTAAAGTGTTAGTATAGTAACTTACGACATAATCACAGTAAATATACTGTGTGTGGGAGTGACTTTATATACAGTGTTAGTAGAGACTTAGGACATTAATCTCAGTAATATACCGTGTGTGGGAACATGGCTTTACATACAGTGCTAGTAGTGACTTAGGACATTAATCATAGTAACATACTAGGTGTGATGGCATGGCTTTTGATACAGTGTTAATAGTGACTTGGGACATTAATCTCAGTAATATACCGCTTGTGAGAGCATGGCTTTCGCTGCAGTGTTAGTAGTGACTTAGGGCAGTAATCATAGTAATATACTGTGTGTGAGAGCATGGCTTTACATACGGTGTTAGTAGTGACTTACGACATTAATCTCAGTAATATACCACTTGTGAGAGCAAGGCTTTAGATACAATGTTAGTAGTGACTTGGGACATTAATCATAGTATTATACCACTTGTGAGGGCCAGACTTTCAATTCAGTGTTAGCAGTGATTGGGACATTAATCTCAGTAATATACCTCTTGTGAGAGCATAGCTTTAGATACAATGTTATTAGTGTCTTGGGATGTTAATCATAGTAATATTACCACTTGTGAGAGCATGGCTTTCTTTGCAGTGTTAGTACTGACTTAGGACATTAATGTCAGTAATATACCACCTATTAGAGCATGGCATTCGATACAGTGTTAGCAGTGACTTAGGACATTAATCATAGTAATAAACTATTTGTGAGAGCATTGCTTTACATACAGTGTTAGTAGTTACTTGGGACATTAATCTCAGTAAAATACCACCTGTGAAAGCATGGCATTCGATACAGTGCTAGTAGTGACTTGGGACATTAATCTCAGTAATATACCATGTGTGGTAACATGGCTTTCAATAAAGTTTTAGTAGTGACTTGGGACATTAATTACAGTAATAGACGAGTTGTGAGAGCATGGCTTTTGGTAAAGTGTTAGTAGTGACTTAGGACATTAATCATAGTAATATACTGTGTGTGGGAGTATGGCTTTACATACAGTGCTAGTAGTGACTTAGGACATTAATCCTAGTAATATACTGCTTCTGAGAGGATGGCTTTCGATGCAGTGTTAGTAGTGTTTTGGACATTAATCTCAGTAATATACCGCTTGTGAGAGCATGGCTTTTGATGCAGTGCTAGTAGTGACTTTGGGCATTAACCATAGTAATATACTGTCTGTGGGAGCATGGCTTTCGATGCAGTGTTAGTAGTGACTTAGGACATTAATCTCAGTAATATACCACCTGTGAGAGCATGGCATTCGATACAGCATTAGCAGTGACTTAGGACATTAATCATAGTAATAAACTGTTTGTGAGAGCATAGCTTTAGATACAACGTTAGTAGTGACTTGGGACATTAATCTCAGTTATATACCATGTATGGGAACATGGCTTTCGATAAAGTGTTAGGAGTAACTAAGGACATAAATCATAGAAATCTACTGCTTGCTAGGGCATGGTTTTAAATACAGTGTTAGTAGTGACTAAGAACTTTAATCATATTAATATACCGCCTTCGAGAGCATGGCTTTTGATACAATGTTAGTAATGAGTTGGTATATTAATCATAGCAACAAACTGCTTGTGAGAGCATGGCTTTTGATACAGTATTAGTAGTGACTTGGGATATTAATCTCAGTTATATACCACGTGTATGAGCATGGCGTTCAATAAAGTGCTAGTAGTGACTTAGGACATTACTCATAGTTGTATACTGTGTTTTGAAGCTTGGCTTTACATACAGTGTTAGTAGTGACTTAAGAAATGAATCATAGTAATATACCCCTTGTGAGAGCATGGCTTGAGATACAGTGTTAGTAGTGACTCAGAACATTAATCTCAGTAATATACCACTTGTGAGAGCATGGCTTTAGATAGAATGTTAGTAGTGACTTGGGACATTAGTCATAGTAATATACCCCTTGTGAGAGCATGGCTTTTGATAAAGTGTTAGTAGTGACTTAGGGCATTAATCATAGTAATATACTGCTTGTGAGAACATGGCTTTTGATACAATGTTAGTAGTAACTTGGGACATTAATATCAGTAATATACCACTTGTGAGAGCATGACTTTACATACAGTGTTAGTAGTGACTTTGGACATTAATCATATTAATATACCCCTTGTGAGAGCATGGCTTTAGATACAATGCTAGTAGTGACTTGGGACATTAATCATAGTAATATATCTTTGTGAGAGCATGGCTTTTGATAAAGTGTTACCTGTGGCTTGGGACATTAATCATAGTAATATAAAGTTTGAGGGAGCATGGCTTTCAATACAGTGTTAGTAGTGACTTGAGACATTAATCTCAGTAATATACCCCTTGTGAGAGCATGGTTTTCGATAAAGTGTTACTAGTTACTTAGGACATTAATCATAGTAATATACTGCTTGTGAGAGCCTGGCTTTCGATAAAGGGTTAGCAGTGACTTGGGACATTAATCTCAGTAATATATCACCTGTGAGAGCATAGCATTCGATATAGTGTTAGTAGTGACTTTGGACTTTAATCAAAGTAATATACTGTGTGTGGGAGTATGGCTTTACATACAGTGTTAGTAGTGGCTTAGGACACTAATCATAGTAATATACCACTTGTGAGAGCATGGCTTTCGATGCAGTGCTACTAGTGACATAGGTTATTAATCATAGTAATATATGGTGTGTTGGAGCAATGCTTTACATGCATTGTTAGTAGTGACTTAGGACATTAATCATAGTAATATACCGCTTGTGAGAGCATGGCTTTACATACAGTGTTAGTAGTGACTTGGGACATTAATCTCAGTAGTATACTCCTTGTGAGAGCATGGATTTACATGCAGTGTTAGTAGTGTCTTTGGACATTAATCTCAGTAATATACCGCTTGTGAGAGCATGGCTTTACATACAGTGTTAGTAGTGACTTAGGGCATTAATCATAGTAATATACTTTGTGTGGGAGCATGGCTTTACATACAGTGTTAGAAGTGACTTAGGACATTAATCACAGTAATATACCGCTTGTGAGAGCATGGCTTTCGATGCAGTATTAGTAGTGACTTAGGACATTAATCTCAGTAATATACCGCTAGTGAGAGCATGGCTTTCGATGCAATGTTAGTAGTGACTTGGAAAATTAATCTCAGTAATATACCACGTGTGGGAACATGGCTTTCGATGCAGTGTTAGTTGTGACTAGGGACATTAATCATAGTAATATACCCATTTTGAGAGCATGGCTTTCGATGCAGTTTTACTAGTGACTTAGGGCATTAATCATAGTAATATACTGTGTGTGGGAGCATGGCGTTACATTCAGTGTTAGTAGTGACTTAGGACATTAATTTAAGTAACATACCTTTTGTGAAAGCATGGCTTTAAATACAATGTCAGTAGTGACTTGGGACATTAATCTCAGTAATAAACCAAGTGTGGGAACATGGCTTTCGATAAAGTGTTAGTAGTGACTTAGGACATTAATCATAGTAATATACCACTTGTGAGAGCATGGCATTCGATATAGTGTTAGTAGTGGCTTAGGACATTAATCATAGTAATATACTGTGTGTGAGAGCATGGCTTTCGATACAGTGTAAGTAAGGACTTAGGGAATTAATCATAGTAATATACAGTGTGTGGGAGCATGGCTTTACATACAGTGTTTGTAGTGACTTAGGACATTAATCATAGTAATATACCACTTGTGAGAGCATGGCTTTCGATACAGTGTTAGCAGTGACTTAGGACATTAATCTTTGAAATATACCACTTGTGAGAGCATTGCTTTAGATACAGTGTTAGTTGTGACTTGGCACATTAATTTCAGTAATATACCGCTTGTGAGAGCATTGCTTTAGATACAGTGTTAGTTGTGACTTTGCACATTAATTTCAGTAATATACCACTTGTGATAGCATGGCTTTAGAAATAATGTTAGTAGTGACTTACAACATTAATCATGGAAATCTACTGATTGTGATGTCATGGTTTTGAATAGTGTTAGTAGTGACTGGGGACATTAATCATAGTAATATACAGTGTGTGGGAGCATGGCTTTACATACAGTATTAGTAGTGATTTAGGACATTAATCATAGTAATATACCACTTGTGAGAGAATGGCATTCAATACAGTGTTAGCAGTGATTAAGGACATTAATCTTTGTAATATACCGCTTGTGAGAGCATGGCTTTAGCTACAGTGTTAGTAGTGACTTCGGACATTAATTATAGTAATATTCTACTTGTGATAGCATGGCTTTAGAAACAATGTTAGCAGTGACTTGGGACACTAATCATAGAAATCTACTGCTTGTTAGGGCATGGTTTTAAATACAGTGTTAGTTGTGACTAAGGACATTAATCATATTAATATACCACCTTTGAGAGCATGGCTTTCTATACAATGTTAGTAATGAGTTGGGACATTAATCATAGGTTCATAGGTTCATAGGTTCATACTAGGCTATCTGCCCTAGGGCATTTATAAGCCTAGCCAGAGTGTGTTTGGCTTTCGCCACCCATTTTTAATTAATTTTACTATGCCTTTTTTTTGAGGTTAGTATACTGTGTCTCTGTCTAACAGTGACACAGAAGTGATAGCCGGGGTAAACCTACGATCTCCCATCCACTCATCAAGATTCCTCTTGAAGAGAGTCAATGTGGGACTCTGTCTAACCTGGACTGGGATTTTATTCCAGAGTGAAGGGAGCCTCTGGGTTATGAATCTGTCCCTCCAGCATGTCCTATTTATTTCAGTGCTGAGGTTCAAGTCTCTCGAGCGCGTAGCTCGATGGGATTTGGATTTTCTGAGGTGCAGCATGTACATTAATTCTGGGTTGATCATGGCTTTATACGTCAGGCACAGATCGCCTCTGAGCAGGCGGTATGCCACTGAGTAGAGCTGGAGTTTCTTTAACCGGGCAGCATATGGCATCTGTTTGAGCCCTTTGATCCTCTTGGTGAGGTACTTCTGGCGTCTTTCCAGTTGCTGCAGGTGTCTAGTAAGGTACATCCCAAAAGGGGCATTGTACTAAATTATGGGCCTGATGAGGGATGAGTAAAGAGGTACGATGACCTCCCCTGATCTAGATGTGAATCCCTTCATGATTAGGTGGGCTATATAAAATGTTTTTCTAACCACTTTGGCCACGCGGTTGTCAAATGAGAGATTGCTATCAACTTGGGTCCCCAGGTCCCTAATGACTTCTTCTGTACTTAATGGATTACCACCTATGTGGTAATTTGTGGGCACTTTGTTTTTGCCAAAGGGGATGACTATACACTTTTTGGCGTTTAGCTTGAGGCCATGGCTCTGGCACCAGTTGTCTGTTTCTATGAGGCCCTTTTGGAGGATGCTTGTGTCGGCTGGAGAGTTGATTATGGTGCCCAGTTTGCAGTCATCTGCGAACTTGGTCAGCCACAGTCCTTCCGTGTTGGCCTGTACCGAGAAATATATACCGAACAAGAGAGGTCCCAGGACTGAGCCTTGTGGGACGCCACTTGTAACTGGTTTGGAGTCTGACATGCCTCCAGCAATTCTAACCATGTGGGTTCTGTCCTTGAGCCAGTTTGCAACCCATCTAGTGACATAGGGGTTTATATTTAAGCTGGTGAGCTTATCTATAATGCCCGAGTGGGGTATTGTATCGAAGGCTTTTGCGAGGTCCAGGTAGGCTGTGTGGACCACCTTCCCCTTGTCAATGGCCTTGGTGACTGTTTCAAAGAAATCAACCAGGTTTAAGAGGCAGGATCTGCCCTTAACAAAGCCAAACTGGGTAGGATCCAGTGTCTGTAGGTCCCCAATATCTTTATTTATGAGGTCCATGATGATCCTTTCCATAGCTTTGCAGACCAAGCTAGTCAGGCTTATGGGGCGATAGTTTCCAGGATCCGTTGAGGCACCACCTTTGTGGAAAGGGACCACTGTTGCTGTACGCCACTCTTTGGGTACATATCCTGTAGTAAGGCTAAGATTGAACAGTAGTTTTATGTTTGGGTTTAGCTCTTCTTGGAGTTCATGTAGGACGCAGCCCGGGACACCATCTGGTCCCATTGATGCTGTGTTTTTTGCTTTAGAGAGGGTGGCTCTTACCTGAGCATCTGAGATGTCAGGGGGGCAGCACTCTGTTGGGATAGATATTTGCCCTTTGGTGGGGAGAGGGGAGAAGTTTGCATTGAACCTGTCAGCTAGGATGTTGGCAATGTCTGTGGGCTCAGTGTATTTTTGTCATTTTGGACTAATTCTGAGCATATCTGGGAATTCCCACCCAGGTTCCTAACATAACTAAAGAAAGCCTTGTGATTATCCTTAGTGTCCTGTGCAATTTTTCTCTCGAAGCTGGCCTTAGACGATTTTATGAGTGCCCGTAGTTTTTTGCTAATACTGATCAGAGATGCCTTCCCTTTTTGGGATTTTGCTCTCTCATGTAGTAGCTTCCTCCTTCTATTGTATAGTTTGTTTATGGCTGGGGTCCACCAGACAGGACGTCTGCCTTTGGAGGATTGGGTCTTGGTTTTATTTGGGATCGCATGATCCATGCATTCCTGAAGGTGCTCATAGAATGCTTTTATAAAGGATTCTGCGGTCTGGGCCGTATTTTCCACAGGCCCAGGGGCTTTGAAGGATTTCACCTCGGTTTTGAGGCGTGTGAAATTTGCTTTAGAGAAGTTTTCACTGTGGTTTTCTGGGCAGGGGGTGGGGTCGGGATGTGAATATCCAGTGAGATTAGTTTATGGTCTGATCTTACCAGTGTTGGATACACTTCTGGTCTGGAGCATAGTGTCCCCATGTTGGTGATGATCAGGTCCAGTATGTTTTCCCCTCTTGTGGGAGTGGTAACAAGTTGTTCCATAGCATTTGAATTTATAAATTCTAGGAACCTTTGGGCTAGGGGTTGGAGCTAGAGTAATGCTCCCAGTCTATGTTTGGGTAGTTGAAGTCGCCCAATATAATGGTGTTTGGAGAGACCTTCATATTTTCCAGTATTCTCAGGAAGGCCAAGTGGGGTTCCTGTGTTTGGGAGGGTGGTCTGTAGCAGGGTATAAACTGGAAGGCAGTTTTGCCCACAGTTAGTTGCACATGGATATTCTCTGATGCTTCATGCTGTGCCACCAACCTGGAGGTGTGGGTATCTTTCACAAATATTGATACTCCCCCTCCTTTTGTGGTTCGGTCCAAGTTTTGGGGCCGAAAAGTATGGTATGAGGTATAACCTGGTAGTGCTGGGGTGCTCTCGGGAGCCTTGAACCAGGTTTCTGTTACTGCACAGATATCGATGTTCTCCATGCTAAGGAGAGTTTTGAGTGCGTGCATGTTGAGGTTTAGACTTCTGGCATTGAGTAGCATTACTCTTAGTTTCTTATCCCTTGTGAAACCTATGGAGGTGGGTTTGTCTTTTGAGCCTTGCCTAAAAAAGGCACTATGGGGGTAGCAAGAGCCTTTGCCAATATCCGAAAGCCCAGGGGTGACAGGTGCAAGCCGTCCCTAGCAAAGCATCGTGGCTTGTCGAGCATGTCATCCCAGGCTGACAGGCATTGGATCCCCTTTGAATGACACCAACACTTAAGCCAATTGTTGAAATTGATCATCTTGTCTTCATATTGTGGCATCATTCTTGGTGAGGGTAAGATTCTACTCAAGGTCAGGGTCATACCGGCCTGGGCTACATGCTCAGAGAGCTCCTCTATGTCTCTTTTCATGTAGTCCAGGGAGGTACGTCTCAGGTCATTCACACCAGCATGGACAATGACTGAGTCATATTTGTACTTGCCTTGGTGTGACCTGAGTGCTTGTATTATGTGGCGGATCCTAGCGCCCGACAGGCAGCTCACCGTGACCTTCTCCTTGTTCAGCCTGGTGAGCGGGACGTCAGTGTGCCTGACGATAGAGTCACCTATTACAAGTGTATCAGGTGTGTTGTTTAGCCTTAAGGGCTGTGACTGTTCGGCACACTGGCTTTGTGAGTTATGTGTTGCACGTGTTTTGTTTTGTGGTAGCAGTTGCTTGGGTGTCTGCTTTGGAGGTCTCTGCTGCTTAGGCAGATTTTTATTTAGAGCCTCCGAGTATGTTTTTGTGTGTTTATGTGTTTGGTTTGTTGTTGTGGTAGGTCTATGTGAGACTGGAATTGTAGTGAGTGTGGTTTCCTTCTCCTCCTGACTGGTTACGCCAGTACTGAGTTGAGAGAGCTTAGCCTCCAGTTTGGCTATATGGTTGCATCTCTCACATGTGTTGGAATTTGTTGGGAGGAGGAGAGGGTTGTCTGTGTACATGAGGCAGTTGTAACATTGCCTCAAGATTCCCAGATTCACCTGCTGGACTAGAGAGGAGATTGACAACTGACCTTTGGACATGCTAGAATAGTATTGGGAATTCCTTTATAATTGAAAAAGGGCCAATGGGGAACAAGGTACTCAAGGGGAGTTTGTGAGGGTGTAGTGCTTTTAATTTTTTAGAGCTGACTTATATAATTGCTTTAGTGAGCAAGTGCCAGGTAACTTAAATGCAATGTGTTACAGGTAACTTAAATGCAAAAAACGACAAACAGTAACTTTCTTTCAAGTGAAACAAGGAAATAAGTACAGTAAGCAATGCAGATATCACTAGGGATCCACAGAAGTGCTAAAAGGCCGCGTTTAGGTGGAATTAGCATTTCAGGGAAATAAACAAACAACAAGCATACAAATAAAGCTAGATTCAGCAGGCCTGGATCTAGTCTATGCTACAGCAAACAAGGTGTACCAATTTCAGTAAGAAACAGTTAGAATATGCAGGCACTATAAGCCTTTAACCAGAAATTCCCTGCTCAGAAGGGCAGAGTCCAGCCTCTCCTCCCACAAGAGTGCAGACTGCAATCCTTCTTAACATAAAATAACTGGCCTGAAGCCCAAGTGCTTAAACCAGAACTAATACACTTTTAGAATAACAGACACTGAGCTCTCAATCAGCAGTTCCTAACTTAGAAGGATGTAAGCTACCTGTCCTGCCACCACAGTGCAGGCCACAAACCTTCCTAATGTAAAACAACTGGTCTGAAGCCCAAGTGCTTAATCCAAAAGACTTAGAAATGATAGCTACACTTTAATCAAGTTACTACCAGCAGTAATAAATACAACTGAATACTTTAAAGAATGCCTGGATTAGTGCTCAAGTTATACAAACAAAGCTAGATTCAGCAGGCCTGGATCTAGTCTATGCTACAGCAAACGAGGTGTACCAATTTCAGTAAGAAGCAGTTCAAATATGCAGGCACTATAAGCTTTAACCAGAAATTCCCAGCTCAGAAGGACAGAGTCCAGCCTCTCCTCCCACAAGAGTGCAGAACACGAACCCTCTTAATGTAAAATAACTGGCCTCAAGCCCAAGTGCTTAAACCAGAATTAATACACTTTTAGAATAACAGACACTGAGCCCTCAATCAGCAATTCCCAACTTAGAAGGATGTAAGCTACCTGTTCTGCCACTACAGTGCAGACCACAAACCTTCCTAATGTAAACTGGTCTGAAGCCCAGGTGCTTAAACTAAAAGGCTTACAATGAGTTACACCAAGCAGTAATAAATACAATTGAGTACTTTTAAGATGACGAAAAGCAAAATAAAGTAAGAAAAACACAAATACAGCAAAAGCAGATAATTTTTTTTTTTTTTTTTTTGGAAAGAGAGAAAGGAAAGAGAGAAAGGAGTAGCAGAAACTAAGCTGATTGGCCTTCTCAAATGCTCTCCTGTACTGGGTAGAATGAGGTAATGACACTAGACTGGGAGGAGGGTCCCAGATCAAATTTACACTAGGTGCGGCAACTGCAAAGCCACCAACTATAAAAACACTATACCAACAGGGAGGAGGGTGGGAAACAAACTGCAGAAATGTTACTCTAGCTGAAAAGCAGCAGTGAGCCTTTAAATGAAAGTTTTAAACAGCTAAAGGAGCCACTAGAAAAAAGAGTTTAACTGCAACAAGTTATCATAAACAAACAACCCAACAGATGCTTAATAAGAGTGGACAATTTCCAGTTAATACCTCACACACACAGTGAAACTAGCTAGAAAAATACACAGTACACAAAGTGCTATAAACAACAAAGAAATAAAGAACAAAATAAACAAAAAACAGGATACTTAGTGTTATATATTGTAGCTCCGAGTTTGCTGAGTGTCCTTCCTTCGATAAGCTCACTGTAAAATGGCTGAACACTCACAACTGAGCTTCTTAGGTAACAGAAAGTTGAAACCTGAGACAGCTTTTAAGAAAGAAATCTCAAAAGAACCAATGAGGTGCTTAGTCTAAGCTGTAGTCCAGGAGACCTCAGTCAGCCAATGACCTCAAACAATTCTCTCTCACTGAAATGCCTGATGGCTTTGGCTAAAACAAGATGTCCCTGAATTATGTGCTCAGACACACAGCCTCCACAAACACTAGGCCCAAATACAAGCCTGAATATGGAAAT